>NC_070630.1:4749899-5059235 GCF_947347685.1 Pleuronectes platessa | reverse complement strand
TGTGTGTGTGTGTGTGGGGGGGGGGGGGGGGGGGGGGGGGGGGGTCAAACAGGGTGAACGGCTGTGTGTGCCGCCTCGACGACCTATTTTTCAAGAATCAACCAGCCACTTTTGCCTAATCACATTTGTCTGGTGCAACACTCCCTGTTTGCAAAAGCTAAAAGATTTGTGACTTGGGGTACGGCTACAGAATCACTTAGACAAAAACCGGTGTTCCTTCATGAATAGCAGCAAATTATTCTGTTTGTACAAGCGTTCTGTTCATTCAATTTCATCGGCACACAAGAAGGAGCCAGACTGAACAGGTTTCACATCTCTGAAAGGAACCAACGACTCATGACAGGAGGACGGTATCCAATTTTGGCGAGGAAGCACAGAGGCTGAAGACAGAGGCGGAGAAATCTCTAGAGTTCCAGTAGACTGTATCATCTGCTCGCATGAACGTTCTCTTTCACCGGAACTATCGAGCCCCCGGCTGCGACTCACTACTGCAGCTCCTCCAATTCTCCAGCCGAACACTCTGCTCACTCACCTTACACCACGGGGCCAGAGAGGCACCACCCTCCAGCCTCCTCCTCTATCTACCCGATAGACATTTCCCTCCAGCCGAACAAAAACACAGACTTTAACTACAAGTGTGGGAAGAAACTTTTACTTAAGTCTCCTGCTTTCAATCTTGGGGTAAGACCTTGAGCTCTTCATATCTCCAAATGGTTGATAGTAAATCTATGTGGTTGAAGATTAAACTATCTTCAGACGTATATATTCATCTTTAAATGATCGCTTGCAACATGACATAAGTTTTGTTTTAAGGGCACTGATTAAAAAAGCATGAGAGCAAGTGATTTAAGTTCAAAAGAGAATTTCAAATAAGACAATGTAGAAAATAATCCATTACAGAAAGTGGTGAACCAATTTTAAGGGGAAGGGCATCTGATGGCACATGTATAACATAGATATCATGATGTTGTTTATTGTTGTTTATTCAACTGATAAACACATGGTTTTATAAAAATAAAATAATGAGACAAATTAACACTGATGTTATTGTGAACATTGATGAAAAACTATCCACATACATCCACAGGTAATCAGCCCCCACTGATTACTTTTCTTTTCTTCTTCACCATCAGGCAGATTAGCTCAAAATGAAGGATATTGGCTCATCAGACCACAGACTGATTATCAAATTGACCACTGAGTAAAACAAAGGGTCCTGCATGATTCTTGATATGAAATCTTTAAGAGCGAGTTATGTCTTATGACTCTGATGGTGGTATAGCGACACCAAAAGAAAACTGTATCTATGTTGCATATTTTCACTTCAATGCATATTTAGTATATTTATACTGACTTCCCGTCGCTGTGCCCGAGTACATCTGCCACAACTAATGAGGAAAATGGAAAATGGTTCAGTGACCTTCAAACCGTAGCACGACCTTTGATGAACATCATCAGCACCAACGACCAAGGGTTGGGAAAGCAGCGAGTTCATAGTTTAAAGGAAGGACGGACGGACAGAATGTCTTAATACACACAACCTGTTACAAGCAGGAGAGGGACAAACTTTAAGACTAAAAGATTTTTTTTGAAGTGGCATTTCATGGATTTGACAGGCTCCAGAAAGTCGTCCCAAAGCCAAATGGAAATGTTCTGCTCCTCTTTGACAGGAACAAAACACAGAAAATCAGCGTGTATGGATTCACTGAAACAAAACACACCTCCGCCCCCCCGCCCCCCCAGGATCATCCGAGTCCACGACACATGTGAGCGTTTGAAAACCGGCAGATTGTCTCTGTCAATGAACAGATCGACTTCAACACCTCCCGATACTCCCATTCTGTGGCTGTCTGGAAAAATATCCATACGGCCGCACACACAACGCCACCGCCTCCATTGTTTGAGGGTGAGAAGCCCACTCTTAAATTAACTGATCTACTGAAGCAGTCAGGGATAAGCCGACACTCTTAAGAATCAGCATCATTATGCCGCAGAGCAACCAGAGCCGCCACAATATTTTGGCTTTGAGTATCGGCACCAGATTCCCAGCTTCTCCTCCGTCTTCTCTTTGACCTTAGATTTAGCTGCCGTTCTCAATGCCAAATGCCTCTGTCAGCTGATTATGCATGAGAACAGATATCTATAAATGTTAGAACCCATGGGCTTTTTTGAAAGTGTTGCATTTGTATTTTTATACTGCAATGAGAAGTTATGTAAAACTGGTGAGCAGCGATGCAAACACTAATAAGTCAGAGTCAACTATATTTACAGTTCTGCCATATGTAAACAGGACATAGAGGGGATTGAAATGTAGTTTCTCTCTGATCTCTGGTGTTAAGTAGAGAGAAAATATAAGTAGAAATAACAAGTATACGAAATGTAGTACAGAATACTGCATGGTATACACATAGTATGCAGTAATAAGTCACATGGTTGAAGGGATGAGAGAAGTGCAAAAATGGATTGAGAGTACAAAAGAAAAATACTTCATAATCAATATAGGAAAAGAATTGGAAACTTTAACAACCTTCCTGTTTTTGCACTTGCACCTAAACTATCCTTCAACATTTTCCCCGGTCTTCTCAAGTGCTTTGCAGGAGTGAGAGACGCCTCTTACACCAGCCTCGGTTTAATCCGTCACTGAGAGCTCAGAGAGTCGGCCGGAGCCCTCAGTGATAAGTCCGTCAAAGTCACTTCTACCGCTCTCTAATTCCATAGGCAAGGTTTTTGTCCCCCCCCCCCGCTACGAGAGACTGTAAAAGCTACCTGGAAAACGACCTAAATACATTAAACATAAAGCGTACTGTCATTACAGCTAGAGAAGAAGAAAAAAAAGAGGCTCGGAATGTGCTGTGATCCATTTTGGCTTTCATCGCATTCCCGCAAACACACAATTTGGTATCAAAGAAGCTGAAAGGGCCCACGCACTTAAAAAGACATCAGTAAACCAACAGTCGGCCCTGTGCGGTGCTAAAGGCGACTGAAGAAAGCCACACACATTTCCACTCGTTTTGAATTATGTACAATACATCACTGACAGACTGACCATAAAAGAAAAAAAATTGCTCTTTTGTCTGTGCAAGCACATCCTCGGGGAAAACACTAAATCACATCAGAACCACCGGCCATTCAGTAATAATGTCCAGTGCCCAGCGGTGGTCCGCGGTGCCGTGGGTCTGTGGCTCCATGACGAAGTGCTTACAGCCAGGGGCGTTATTTCATGCTGTTCCTGGGGCCCGTTGCCTGACTCATCTTGTCTTATATATATATATATACAGCCCTGGGGATGATGTTGGGTTTAATTAGGGATTCGCGTGACATCAGTCAAACTTAATGTTGTCCTTGTTTTACACAGTCATCTGCACAAGCTGCCTCCGCCACACCGCGAGCATCCCGAGGAGACTTGACTAGCGGCGTTACACAGGAGCTCGGTGACAGGAAGTGAGCGAAGGAGCCAGGTGAATCTGTGAATAATTGATGGCGTCTAATTTTCAGACCGGCGCCTGTCTCCAGCTGCTGTCATCGAATCATCGAGAAGACATTAGAGGTTTTGTTGGCGGCGGCGCTTTAATATCAGCAGGATATTCCTCCACCGATACTTTGGAGAAGCTCTCTGCCGGGGCCGGGATCTCAAAATGGTTCTTACACCGGAGCCGTGACAAACACGGTGCTCAGCCCTCCTCTCCTGACAGTGGCCTGCGGCAACGCTCATCCCTCCCCTGGTAGAGCTGCAGGCGATGTGGCCGTAACCTTCAGCTCTACGGAGCGTCACTTCCCCGGACAGCCACACACTCAGACATGCTGATGCCCCTCGTGACGGCTCTTACTTGTGGCAGGAATATTAAAAAAATGGGCCCGGTGGTGCCCGCTCTGGGAGAGGTCCGTCTTTATTGTGTGGGGATGTGAGCGAGCACTTGAAGCTAATGTGCAGGTGCCGCTCTGTCCCCGAGCTGGCAGGATTAGACTCACTTCTCGGAGACCACTTAATGTCGCGGTGAAACGCAGAATTAGACAGTTTGTGGACTGTCTGATGCCGCCGTGCCTCAAAGCATGTGTTAACTTATCCCTCCCTTTTGTTTCTACGGCCCGTGCAGCCAACTTATCAGGGAGGCTCCGATTTCTTTGTGAAATAACAAGCAGTGTAGATTAATTGCAACAGCTCCAGAAACAGAACCGAGGCGATTTCTCTCAAAAAGATGCTGCTAATGACTTCCCTACGCGTGGGCCTATGTGCGCCTGCCAGATCGGAGCAAGAACTGGGAGATATACGCAGATGGCGACGGTCATTACTTGATTGATTCTCATTGTGATTGTGCTTAAAAAATGGACCATTACACAGAATTTGGGGAACAATGAGGAAAAGACAGCATCCTCCAGGAGGAGTTAATGACTACCTTTTTATCCCAGTGCTGACACATTCCCTCAATTACCTTTATGATTTCCAGACGGATGATGAAGACTGTCAGTAGCGAAAATGCAAAGTAACTCCAACATCGAGACCAACACATGTTCTCCACTGCTGGAGCCAGAGACTCTTGGCTCAGAGCGAGAGCTTCCTGGCAGCTCTTCTTGGCACCGCCGGGCTCTCTGTCCTGGGCATACCGATCCTCATATCAGGGCTCATTTACATAATCCTGCCTACGATTGGTCTCAGTTTAATGAAGGGTTGTAATGCATTTCTATAACAGTGTTTCGCCCCCTCAACATGCCAATACAAACAGAACGGTGCGATGACATCTGGTGGAGCACCCGCCGACTCTATAATCAATAAGAAGGGAAGCCAGGCGGTGTCAGGGCCGCAGCACTTTCAGAAACAAAAGGGAGCTGTCAAACTTTTTCTTTTCTGAATGCCGGCTGCTGGCTTCCAGTTTGGCAAACAGTGACAAGTGAGTGGATCCAACACGCAGTGATAGCTACCAACACACATTCCTTCTCTCCTGGATCTACGCTGCGGGTGATTAATCCAAACAGTGCTGGGAAAAGGCGACAAGATTAGAGAGAAGTAAACGGTTGTTTTGTCCGTCAACACCAAAAATCAGATCAATCAGAATGGAGCTACGAGGCAAAAACAGAATCATTCAGTATAGGAAGTTGCCTTCCATGATAGTTTTGCGAGCATCCATTTGTCTTTGACTTTGTTCTTGTCAATCTCTTTATGACCTAGATGATGAGAAACTCCACAGACGCAATCAAAACACACTGTGTACAAACTTTTTTTATATAGTTCTATCATTTCGTGCCATCAATGCTTCCCAGTAAAAACCAGTAGGGCCCTCAGGGACCACAAACCTCCACCAGGGCTGAGTGGGCATGTTATCGTCATATTATGTTTTGAGATCAGACACATGTACGCAGAAGTTTTCCTTATAAAACAGGCAAAATATTTGTGGTGATATATACGTGAAGGGAGTATTTGTTACTGTACGCTACAGGGTCTTAATAAAGATCACTCTCTGTGAGTCATACCGCTTCCTTCCACCAGGTTTCATGGAAATCTGTTTTTGTGTGATGCTGCCAATTAACAGAAAAGGCGACTGAGCTCAAAGCTGATACATTTTACAGATGCTGCCGCTGCACTAGTTTGACAACCACCTACGTGCACAGCTTCTTTTACATCAACGCTTAAAATCCAAAAAACGCTGAAGCAACCACATGCAAAAGGTGTTCAACTCCGCCTGAACCCCCCCCCCCCCCCCCCCCTCAAACAATGCAGCCGTGGTGGGGAGATGAAGTGGGCTGCCACGGGAAAGCATGATGCTTCATTAGGCCCAGCGAGGAGGGATGTCTGCGCCCAGAGCAAACTGGGATCCAGGGAAACGTCGAAGGACCTCAAACGCAATCCTGCATGCTACTCATTACTGCCCACTGTATTGACTTTATTTAAGGAGGGCCAGAATGATTATTTAAAGGATCAAATCAATTCCTCGCATAATGGCTTCACTCAACATCTAATCATGACCTGCGTGATGTGTTTAGTGCCGTTTAGACCCGGCAGTGCATTAAAAAACATGTATGTGAAGGTGGTGACGGTAAATCCCTTAAGTAGCTAAGGAAATCCTACAGCCGCAGGGGCTGTGCTGAGACAGAATGATCTCACCAGGAAAGTTTTCAGTGTCTTGTTACTTTTTAGAAACAGCATAAATTACAGCAACAGGAGCACTTTCTGCGGTGAGGGGTTAATCCCATGTTTCTCGGTGATATCCCTTTAAGAACTCTTTTGTTCCCAAATGAATTTAGCAAAAAGAAAGGTTAAATGCGTGACAGGGTTGCCTAGCAGACTTCCTCTTGCGTCATTTCCTATTCCATAGTGAAATAAATCCTCAACCCAAACTTCACAAAAAACTTTTCCAAAATTGATTCTTGAAAAGGGGGAAAAAGGTGTTTGAGTTAAATATTCTGTCCTTGATTAAGGTGATCTGATGTTAATCCATGCAGCAGCAGCAACAATGCAGTGTCCGACCACAGAACAGGGAAGTTTCAGAAGCTTGACGTCTCTTGGGAATATGGAAAAATCCCTTAATTTCCTATGCAGCCTACAAATGGTAAAAACTTTTACAGGGAAGGCAGAAATCAACTTTTGTCACAGCATCATTTTGAATCCACGCTTATTCATTTATACATTCGATCTTCTGTAGTTGAATAATCATACAATTTATGTTCCATGATTCTTTAAAATGTACCTCCTCTGGCAAAATGAATACGATTGTTTTATTTTGCTCATATTCACTGTGAGAGGAATATCGCCTTCTTGAAATTTTAAAAGACATTTCCTTATTGTGAATCCCTGGAGAGTGTTTGAATAAATAAAACAAGATAAACAAGGTTTGATGTTTGTCTGCCGGGTGGGTGGTAGTGGTGGTGGGGTCACAGTGATTTCCTGTGTTCCCTCAGTCCGGGTGGAACAATCTTTTGGCATCTTCTGATTAACCAGTGGCCTGAGCTCTGGATTTGTTTGGGCTTTATCAGCGCTCTGTCAGTCATTTTCAAACAGCATATCGAGCAGAAGCAGATTAGCCCGGCTCCACACCGGGCGACGCTCTGGACTCATTTGACTCACAGATGAACACAAAATTAATCTCTAATTTGTTCGGAACGAGCAAATACTGGAACGCACAGCGGCCGGATGGAAGGCGGCGTTCCAGGACCGCTCTGCTTTTCACCTCTGCTTGTCGGACATGAAGGTCACGGCACACGAGGGTCGACGGGGGGGCCGGCTCGCGGCAGCCAGGCAGGTTGGAGGGGCCGAGCTCCGTATCCAGGAGGACAAGAGAGGGCCATTGTCACGCTGAGTGTAAACCCTCTCTGCCACCGAGAGCGGTCAAGTGGAAGAGGCCGGCCCTTGAGCAGGCGCACTTCTCTGAGCATGTGTGTGTGTGTGTGTGTGTAAGTGTGATTGTGTCTATATGTATGCAGAGGGAGCAATCTGGAGTGTGCTGGAGGCTATGGCCTCTTTGAGGTGATAGATTCCCTTTGCAGCCTGCACAGCCAGGAGGGAGCCGGTCAACTTCCTGCCACATGCCCCACTGTTTATCTTCCAAAATCTGGTGGCGGGTCGACTCCTCTGGGCCGGCCCCAGCCGCTCTGTGCTCTCACCGTAATCACCATAACTTATGGGGACATAAATGACCAGGCACTTTCTAAGGTTTCCTCGAGTTTGAAAGACTGCTGCTCTACAACTAATAGTCCGCCGCACGGATCGGGTATTGAGCCGAGAACATTATATGGGTATGCAAATGTTCACTGTGCTTTAACAGATGCGAGCTGAATCAAGTGTCCCCGGAAAAACAAGGTAGATAGCTCCGAGCTCCCAGATCATAGCCTCTTACCGGAGAGATAGAGAGAGCGGAGAAAAAAATTCAATTCCAGATCTGCGGCTTCAAAAGTGGATGGAAGCTGAATGCAAATAAAGTTCTGTTTCTCTGTGTTGTGATTTATCACTGTGCCGGGCGGCAGTGCCGGGGCAGGCGGTGTATTGAGCGGAATGACTCTCCTCACATATTGGAAAAGCAACTCAACAACAAAGCACTGGGATAAAATAGAGCCAGACAGATGGATGACCTTCAGTCCTCCTTGGTGGGAACAGGTAGAGGAATCTGTTTGGAGAGCTAATCGTTCACTCCACTAAGATAATTGTCTGGAAAGCCCATTTGCACTTCAAAACAAAAAGCCACCGGACACAAGTCACAGAAACAAACAAAACGATGAGGAGATGAAAGTAATGGATGAGGCGCTGCAAAAAATAAATAAACGAAGTAAGAAATATGGGTAAACGCCATAATTTAAACAATGTCAGTGGCGAATGACAGTGCTTTTATCTTTCGTGAAAAATTGATATTGGGTAAAATGCGCCCCACACGCTCTGCATCAGCCCCAGAATGAGAATACAAATGCCTTCTCTTATCGAACCGCCAAATATTAACACGGCATTTGACATTACACCGGGACACAATGACATTGCAGCATCCCCCGCACAGCACCGTGCACTGGTGAGGAAGTCTGCTGTGTGTGTGTTCAGAATCCTGTTTCAGCCGAACTGCCAAATTTCTGCTGAAATGCGTCTTTTTTCTTTTAAGACCCCGTTGCTTGTTTTTTTCCTCCGTCTACGCAATTAGACGAAGGTTTGCTCGTGTGTCGGCGGACACAGCAGCGAGGCGCACGGGGGAGTTCGGGTTGTGCTGTTGTTTGTTTAAGCCATTATTTTTTTTGCTGGTTTATTCGGGGAAACCTCTGGGAGGCTGTGCTATTCAGCACATCAAGCAACGTTCTGTTAAAAGAACAAAGAAAAGGAACACAACTGTCGAATACGGCAGAGCTGCAGATTTAAAGCAAATCGGCTCCTGGTTTCCTGTTTTACTGTACTCTACCCCCCCCCCCCCCCCCCCCCCCCCCCCCCCCCCACACACACACCTCCTCCCACGTTTGACGCTCATTGTGAATTTCCAGTAAACAGGATTGATTGAATAGGAGCCGTGTTTTCCATCTCCTTTCTCTCCATATAATTCTCCGGTGATGAGTCATGTCACCATCGCTCTGCCATGGGTGAGTCTCAATCTCCGTGCCCAACGACTGCACCACAGAGCAATCCTTCAACGCAGCCCCGGCATCAATCTTGCATGGAAGCAGTTGCCGATGAACCTGGACTGCCTTGAAAAGTTCCCCCGGCTGACAGCTTCCATGATCAGCCGTCACAGCTGGCTGTCTGATTCATACCTGAGCGCCAAATCAGAGGAGAGGCGGAGAGAGAGAGAGGTCACCCTTCTGCTTTGCCTCCATGTTGAGTGGTCGCGGCGAAGAATAACGGCGAGCTCAATTCCCCTTTAGGATTCTGTATGAGTTAGGTATAGAATAAACAATGGAGAAACCCGGGGAACAGGGGAGAAGGCTTGGAGCAAACACAGGAGAGTACCGGGGCCTCGGATTTAATATTCACCGTGTGTGGCTACGTAGCCGGGGTGCTGGCCACGTTTCCTTTTTCATTTCTTTTTTAATTTCCAGGGCAGCAGGTGAGTGAATTTTGAAAACTAAGGTCAGTCAAGCTGTGACCGTGTAGTTACAACAAAAGTCTTATAAAAGGATTAAGGAAAGGAAATCCTGTGATGGAAAAGGAACTGTGGTGGTTAGTGAAGGAAGATTCCCTCATTCTAGAAAGATGTTTCAAATGAACTTGTTTGTTTGTGACTGGCCTGGAACCGGTCTCATGTGGACAGACCACTGGTCCACTGGTCCACTGGTCCACATCTGGACAATGAGGGTTAGCTTGTGCGGAAATGTTTTACAGCATCGTGTTGTTAATCTCTCATTAAAAGTTCATGCGTTACGACCCAGGCTTGGTCCTTGTATCTCATTTCTCAGCTCAGATTCTGCACCAATACAAATTGGTTGAAGCATCTGCAAGAGTGAGACACGAGTCGTGGACAGGTTTTAAACACACTGAACAAAAAGAGACATAACATCACATAACTAATGCCCGATACTGAATAAATCCACCAGTGTCAGTGATCTACTGACTATCTAGCCAACAATTTAACATCATTACAAAACATCCATTGAACTAATTATACATTTTAAGTTTTATGTAGGTTAAGAAAGATTATGTTTCTTTAATAATCCCGATAAAGTTGTCACAAGTATGTTTTTTTAATTATCTGCTGTAATTTGCTTTACGAGTCACAAAGGCTCTGAACTAAATAACTAATTTGTACGGTCCCTAGTGAATTCGATGTAATTACCACCACCTACTGACATAACAAGGTCACAACGTGACATGTGACAAACCACTTGTGCCTCTTAAGGATTCTTTCATCTTAAATTAAATTCGTAATATTATCTAGACTGATGACATACAAGGTCTCTCTTGAATCTCACCAACAAAGATCCATTAGACTAATGGAAAAGTTTGAATGTTGTATGTTCGAAACAAAGGAATGTTAAAGTGTTAGATAAATCATTAGAGCTCCAGCCACAGAGAAGCAATTACCACCAACATATTTGTTTCAAGGTTTTGAGTTTAGAAACAATGGAGATGAATGAATGTTTGGTTTTACTGCTAAAAGCCTTTAAAAGTTACATTTGATTCTCAAACACTAATGTGTTGCCGTAGTCTGAAGATGAGCCACGGAACTAAGTGTATCCACCAAACTAAATAATTGAACTTCACTGTATTGGAGAAGTTTGGAAATATGATTATTTTATGCTCCGAGTTGGGAATTAATAACAGAACCCAACATCTGCATGTTTAATAATAATAATAATAATACTAATGATAAATATCTTTATTTGTATATCACCTTTCATACAAGAAATGCAGTTCAAAGTGCTTTACATACAATAAAGATAAAAAGAAAATCGTATAGAAACATATTTCCAAGGCAAATAAAACGTCACATGTTGATAATAGAGATTAATAACATGGATATTAAATATGATACCTCTACTGTTTATCACATGTGAGATGAAAAATAAATTCTGATATAATTTAGTGCATTTTGTGAGATGAGACTGTGAGAGTTGATAATCGAGTCCAAACTTGAACAAAGTCATTGTGAAGAAATTGGACTACCCTGCAGATATACAGTATCAAGGCCACTCTGTGCCAGGGGACAATAAAAATAGTACTTATTGCACCTTTAATATTTTAACACAGGGGTGGTGACTAAACTTATATCCTTGACAGTGAAAAATATATTTTAACATGTATTATTTGAATCTGGAAAGTAGCCACAAATCATAAACAACATCAGGACGCCCTGTATCTCGTAAAGACGGAGAGTTCACAGCTGCTGCTTGTCCTCCATGAACAGTCTCAGATAAATGTCTGTCAACTGTCCCCAACAGGTGTCCTCCATTTCCCTCAGTCCATATGGATTCTTTAACGAGGAGAATCTTCTTCCTCATCATGTTAAATGTGAAGTGAAGTGTAACGCTGCTGTTTGAGGTCTCCTGGTGTTACGGGGACACACCATCATCTTTTATCAACCCACTTGCACAAAGTAAACCGAGACATAACCAATTCTTTAATCCTGCAATTTCCCTGTTTGGGTCGTTAACATTTTCCATTTATTTCACTATGATTTAAATCCTAATACAAAGAGAAGTGTGAATGTTTCTGTATAATTATAAAAAGGTCGTAGCTGGAAGGACTTTGGCTTCGGCTACATGATGATGAATTATTCTTTGGCTCGCTTCCATCGCTTGGT
Source organism: Pleuronectes platessa (assembly GCF_947347685.1). Classification (NCBI taxonomy): domain Eukaryota; kingdom Metazoa; phylum Chordata; class Actinopteri; order Pleuronectiformes; family Pleuronectidae; genus Pleuronectes; species Pleuronectes platessa. The sequence goes on along the minus strand of NC_070630.1, from coordinate 5,047,539 downwards.
GTGATGTTTGAGGAGCCAACATTTGGCCAAGACATACATGACCAGTAATTACCCTTCCTCTGTATTGTCATGCCGCAGCCTCTCGCTGGCTGCTTCCCAGAGGAGAAGGGGAGGGGGGGGGGGGGGGTCAATTGCTTTTGCTCATATTTGAACACAGCATTTGCATACACACACACACACAAATAAACATTTTCCCCGAAATTAACTTTTCACAAAATTGGAATTGATAAAGGTTATTAAATGTCCTCCACAATACAATAACAGAGAGTTATTTAGTTTCTGCACCCCAACCTCTGGGACACAATGTGGCCAACATATCATCCTGCACAAACCAATATTGTTTGCTTGTAAAATGATAGCGCTGATTTTCTCGCAGACAAAAACAGATTGGAGACTTTGAGTGGAAGGAAAGAAAGAAATCAAAACAGCATGACAAGCTTATAAAGCAGTTTTCTTGTGTCTTGGAGCCATTATGTATTCTTTTGCCAGCGCTGCAGAGGGGAGTTGCGCTCTAATTAAACTCACCTCCAAATATCCTTGCCGACACTTCCAGAATACTCAAAAGCCTTTAAAATGTGCCCGAGATGGGAATTTGTTATGCGTGTTCGCAGCAGAGCTAATAAATTCCCTGTTTAGACTTCAGCCAAGATTAGCGTTGCAACCTGCGGAACACATCTCCGGCTGCACCGCCCGAGTCACAGAGGTCACTATTCAAATTCTCTGACACATGAAAGCCTCCAGTGATTGAACCGGTCCTCAGAGGTAACGCCAGCTGCCGGCGCGGGGCTGTGTGAACTGTTAACTGCTGATTGCTGCTGCCAACATCTGTGTGGATGTAAAGCGTCGCTACGATTCCACGTTATCAAAGCTGAGGGAAATAAAGCGTGAACGACAGAGCAGCCACTCAATCCAGAAAAACGGTAAGAAAAAGGAAAAACAAATGTGGCGCCTACGAGACTCAGGATGTCATCTGAGGTGATATTTGATTTTTTTGTGTTAACTAAAATTGAACAGATCTTAATTTTGAGAAACTAGGACATATCATGTATTAGAGTAATGGTGTCAACGAGGTGTTATTAGGAATAGATCGTGTAATTTCAAGGCTTGACTGAGCCTTGAAATTAGCTCCATCCCCAAACAAAGACAGGAACAAACCTCCTCTGTGATAAAAGCCTATTAGCTACCTGTGAGGATTACATCTGATCTCTCGAGGCTGTCGCAGCAACAGTAAATAGATGTTTCTACTTTCCTTTCCGCTTTTGTAAATCACATGCATTCTGATTCCAATTTAAACCCCCATTAAATCTCTGCCTGGCACCGATTTTTATGCCCCCGTGAAAAATGACATTGCCGTCACCTTTTTTCCGAGATACACCTTCAAACATCAACCGCTAATCTACCGCATGCTAAATGCTTGAGGGGAAGGGTTGAGTTATTAAGATTGAAAGTAAAGACATCCTAAACGATTAAACACATAATTAACAGCTAGTGCATAAAGGGCAGGACTTGTCGAATCTCAAGTGTTTGCAGATCAGCCGGCCCGAATCTCCCACAAGTGATTCCTCTGCAGGAAACAGGACGTCAGCTCAGGCACATAAACTAAACCTTGCAGCGCCCGAAGCAATCAAAGACTTCCTCACTCTGTCCAAAGTATGTCTGCTGTTATTCTTCTAAACATCCCAGGATCAAACCTGAATTAATCTTTCTGCAGTCGCCTTCCAAGATGTTTTAAATCATCCACAGCAGATCTGGACTTTTCTCTGACAGCCAAACGGACGGAGAAGCCAGAGCACAGATCCAACCCCCCCCAAAAAAAGAGAAACTATGGCCGGAATGTTTCCACCCGCTAAACAAAACAAGTTCAACAATGACATCTCTTTGAAGAGAGAAAATGATTCGCCATTGTGCCAAATGAACAATTTTGTTTGTCTGACAACAAAGTGAAAACCACAAGTCTTGCGTGACAATTCAGAAAATCAAGCTGAGTTTTGGCTGCAGCCCCAGAACAAGCATCTGTCAAAACAAATGGATCTCAAGATATAAAAATAAATAAAAATAACTTATGATCCGCGGATGAAATGGACAAATAAAAAGGAAACGCTAACAAAGAACAGTGGAATCTCAACAGACACCAGTGTGACAATCCTGGCAATTTTTCAACTCATCAATAGCTGGTGACTCAGTAATTAATGGCATTTTCCCAAACTGCAAAATAAATAACCTTTGATGATGCAACACGTTTCAACAAATTCACTGAAAATAACCTTTTCTAATAAAAACAACAACTTTTTATTTTTCCATACCTGAATTCACAATATATGATTGTTTAAAATGAGAATTATGTGAATAACCATTCAGAAATAAATAAATGGGCTGTAGAAATGACCCTGATCAATGTCAGCCCAGAGTGAAAGATCAGTCGGGACGTCTCAGCCCTTCCTCGTGTTTTCCGGCTCGGCAGTGACATGTTTCATTTTACACCAACAGCAGATCTGGCAAAGCATCCAACAGCTGAAGTACGACAAAGGACTCACAACAACAACAAAAAAAGAAAAACCCCAGAAGCCTACGTGCCAACAACTCAGACGTCGACTCCGCCTAATGGGATTAAAAGAGGAGCCCCATCATTCACTGGGAGGATGATGCATCGCATCCAAAAAATGTGCTGTAGTCCGTAGTTCATACAGCAGATTCAATCAGATGTGAAAATGAACAATATAAAATAAATAATTCATTCACCTCCTTATTGTTATTCAGGGTCACAGAGACGATCCAGGCAGACACTGAGCAAAAGGCGGACGGCTCAACAGTTAATCATGGAGCCTTAACAGACAATCATTCACACTTACATTTATGTCTAAGGGCAACGGATGTGACTTGCATGTGCTTTCAGAACGGAATTACCATGACATGAGGTTCACCTTGTCTGCAGGTTATTCATTATGAAACAAAAAGAAAAATCGATATGTGCAGGTTCGGATGCATTTATTAAGTCTACTTTTACTTTTTATGCACGGAATGAAACAAAAAATAAAAGGTCTAACTTAAACAAGACTAAGCCTGACATACTAAACCTGACTAGTGAGCCAATAAATAGTTCTACTGCACAATTATCGCCTTATTATCTTTCATAACATCGTGTATATGTACATTTATAAGACGTATTTGTTTGCGTATTACATCCAAAGTAAAACTGAGAGCCAAACAACAAAAGCATCCGCATGGAAACAATGAAACCACCTTTAATGGCCACTTCATCTGGAAATTACACCTATAATGTCGCCACCGCAAATGACGCCGCCATTTTCCCAGTTAAACACAATTCATTCATAACTAACTGGAACGCCGCATGAGGTGGTGTTAAACAAAAGGCAGTGGGTGGGCGGCTGTGAGGAGGTGTAATTCCCACAATCCCCCCGGTGCTCATAAAGGGGACAGATAACCACTGTCAGTCAGTATCACAGGCATTGTGTTCTGCTGGTTTGTTAGCTGAGCACGTCACACACATGCACACACACACACACACACACACACACACACACACACACACACAGATAAATAACATCACTTTCTCTTCCTGAGTGTTTATTCTTTATGTGCGTGTGGGTTCAAGATTAACACAACAAACAGCATCCCCTCAGTTGTACCTGGAAACCTGCAGCTGAGCTACTATTAAATCTCTTGCTAATCTAGAAAAGGGTCCATCAGGTAAAGGAGACATTTTAATTTGTGTTATTACCTAGAAAAGGTTGATATTCTCTTTACATGTTCAGAAAACACATCTCTGTCCTCAGACTGACCATCGCTGCAGCTCCTCTCTTCAGCCTCTGTCTGAAACGCTTGGTTTTTAGCTCCTGTCTCTTTAAAGCCCAGTCTTCTCCGATTGGCCAGCTTGCTCCCACTGTTGTGATTGGTCAACCACTTCCAGTGCATATAGGGAATGTGGGCGTGCCAGACTAGTTGCTGTGATTGCAGTATTAAAAAATAAATCTAAATAATAAACTAGAGAGAAAGGAAAAAAACGGACAAAAGCATTGTATTGTTTAACTTATTCATTTGAGCTTTCCTTCGTTAAAAAGTCACAAATGATATAAGTTAGCTCCTCATATGCAATAATATTTCTATAACTGTTCACTGGTCGCAAAAAACAAACTCGTGATCTGCTGCAGCCGCGCATTCATCACCAGCCGAGTCCGTCACATGGGGGCGGTGTGTTTCATCAGGCTTTATGTTCTGGCGCCCACCGTGTGTGGGGCCCATTCCGCTGCACTTCCTGAATCAGCGGAGCAGCTTGTCAAAACAAACCCAATTCCAGTAAATAAAAGCCAATCAATTGTATCTCAAAACAAACGATCCGTGTTACTTTGCCAGACGAGCAGTTCCCCGCGATGGCACCCGGGGGGGTCTCAAGATGCTTTATGGAGAAGACTCCCTTTTCAAAATCACTTAGCATAGTTAATGAAGGTTAACTGAGCAGGTTATCGCCTCCTCAACTGGAATGTCTCCGAACATTTAAGAGAAAAGGTTTTATTTTAGAGCCTTTCATCCTCAGCCGTCTCTCTGTTTGTCAAAGGGGGGTCACATGAAAAAATTTAACTTAGAATATTCCACCGAACTGAGAGCGGTTTGATTCCGGGGGGTTCGTCACTGTGCTTCCCGCAGCCTGTCGATTCCGCTTCAAAATCAAAATATGGAGAACCACGATTCCATTTCTCCGTTTTCCACTGACTGCATGGTGTGTCCTGTGTTACGAAGCTAATTAGGTCATTAGCTCCATTGAAGACTGTGTTTGGAGATTAAGTTGCTCGGACCCATCTGGCTAATGGCCTGGTAGGGTCTCAACTCATATTCAAATATCTGCCGCAGAGGACAAAGACATATATTGAATCCTATTATTGTCCTAATCTAATTATTCAACATCAGTGGACTATCATTTCCCCGTGGCCTCCGAGAACTCGGCTATAATTGAATGTGAAATCCGAAAGGACTTTTTAAACATACATCAGTGAAATGCTGATCAGTTGTGCGTTCAAGCCGAGTTATTCTATTTATTTATTTCATTTACAGAGCCTCCTTATAGAAAGTGTGACGCAATATGTTATACAGCCAAAAGGAACACAATACAACCATGATTATTTCTTTTCTTCCTGTTATCAGGATGAATAGAGCTAATTCCAGCAGTCACTCATTTCCCCCCCTCTCCCTTCAACATATTCAGCTGAAAATGGTGACATCATGTCCTAATGATCCAAAGTCAAAAAGTAATTAGGAAGATAACAGTTATACCACACAGCTAATGGGATACTTCACAAGTTCCTACCCATCTGCCATTTTATCGACCACTGGTTCGCGTAATCTTTGGCTTATGACTCACATCCATCTGTCTCGTCTGAAAAGGACTGCAGTGAAACTCCGGCCAGCTCTAGTGCCCTTGTAACTAAACTGTCAGCCACTGGCAGCGGACCTGAAACGGCCCAGGCAGATGCCGTCTCTGGCTCCCGCTGTAGACACTGGCAAAATATAGATAAAACAGATAATAAAGCCTTTTAAAGAGCACAGCCTTACAGCCCGGACCCGCTGCCTCGGTAATGTCAGAGTGGGATAACTCAATTCAGAATATAAAGTGGTGCTCTGCAGAGGGATGTCATCTCCGAACCTTCTGCTCTACCCCTGGACTGACAGTAAATGGTGCAGCAACTTTCAAATCGAATGTAAGAACAACAGGCTCAAAACCAGAACAGGTTTAATAGATGATTAATGTGTGCAAGAGGCTGACTGTGGAATATCCTGGACTCCGTTCATACTGCCACAGGTTCTTCTTCAATATTTTACCAAATGTTTATTCATCTTTTAGGATCCGTTACTGAATGAAAATGAAAGAATTGTCTCTGCCATGTTTATTCCTGCTTCAGGGCAACCAATACTCTGTATATATAGGATTTACATCACACTTTCTAAATCAAGATATCTTTAAAGGCGATTTGCATCTCAATCTTAAATATTGAGACACATAACAGGTCTTCAATTTATTTTAATTACATTTTAACTGCACAACAAAAACTCATAAAATGCAGATTAGGGCTTTTTTTACTAAACACGAAGCCGCAGGACATTTACATTTCATAAGGACATTTATTACGCTGCATATTACTTTCCCCCTCCGTGTTTGACAGTCAAGCACAAAACCTAAACATTTTGCACAATTTGGAAAAGGAATCATGGAATATTCAACTCTTATATTTAATCTAACCAACCAATTTCCAGAAAAGGACAAATAAAGGCTTTGTCTGTCCAGATCGTCCCAACACTGAATTTCACACAAACGTGTTGCACTTGTAATTTGATTATAAAACCAGCTAAATGTGCAGCTTGTCCATTGTGTGAAGCCACTGTCAAGTTCTTTTTTTTGTGTGTTTTGGGTCAACGTCTTGTTTTAGGATGAAGCCCTGACGAACCCGCCTGTTATCAAACATTTGACAGGTATAGTACACACACTGAAACACACGTATATAAATACAGATGCTGTAAACCTGCAAGCTGGAAAGAGGGACAGATGACATCTCATAAAACAAGGGTGCTTTGGCATCACTCGGATCCAGAAAATGAAAGTAGGAGTGTGTGTGGGCTGTGTCGGATTAAACTGGCAAGTAACTGCTCGACGTGAGTAATGCTCGACCACACTGAGCTCAGGCAGGTGGACATTAAACTGTGAGAAAAGAAAGCTTGTGCTAACACAACGTTGGCCACACTTGGCAAAAACAACCAAAGTGTTACCGCAAATAAAAGTGTCACAGGAAAGGGTCCATAGAAAATGTGTCAATGTGAGTTTTAAGTTCATCCTTTTAAATAAATTCGCAAATATTGTAAAGACATTTTTGTCATTGTAGTTTATTGTAGGTTCATTACTGCTACATAGAAAATCTACCGAAAGTTAAGGGTCTGAATACTTTCCAAGTGTGAAGTGGGAAGTTTTACCAATTATATTTGACACCGAGGGAACGCTGTGAACAAAAAGACAAAAGTTGCAAACTAGAAACTACCTTTGATCAGCAATGGATTCCACGCAAAGGGAAACTATACCACCCCACACTGTCAATCACAATCTTTCACTAGAGATACAATTTTTTAAAAACTCCTCAGCAATGCTTAAACATTCAATCTGATTTAAATGTAATCAAATACTTATGAGTTTAATTAAGGTATTATACAATATTAAAAATCAAGCAGTGTAGGTGGTTTGAACCCGGTGAATTTAGTTTCACTTCTCTTGGTGAAAAATCGACAGCTCCTCCTGAACTGTAGAGGACCCGGCTTCTTTAAATTCCACGAGTCGGTACGCAGAGTTTGGTGAGGACCCTCCAGGCGTGATTTTGGGTGATTTTCAGGTCACGCTGCGCACTCGATAGAGACAGAGCTTCCAGCTTTAATACAAATCTAAAGTTTTCTTCCATCTTCCTGATTGCAAGGGGGTCGTTTATATAAGCCTCCCACAATCAGGTGAGACAGATATCATCTGGCTGTCTGCCTCCGACAACTACCATCAATGTTAAAGTCCAATCAGAGACAATCATTTTTGGGCAATGATATTACAATAGCTGTTGAAAAAAGGACCAATTTAAAACATGAACTTGTAAAAAGACAAGTTTTACTGAGATGCAATAGATCCATCAGTGTCCTGATTTACCTATTAACTGTTTGAGCAGTCTGTGTTTAACAGTTTTTATTGTTTTCTTTGGTTAATCAATACAAAACAATACAATTATACACTCACAGCTTACCCCATGCAGCAGAAGTACACACATTAAGAGACTTTAGAATGTATATCCATATCTATATATATATATATATATATATACACATAAGTACATAGGAATATTATATAATAACAATACATGTAAATACAACAATGCTGCAAGACAAAGAAAAGAAAGAGACAGGAAAATTAAATTAATAAGTAAATAAATTTAGAGAAAAATAAATAAATAAAATAAATAAATGAGCAGTCTGAATGAGGTTTGTGTTGACTTGACACAAGACAAACTGTGAGACCATCAAGCGACTGATGAACCCATAACCATTAAAATCATAAATGAATAGCCTGTTGCTTCTTCAAGCTTTTCATATGTACAACAAAGTGATTATCTTCTGTGTTTCCACAAAGATTGAGAGCCGAGTGCTCACGGCTAAAATCTTGCATTCTGCAAATTGCCTTCATTTACCCGGCGGAGTGGGACATCAAGGACACGATGGCATCTCTCCCTATCTCAATTATAAAGGCTAATATTAATAGAAAGAAACGGGTAAACATGGCGACAAGCCAGGCTCAAGTAAAGCACCAGGAGGCCTCGCCAAGGGCAATGTGACTGCTGATAACCAAGCGAGTCAACAGCAGATTCCATCTCTGCATCCCAACGGCCACATAATGGAAGAGTTCAGGCCGATTTATCTCGATAAATCTTTTACACTTTCATTCCCCTCCCGTTTTTTTTTTTTTGTTCTCTCCTCATCAAGTGAATTTTGGCGTTGAGGAAAGTGCGAGTGGTTTCATTTCCAGTGGGGGGGCCGTGACGAGCCGGCCCCTCGATCCCAACGCAACAAACAAACTTAATTAGAAAAGGAGGAAAGAGCCGCGGTGCTCCGTCTGTTAAGAAGAGAGGTTTTGGTTTACTGCCGAGAGAGTTTAGCCTCGTCATCACTAGTGTTGGTCACATCAGTGTTCAGAGACTCCTATTCTAGTCATTAGTGAACACCAGGATCCCACTGAACCAAAGATTCTACCTCACATAGACAATAAGACTGGGCCTTAGTTTGTAATGTTGTCAGTAAAAAGGTTTTTACGACTCTACGCTGCCAGACTCTCCCAGATACCGATGTCCATCTGTCCATCCGTCCCATTACTGTGAACACGATGTATCAAAAACACTGTGAAAGACTTTCTTCAGATTTGGTATAAACTTGACACGAGGATGAAATGATTAGATGTTGTTGGTCAAGGTGGGTGTGATCGCACAAAACTCTTTTGTTGCCTGGTGAACACATCATCATCCTAAGAGCCGCTCCAGGGAATCCTTTTCAAACTTGGTATGAATGTTCAAATTAACTGATTAGAATTCAGCTGGTCAAGGTCATCGTGATGTTACAAATCACACTTTTTAAATCATGTAAACACATTATCGCCAGATTGCCTTCAGCGAATCCTTAAAAAACCTGGAAACAGTTCATTTAGACTCAAGATATTTTGATGAGGTTTGGGTCAAGGTCAACGTGCCCCCACAAAACATACGTTTGGCATCTTGAGCATATCTAAAGTCGGACTTTCAGGAAATGTCCTCGAATTTTAACAAAATTAAACTCAAAGATGAATTGATGAGATTTCAGTAGTGACAAGTAAAGGTCACAGTGACCTTGGTGTGAATGTAACATCTGGAGGGACTGAAACTTCACTGTTGGGTGGACGACAACAACAAGAGGACACTAATACTTCTTTTCCCTTGAATGTTTGCACGAGAAACCACAACAGAAAACCATGATAACAACATGTGCACAAGGACACTGACAAAAATAACCATGAACAATTGGGCTGTGATCCAATAAACATATACAAATAAACAGCTTTGAGAGTTCTGTGACCTGAGCACATGCACAAAATGGAGACAGACTACACGAACAGATGAACTCCAGCTTTCTCTACCTGGTTCCCAGAGTTCCCACACATCCTCCTGTTCCTGGCAGCGACCACGCCTGACTCCAGGCCTCTGTGTTTGCTTAACTATGCAGTCCTGAGGTTTAGACAGAGTGGGCTGGGAAGGCTGCGGGGAAACACAAGCTGATAATATCTAATCCTCTGCGTGAAGGACATATTTGTCTTCCCACCCAGTATCCAGCACGTTTAATAACCCACAGAAGCCTGCTGACATGTGACTGCTGCACGTGCCTTCACACGCTGCACGCTGCAGAACCTGAGGCGTCCTCGCCGTGCAGACATACGACACCTCATGTTACAGACGATATACAGTAAGAGGATTAACGTGATAATTCTTGTCGGGGGTAAAACTAAGCTTCAGGTTTTCAAAATAATAAGGGATCAGAAATAGCAACGTTTGCAATGTGTCCTATACAGTGAGTGTATTATCCGAATAAAAACGGTTTCATATTGAAAATACTCGTCGAGCCAGATTCCTCGAGCTTCAAGGTCAAACCCAGTTCTTCATGTCATCGAGTCTGAGTCTGCGAGTGGATCCCTGTGTCCCGGGGAGTCAGATGAGACTCATTAAGTTCAGCGCAGCATGAGCCATATAAATGAGGAAGGAAGGAGAGCTCAGTGTGGCCCCCGTGTTTTCAAATCACAACATCATCACAATGGATACAAAATCCCTCCTGTTCTCCAGCGTTCAGGTGCTGAAGAGAGATTTCAGGTGACGCACTGCTGAGAGAAAATACTTCCCTTCTTCTGGCAATAGACATTCTAAATCCAGTTTAAGAATATTCACGCTCACCACCAAGTAAAACATGAGAAGCTGCAGCTGATTGTTTTTTTTAACTGCCAATACACACCGTCCATCTTCCACCATCTTCATCCAAGATTCTGTCTCGTTTTGAGTGTGATTATATTTTTTATATACAATTTATGTTTACTATTTACATATTTTTTTATATTTATACTTGCAGAAATACACCACAGCAAATTCCTTGTATTAGTTAACCTGCTTTGCAATAAAACCAGATTCTGATTCTCCATGTTAGCGGATGGGACATGAACCAAATTATAAAAGTCAAGAACATTTTTCTCATAGATGGTTTCTGTCATTTTAGGTCATTCTTATCACAATGATGTAAGTTGAGTTCATCTTTCTAATAACTTTGATTTTAACGAGTTGTGTCAATTCTCACTATTTGCAGCGCGTTTCTGTATCTGCATGTGTTGTGACTTTTTGCATGTGTCGTCAAGTGTATGAAGTTGTTTAATTAATTTTTCTATTTGCATGTGTGTTTTCTTAATTGGCAGCGCGTTGAGCTCTCTCTGCCACCGTAGCCACATCATGATTGACAGCTGAGACCGACTCACACTGGATTGATCACATGTGGTCGATGGTTCGAATCCTTCCTCCAATCGCCTCCTGCAAAGACTCTGGCTACAAAAGTGCAAGATGGCCTTTATATGCAGGATACTTTGGTTTCCATTCTGGATAGCGGGAGGAGGAAGGGACCAATTGACCATCTTTATAGACACAACCCTAAATGTTAACATTGTCATAAGTAAATTCATTAGACTTCATCCAGCACTAAAAGTAAAGCTGCTCAGAGGTCGGTTTATAACCTCTTCTCTTGCAAACATTACAATCGCCAGGGCTCAATACAAGAGACCATCACCGCCACCCACTTCTGGCACGAGGCTGCGTTTCGTGCCAGAGGAAAAATTACACTTTACACCTTTAAGATTAAAAACCTTCCTGTGCCAGTTGCCGTGTTCGCTCTCCTGCGGCGTTTCTGTTCCCATTCCACAGCTCGTGTGGAAGCCCTTATGCAAAAGTGAGCCGACTCCAACTTTGCAGGAAGCCACACTTTGGATCTTTGCATATGCACCGTCTTCCCCGGGACACATCTGTGCGCCATTTCCTCTGGAACAACTTCCCCCGGAGGAATTACCACCTTGCAAAACTTGCATTATGCTAAACAGCTAAATAAATCAGTCCGACGCATGCTACTGTACACAAGTACCAGCTGCTGCAACACGGATCACTCTTCAGTTTCATATTCACATGTTTGTCTTCCTGCTGAGGACTCTGGCTGCCGGATCGCACCTGGGACCAGCTTGGTGCAGACACTTCTACTCCAGGAAATCAGTCAAATGTTTCTCAAATTCAGAAAACAAACATGAGGAATCGTTTAATTTCATTTAATTTAAATGATTAACTAACGCAAAAATGATTCTGCTCCACGTATCTGCCTCTGTCATTAATATTCTTGCTGCTGTGATACATCTGTACCCATCAAGTGAAAAGCCAACAAAGCCCTCTCAGAAGATCTGCCTGGAAATGAAAAGCTTTTCAACGGGTTTTGCTTTCTACTGAACAGGTCGAGCCGACGGTTCTTTCTCTCATGTGGAAAACACGACAGCTTATTCAGCAACATTTCTTATTGTTATGATCACACACTATTGTGGTGAAAGGGAGAACGCTTTCACCTCACAGAGTCTGAAACCTTGAAATGTTCTCGCAATGAATCATGTACGGAGAAATGTAATTTGATAACTTTCATCCATTCTCGTCTGTGTCTTCTGTCTGACGAGGCGAGCCTGGTTCTGTACATAAAGAGTAAACAGGTCTTTACGTCCCGACAACACAAGAAGCGTAACTCAATTTGTCCAAGTGAGCAGAGAAAAGACTGCAGCTGTAATAATTAAAGGGATAGTTCACCGAAAAATGGAACGTGGGGTAAATAACCTTGTTTGAAGTCAAATTTGAATGTGGACACTTGGATGACACCACAGGAGCAGTGTGGAGGAATGTTATGTTTTATTTTCCTGTTCTATTACATCTGAAGAAGGAGTCACCAGTTACTCAGTGAATTGGATTTGGCTGCAACACTGTTTTCCCCTGAAACTCCAAAAGTTTTGTGGAATCACTTTTCACCCACCACCTCCATCGTCATATTAGTGAGTAGATAATGAGGGAGTTTTCATTTTTCTGTGAACTATCCCTTTAAGCAGTGTGGCAATTTGGTTTCAGTAAGTTCATACGACACAGGCCCATGTGTACATATGATATTCTCCATGTGTGATGTCTGTTTCATATGCTCCAGTTATTTCCCTGTAATTCACAGCACTGTTTGAATTTCCGAAGCACCGCTCTCTGAATTGATCAGTATGCATCACAGGCCTTTCCGGCCATAAAGCCGAGTCCTCACAGTGCTCCACACAACTGTAGTGAAATTATATTCAGCCAACACACGCCAGGTTTGTTATCAAGTTAACTGGCACCGAGAGAAAAGCTGCAAAGGCTTAGTATAACCTGATATGATTTGAAATCGACAAGATTTGAATCGACTTTCTTTTTTCACGTTTTCCAACACAACCTGTTCATAAACTGTGCTGCAGGAGTTACTTTAAACAGGATATGGCCTGAAAATCATCATCCGGGGGGGAGTTGGGGGAACCAGCCCACTGATTTGCAGCCTTTGCCAACACTCACTCTTGGGCCAAATGAAATGAAAAGGGAAACGAGGTCTGTTTAGCTTACACGGTGTTGAGGTGAAGGCCGAGCGGCAGCGTGATGTGACACGACACGGGCGCGGTGCTGAGGGACCGGATTCTAAATGAGGTGCAGAACACGCGGTGCTCTCAACCCGGTAGGTGAGCGATATACAGGCGCCTACCCGGGGGACGCGGGGGGGGGAGGGAAAGAAAATATTGACAAGCGAGCGCCACTGGAGTGTGTCGGAGCAAACTGAGCAGCTCATATTAAAATAACAATTATCGCCGCAGCCTTGCAATCATCAAGCAGCGGAAGAAAATAAAATGTTTTAGGATCGGCTCTGATTGTCACTTAACACTTGAAGTACTTCACATTCAGCAGCTCAGGCTGAAAACTCTCCACGCGTGTCGCTGCTCGAAAAGTTGAATACACCCGTCGTCTCCGAGCCGGCTTGAAAGGAGTCAAGATGAAGTGACAAAAATGGAAACTGCAGGGAAAGTGAAGAGCCGCTTTACATAAAGGCCCTAAAGCACAAGGAGCTACGATGGGATATTTAATTGATCGACTGAGAACAAATCAATAACTTCATTTATAATGCCACAGGGTCGAGTTTTCAAATGTGAGGATTGTAACTGTCATTGTAAATTTGATATCTCTGTGCTATGGACTGTTAGTCAACAACATGCTGCCATGGTAGGATGCTACCTAATGCAGGGATCTGGAAATTATAAACATATGCTGGTGGATGAGAATGTGAGAGGATCTCTTCATGCCCTGTTCCTATTCATGTGGCTGTGAAGGGGTAGTACTGTCTGATTTCTCTATGGGATGTAAGGGTCGTTGCTAAATCTAACTGACCACATAGTGCACTCCTGACCTCCCTAAATACCAAAGTAAGTATGAAATATTACAAAATAACCATGAATTAGTTTTTAATCCAGCTGAACATAGTATTTTAATCTAGTAGCAATTAAAAATGTGACAAAAACACACAAGTTTCTATGGACAAGACTAACGTTACATTGAAATAAGAATGTAAACACTGACTGATTCATCAATATATCAATCTGTCCCTTCTGTCCTGATGTTGTCACATGTGTCAGTGTCATAATGTTGGTAGAAAACGGTTGTTAATATAATAAATTAGTTATTATTGTCACTGTAATAAACCTGTTTGGCTGCTGTTGACGTAACGAGTGGTGTCCCAGTTCCTAGGAGAAGATTTTCTAGCCCCAGTGAAGGGCACTTTATTTCTATGGGTAGGGCCAAGGGAGGGGAATTAGAACAGGGACTCAGTATATAGCAAGATAATACATGAGCAGCACACGCGTCTGATTTAGTCTCTAAAAGATATAAGTGTGCTTTTAAAAGCGGTACCCGCCTCATGTGAAATGCAACGGCACCGTTTGCCCTTTATGCTGCAGGTGTACATTACATAAAACATTAGCTGCTGCACCCTCTTCACCTATCAATTCCATTAGCAGCAAAAGCACAGGAGCAACCTTCCCTGTAACCCTAAAGCTCGGTGTTTCAGCCGCCGCTCGGGCTTCACCTTAAAACAAATTGGGGTGATGTTTCTTAAAAGGCCAGTATTGCACTTTTGTTGTCGTCTGATTCCCTCTACCTGCAACTCAGCAGAGTCTTTGTGAGAAGTGGTGCTCCCCTGCTCCTTCCAGGCCACGGGCTGTACAGTAATCAATGTTGATGAATGAGGAGGAAGGCTCTCTTTATTCCAGCCCTCGCTGAATAGAAAGTTTCCATTATCTCTCACAATGTATTCACTCTATCAAAGTGACAGGGTTGAGGCAAGCCACACTCCATTGCCCTCCCTGTGCCCATGCCTACCTTCATCCGTCTACTCAAAAAAAAAAAACACACACACAAAAAAAAGAAAAAACACAGGGAGAGTCGGAAGAGACTGCTAAAATAACACCGCACAAAAAAAAAACCTACAAAATCTATAAGACTTTAACTCCTCAGCCTCATCCATCAAAGCTGTAAGGATACAATTATGTGCAAGCGTTGTGCAAAAAATATCCGCTGGTACGGGGGAATAATTCAAGGGAGGACGGGGGCCGGCGTTTCTCTCCTTGAGCCATTTGACCAAAAAAAAAAGTCACTTTAGTGCATTTTTAAAGAAAAATGACAAAAAAGAACAATTTACTCGCCTTTTGTTCCAGTAATCTTTCATTTTGCTGCGACAGATATTTCTCAGCACAAGTTGGTACCTGCTCTGACTCGGTTAGAAGTCAACCTCTGACTCTGCTAACACAGAGACATTTGTATGAGGCCGGCCGAGACGTCTGCAGCGTCTGTGTAAAGAAAACTTTAAAGCAATTAACAGAAAAACAGGGAACGCTGGTTATTGTTTTTCTTTTTTTTTGAGGTGGACTGGACTGTAATAGCATATACAGAACTACAATATATAAAGCCAGTCATATTTCTTTGAGCGATCGAGCTAATAAGGCTTTAAGACACTCATGGAGAACTTGGAGAAATATCTTCAGTGTCTTTTACCTTATAAAAACCTATTAAATACATTTGAAATGCAATAAAATTCCTTTTAACGCTCATACTGGATTTATTGGCTAGTAACTCTAATGCATGAGCAACGGAGTCAAGTGTGAAACCCAGTTAGCTCAAGGTGTCCTTTGTCAGAATCATTAAACCGGTCGCAGTATTCTTCATTATCATTGATTCAGATACATTTCAAGTCCAGCTCTTCTAGCTATATTTTTAGAGATACATCAAAATCACACGTTCAAAGACAGAAGAGTGACTCCAGACTGTGAGATTCCACTGTGGTCACATAATTGCTTTCTTTCATTACTTCCCCTATATTTGTACATCCAATGTGCACCTGTATATTGAGTTGGATATTATATACAGTTGCATACTACGTATAGTATAATGCATAATGTGCACTTACACTTTATTGGTCAATCACTGAAGAGCTTCCTGCTGCCTCAAGATAACAATACACCACATCTCATTCTAAGACTGGAATCAGAATCTGCTAAATTGGCGAAGTATTTGTGCACATACAAGGAATGTGACTCCGGTTTAATATAATGAATCAATAACTAGACATGCAGTGAGGAACAAAGAAAACAATAACTGTGGAAATAGGTTATAGAATAGTACAAGAGTAATAGTTTCCCCCTGGACCCAAACACAACACCACCATGGGCAAACAATGGAGCATTAGAGCATTTGCCTTTTAAATGAATTTGCCGATGGAAAGGGTAAAATAAAAAATGCATTCATCTCAAACTAGCAGAGAAACTTGCCTCACGCTCGGTGCTGCATGTGTGAAACAGAGCCTAAAATCTGCTCTCAAAGTGCTCTCCTCCAGATGTTGACACCTGGGCAGCAGCTCAACATTCAGGGAAACTTTCCAAACCCAAATTCAAGCTGCAGATTGTAAAATGGAAAAAAACCACAGTCGCCACAGTCAACAACTTCCAGCTAAACACAAAAACCTATGAGATGCATCACAGGATGGATCAAAATGCACAGATCCGGATTTCAACAGTGACACACAACACAACCAGAACTGCCGGTCACTCGGTTGTTTTAGTGAAGCGCTGCAGACGGGATGCAGAGGAGCGACGGTGGCCATAAAGAGCCGGAGTCTCCACACCGGGCTCATCCTCCATCACCTCTGTGTGAACTCATTCTTTATTCATGCAGTTGATCGAGGGACTTGACCGTCCCCTAGAAAACAGGGTCACGCTCTGCTCCATCAGTTCTGTTAAATAGAACTGCTCCTTCGTCTGTTGCAAAAAAAAACAACCAAACAAAACCAAAAAAGATCAGAGCGTGATAAATTAGCGACAGTGAGAAGTTAGAGGGTTTTTCTGCTGTGACTCGACGCTGAGAGAGGAACAGAGCGCTGCCGCAGAACCAAATATGGAAATGTGACAGAATCACCTGTTTTCTTTGTCTTCCACATCTATCACTCGTCTGTTACTGCATTTCTTTCCCAGTGCTGGTTCTAAATCTGAGAAAACGAAGCGATTTGATGTGTTTTTAAAGAAATTCACTACCTGTGATATTATTAAACATGGCAGCTGCGAGAGACCAGTAAGAGTAATGAGACATAACACAGGTAGAATTATTAAAATAAAGACAATAATGAACACTGAACAAAATACCAAATCCAGACCCTTTTAAGTCGAGCGTTGAATCTCATTGTACTTGATACCTAACATGCTCACTGTTAATTATCTCAGGAGCTCAATGTTAAAGCCTCTTAACACCATCTGCACTGCGCCGCTGTAACTGTGACTCAGCACCTCAGCCGTGGAAGCCGTGCACCTCAAATATTGGATTCCAGGATGTACAAACATCAATTAAAACTTCGGTGCAATTAGGAGACTTTTGAAAATAGTCTGCAGTCTGACTCATTTCAGAAAGCTGTAATTATTTTTTCTTTTCTCCTGGAGTTCTACCCGCGTCGCTGAGAAGGAAAGCCGGTTAGTGTTTCCACTTCCTGACTCACGGGCAGATGGTCCTGCGCGCCGACTGAAAACTGAGAAGCGTGGAGAGTAAACAAAACGAGGGGACTCGCTCTGAATGCATCAGCCGATCTATCAGAGGGATCCTTAGGATTTGGTCTGTGTTGCATGAAAACCTCGAGAAAAAATAATGCAGCTATGTGTTTCCTGATCAGGAGGAAACGCAGAGGACACAGCAAACTGAAGGGGAAACAGCTTCAATCCTGCAAGAGATAGATTCCTACTAAAGCTCCAGTGGCAGTTGAAATAAGATGAAGATGTTCCTTGACCTGTACATTTGAGTTATTTTTCCCCGGCCTTGCATCACATGATGGGGAAAGGTTTAAACCATTTGTCCTTTTTTTCATCTCTAATTCACTTCACATGCACATCGCCTGTTTGGCGGTGAAGTCCGACCCACGTGTGCAACACAAGAAGAAGCACATCCTCTTTGCAGCGGCAGGGATAAGCTTCTGTCCTGCTTATTGTAAACCCAGAATTCCAAAAGCTGTTTGTTTTTTGTTGGCAACTCTCGGAAAAACTGTGGCACGTAAGCACCTTATCTGGATTCTGTTGTCCCCCCCCCCCCCCCCCAGAACATCCCAGCTCACACCTGAACAGGAACTGGTGCATGGGCAGAGATTCACAGGCTTCCCAGGGGAGAGTAAACACATCCCAAGTAGACTTTTGTATTTTCCCTTCTATCAAGTAACAATTATCCCCGATTAAAAAGCAGCCGGGAAACTTGAAACCCTGAGATCTCCTTCACACCAAGAGACGGATACGATCTGACACAGACCTGTTCCGACCAATCTGCAGTTTAGCCATTGCAACAACTTTCATCACTGATTCTCGAGGGGGCAATTTCCATCTGCTTAGAATATTTATGCAACCTTAAACGAACTCAATAGCTCACGGCGACTCCTCATCAAACAAGGGCTCGGCTATCAGTGTCATCGGCTTACTGGGACATAAACACTGCCTCATTGTGCCGGTGCTCTGTGCCCAGGTGGACGGCTGAGCCAAATGACAAACTGTTATTGTGATGCGACAGCTCTTCGGCATTAAGCCTGTGCGGCTGCAGGGATCATCGCTGCATGCTAATGCTCCTGATGGGAAGGACCGGAGCGCTTCCAAGGTGACTTCAAATCCTTGTGCGATGTCAAATTAAAATGTAATTTGTTGAGGAAGACAGAGATGCATCAACGAGCTAATCACTGACATCATTTCTTTCTGTTTTTTCTTGTGTGTCCCCCTGCCGGGATATTGCTGGGCAGGCCTCTGTGTTTCATCCTTTGTTCAACACAGCCAGCCTAACAAAAAATCATATAAACCTGGAAGATGTGATTTGAGATATTATCAAAGTAAATCTTAGATATTCAGCGCAGTGTCCCTGTGGCTCGGATAAAAAAAAAAAAAGCACAACTTCTGCCTTTGTTCGCCCTTAGAATGGCTTCATCTTTGTTACCCACAACGTTGTGTTATACTCCTGAGCTTTAAGGTTAACAGACATTTTATGCCTTTCTCTGCAAAATTGTACAATTTCTAAAAATTGACTTCTGCCAGCTTTACGATTCCCCCCCCCCATCTGTTCCTGCTGAGGCTGCTAGCAGACACACACTGAACTCTGTATGTGAGAACACAAATGACCGAGTCAGTGGCTGAGGACACGATCCGGACATTTCTCCTGCCAGCCCCCTCAGTGAAAACTCTGGAAAATGTCAGAGTAAGACCTCTTGAGAACTGAAGACACCAAAACAATACAAATACGGCTTGAGCTGCGGAGGGAGTCTGGATGTTTGTTAATGTGCTTTTGTCTTATTATTGTTGATTTTGTAATTTACGTTCATGGTGCATGTCAAGGGGTTTTATCCTTTAATTTGATTTGTCCAATTTAATATCTCTGGAGTAAAAAGAGGTGCCACACACATGGATGCTGAAGATGTCCACTTGGAAAGACAGGGCACTGACAGCTGAATTTAAACCTCACTTCCTGCCTCCTAAAGGTCCCAGACCCCATTCCCATCTCTCGCCTCAATGACCCGGAGATTTTCTTGTTGTAGCGAATGTGACGGACCTAAT
The DNA here is from genome assembly GCF_947347685.1 of Pleuronectes platessa. Classification (NCBI taxonomy): domain Eukaryota; kingdom Metazoa; phylum Chordata; class Actinopteri; order Pleuronectiformes; family Pleuronectidae; genus Pleuronectes; species Pleuronectes platessa. The sequence goes on along the minus strand of NC_070630.1, from coordinate 5,027,765 downwards.
TATCTGTACATTTTCCAGAATTCATGAATGAATGCAGACTGGTGAAATGAATCCATCACGTCCCCAGTCCCGTGATGGGCAGGGGACAGGTGAGACTGGGGGCTCTGGAAGTAATCTTCATGTCCACACGTGTCAAGAACCATCTCACACTTTTCACACCCAGATCTTTAGTGTTTTAATATCCACAGTAAATGAGTTTTTCTTAGTGCCGACTCCTGCTGCAGGATTTGTCACAAATGCACAAGACAAATGTCATCAGCTGCCAGCGATGGTTGAGCTACCACCACAAAGGCAAAGAATGCATTTGACAAACTCGTCAGAATATTAAAAAAATATGATTAAGACGATGATTAAGCAAAACACCTGTGCAGCTTCAAGAGTCTTTAATAACACACAGATCACAACACTCCCGGGGTTTTGTTGATTTCATGCAGCCTCATACTGGCTCATATTGTTACCTGCCACCTGTACTGCGTCTGTGCTGAATCCCTGTTTATCATAATTGCATCACAACAACAGACCATCGTGCAGCTCTCCCTGTTGGTCATCTTCTGACCTCATGACCCCCAACAACGATTTAACAGCAGGACAGGACAAATGGCCCCTGCGGCCCTTATCACAAATTACAGTTCAACACCCAGCGTTGGCCGGATTTCAACCCAATTCATCGAAATCCCTTAAAAAACGAAATTACAGGGAAAATCCGACACTTACAAATCTCCTGCCTAATCACCTCTCGCCAGCAACACACGAGGAAGCAAAAGCAAACACGAGGCATAATGAAGCAGGCCGAGCACAAAACCCAAAATAATTAGCCAATTAAAGGTGTGAAGCAAAAACTAAAAAAACAGAGGGAAGCGGCGTGACCAAAGTCTCAAGGTCAAACACATTTAAATGCAAATTCAAATAACCTATCAGCGCGGAGGATGTGTGGTTTAACGACCACATACGTATGAAACCATCTGCCTCAGTAAAGCCCGAGTAGATGAATAGTTTACAGGATCGCACTTACATTGTGCAGTAAATTAGCAAATTGCTGAGATGAGCTTACAGCGCAATTACCATGAATCAAGAAGTGATAATCACGGAAGAGAGAGAGAGAGACAACAAAAGCCAGTTAAAATAATAACACATGCGATAACAACACAACTACTGCTTCACTTTCCTGCTTTCACGTGTTTGTTGATTGTTAGCATGCAACCCAACACAACACACAGCGCTTATCGGTACGTGATCTCTCAGGCTGGACGGCGTCCAGCCCGGCAGGAAGAGAGGAAGTGGAAGGAAAACCACATCTGAGAGGCCGGGGGTGTAGAAACCTGAATAACACAATCGATTCAACTAAAACCAGGCTTCACTGTTTCTTTGTGCCAGACTTGTTAGAAGCCTTTTTGATAACAAACCTGTAACAAATATGTAAAAGACATATTCAGAAGCGGGCGGCTCCGGGGGAATCGAACGGCTTCGGTGAGCCGCCCGCCAGCCGTCTCGTTCACACTCGAATCCAACTCATCTCTGCTTCTGACATAAACAACATTTACTTTCGCTAAAACGAAAGAACTTGATTCTTAATGATATGTTTTCGCTCGAGTGTATCACCCATTATTTTCCTGCCTCCTCTGTGAGGAGCGGTGAAATGAATTCCAATGACACACAAAAACAAACACACACACGCTCAGACATGTGAACATACAGACACACACACACACACACACACAGTCTCCACTCGAGTGTGAATTCCTCAGATTTAATTAGAGGCTAATTTTGAGTCACACAACTGCAGCACTATGGAAATGAGCTGGTGGGTTCCTGACAGTCGAGATGACTTTTAGCTCAAAGACGAACTGAAGTAATATCTTGTTTATTAGCAGTGAGTTTACAAACCAATTATCTGTTAGCTCAACGGGGTCGAGTGCGGGGCTTCGGTGTGGAACCTGCATCCAAAGTGGCATCTTCAATATTTGTGCGTTCAGTATAACAAAGGATTTATTTTTATTTTTCAGTAACACACATTAAAGATTTATCCTCAGCAGCGGCTTTAAACAATGTTTATCTGAGCCTATGTAACAACGCCCGTGATCATCAATGTAAGCTCAACGTTTTCTGACAGTTTCCCAGTGAAATATTCAAATAGGTTTGTGGTTATAGTGCGACTCCCTGCTGGGGAGGATTTGTTTTACTTGAAATTGTCGAAACTCCCAGTGCAAATGAGTGTTAAATATTAAAGAGCCTTGTTTGAAAAAACTAAAATAAAGTTTGCTGAAGATTTATACACTTGCTGAAACTCCAAAGCCCACAGAGTGAATCCTCAAAAAATGTTTGTATAATCAAAAACACGCCTGTGCACTTTTTCCTCCGGCTCCGTGGCAGACGCTGGATTCACGACGCAGGACGTGTCATATCATCTCTGCTGCAACTGTACAATAAAAATAATGGGCGAAGGAAATTTATTTTTCTGTTCCAGTTGCAAAACAAGTTCTCGACTATGCAGCAGCTTCACACGCATCCAGCCTCCGTGTGTACTTTTACTGTGCTGGAGTCCAGTGAGCTCAGATAATATATTTTAACTTTTAACATGTATCTAGTACTTATCGTATGTTATTTGAAATAGTTGTTCAGCATTTTATTTGTATCCATTTTGTTACTTTAACCAACTTTGCGGCAGATGACCTTGAAATGGAGAAGATGACCTCTACTCATCTGTGGCCTAGTATCAAGAAAACCTTCAGTTCTGGCCTCAATTTGAATCTAGATTTAAAATCCACGATTTTTTTTAATAAAATAACCCAGATAGGTGAGCTGTCATCTGTCGCTATTGATGGAAGTTGAAGCCAGAGTCTGCACAGTGACGTTCGTGATGTGGAGCCGCGGTATCGAACTCCCGATGTCCAACGTGCTCCACCAACCGTGGGCGAGTCCCAGCTGTCAATCATGACATTTCACCCTTGTTTTAATAGCATCAAATAAGGAATTATAACCAAACCTGCAAGATGAGCTACCTTAAATGGCAGAAACAACTTTTTGGGTCCAACTCCCATCTATTAACATGGAGGAGTCAGGGTTTATGACCTATTCTGCTCCCAGCCACCAGGGGGAGATCCAGACGCTTCACTTTTGGGAGCTTTCATGTCGTCCATCTTTACAGTCTCCTCTTTGACATTTACAATAAACGAGTATTGATTGAATGTTTATTAAAGTACCATAACAGAGTCCTTAGAGAAATAAAAAAACTTTTTCTTATTTCCCTGTTGTCAATCATCATCAGAACTTCAATATTGATTACATTACAATATGCATAATGCCCGGGAAGCTGGAGAAACAATCCCATTTACATTAAATTAAAATGCTAATACTAATGAGGCCTAATTGCACAGCAATTACAAAGCCCATCTGAGTTTCCGGCTCAGACTCACAGCGCCACTCTTTGCTTCAGATGCTTTAACAAAAAGCTTTACCTCGGAAATAACTAGGATGAACTCACAGTTTTTAAAAGTTCTTCTCACGTACTTGATATATTTCGAATTGGGAATATCAGCCTGACAGTGATAACATAAAAAAAAAGATAAATCTAAAAATGGTTTGATTAACGCACCTCCTGCTGAGCTACTCTCATCAGTACCGTATTTTTAAGCAATTTTGACAAACTCCAACCTGTCAACAGATCAGACGTCTGAACCGCAGCGTTCCTCCGACACATCCAAACCAAGCTTTTATGAGCTGTCTTCTATCGACTCCCTAACTGTATAGTGTGTTAGTGTGTGTGTCTGTGTATGTGTGTGTGTGTAACCGGCTTTACAAGAGCATTTGCCCTCACAGAATAGCTGACTTTTAAATATTTGATGATAACGTGGGTTTTATTGTGTGGGCCCTAATGAAATGCCATCTATTCCCAGCGTGAAGAGGTAATTCATATCGACTGTCGCGCCGCTCGTTGCACGGAGGTGATCCCATGATGCAGTTCACTACAGCATCCTACTGGGACGCACAGACAATCCAGTCGATAGCTGCAGCGGCACCTCTCACTCGGGGCTTTCATGCAAAAAAAAAGAAAAAGAAAAGCACGAGCTTGACATCACGCAGAGGCAGAAAAATGATTTCCAATAGAAGTTGAGCTTTAACCCTTAAACACGCTAACTGCCTTAGCACACATCTAATGATATCCTGGCACCGAGAGGAGGCTGACGCTGTAGAGGAGGAGGCTGTGCATTGTATTTTGTGTATTTTTGAATTTCTGGACAGTAATCCACAGTGATCTCTGATCCTTTCGCACTTTCAGTAAAAGGAAATCTCAAGCAGGGCAGGAGGTATTAGTGGAAAATGTAAAAATGTATATTGTAATTATTGTACTGGAGCAGCAGCAAGACTATAAAGGACAAACACCTGATATTAAAGAGCCTCAGCACCCATAGAGGAGCAGGGATATGTGGCTCTACATCACTTGGATGAACCGACCAGTTAAATGCAGCCTAATGACTTTGATGCAATACACAACGTTCAGGTGATCTGTAGCATCAGCTGCTGGTTTTCCATTCTGCACGTCTCTCCATGGTTTACACCATCAGCTGCTTTGCAACACTTCCCCTCCAGACATTTCATTTCTCACGACTGCATCACTTTTCAGCCATAAATGCTCAGAATTAGAAAACACAGGAGCAGCTACATTTACGATCCGACTTTTAAAACCCTCTTTTTGAGGTGGCAAGGCAGGGCTGCACTGTTTGGGTAATAAATTCATTTTTTAACTCATAACTCCTGTTTATGTCCTTTCATTTTTATATCATTCATAATTTAAGCCAGCGGTAAACGATAAAAACTAAAAGTCAGTGACAGTTCTGTCAGTATAACTGTTTTACACAAGAAGAAAAACAAGAAATGTTCAGTGGTGGAAGAAGTATTTAGAGACTTTACTTGGGTAAAGTTCTACTTCCTCGATTTGAATTGTACTGCACTTTAAGTGAAGTTCCTGCATTCAAAACCTTGAAGACCTTGTATCATGAATTGTTGTCTGCCATGTAGTAAAAGTATCTAAGTATTATCGGCTGAATGCACTTAAAGTATGAAAGTAAAAGTTCTTAGAGCGAAATCAAATGTTCTACTATCTGATATTGTTGGATTACTGGATTTAATCTACAGCAATTCATCAGATCCTATAAACGTCTCATCTGTGAGTGACAAACCACGTTTCTTCAAAAACGTTTCATGAGCTTTGTGATGATGAGTTTTTCAGGTATTGCAAAACGTTTCATTTTAGAATTTTTCTCAACACATGAAGGAAAAATTCATCCTCCAGTTTATCACAAACATTCAACATCAGAACATCTGGAGACACGTGCCATGGAGTAAAAAGTACAACGATTCATTCTGAGATGTAGTAAAGTAGAAAGTTACTAAGTAACGATCCAATACTGCAAATGTTAACTATTTCTCCCTGGTTGATTTACAATATATAAAACTAGAAAATTCCTCCTGCCGAGAAATTTCGAATGGGTGCCTAGAATTTGCCGGTTCCAGACTAAATATTTTTCTTTGGGGGGAAGAGAGACAGACTGTATCAATTTGAGAGAGAGAGAGAGAGAGACAGAGACGCAGAGAGAGAGAGAGACCCAGAGAGAGAGAGAGAGAGAGAGAGAGAGAGAGAATGGCTGGTATAAAAGAGAACGAAAGAGAGACAGAAAGACTGGCTGCTTTAAGAGAGAGATAGTAAGATCCAGAGAGAGAGAGAGAGAGAGAGACTGGATCAGTAGGTGGCGCTATCGCTAACACTGCATAGATCTCTTCAGGTCAGGGCTCTGATCATGTGACAGGATTTTGGGGGCGATTGCTAAAACTTAATTTTCACACCGACCACCAGGTGGCGCTATCACTATCACTTCATACACACTAATACAGGAATCTGATGTAGAGCCAATCACATTGTAGTTCAACAGTTCCACCTTGAAAGACAAAGAAAAAAAAAATCTATGTTCAAGTCCCACCCACACTGGGTCTTGAACCGACAACCTCTTGTTCACTGTCCCTCTGCTCTACTAACTTAATAATTTTGATTAACACAGGTGCAGTAGTTTATTTATAGATCTCACTCTCCCCTTTCCCCATTTGGCCTTGCGCCATGCAATGCACCCATAAATATAGAAGTCTGATGAAATGATGCATTAAACTTAAGATGTTCTTAAGCAGGTTTTGGGCCTCAAACCAGGAGCCGCATTAACACTTCAGAATCCCGTCAGCCCCCATATGTCTGATGTTGAGTTTGAGCTCAAAGACACATAATACATAATTACCCGTCTGGTTTGGTCTGAAAAAACGACCTTCGCAGTGAATATTAAAAGACACTCAGCTCCAGCAACCTTCAGTTATTTTTCCCTGCGCAGACTCCCGAGCTCGGAGCCACACGCGGCATAATGGAGGCCGACTCGCAGCCCGAACAAAAGCAGCGATTTGTCTGAGTTTGAATCCATCAGGCTTTTAACCTTGCGAGGGTAAGTATGTTTGGATGAGCGCTGAACTTGTTGAGGAGGTATAAAGAGGAGTTGCTGTCTGTGAAGTGCTCTGAATTGTCCTTTAATCTTAATGTATCAACCCCTCATTCAGTTGTCAGCCGTGCAGCAGATCTCAGGTTCCTCACGGCGGCTGCGACGTTCCTAATTACTGAAAATGTCACATTTTACTGCATAATCACGAAAAGCCTCGACACCCAGACGGGGAAAGAATGATTATCTCCCTGAGTTTAAGTGATTCTTCACAGAGCGCTGTGCACATGCAACATATTTCTGTAATGACGGAGCGCGGGACATCAGACTGGATTGGATAATCCTCCTCTGGCTCTTCCTGTTATCGGACACAGTGCACTCCCATGCCGAGCTCTTGGGCCACTTGGGGATTACTCGCAAATGTTGTTGGTTATCGTGTTTAGCGCATTTAACGAGCTGGCAGGGCACGCAGAGGTGAGCAAACACACATGCATGAATTATGGAGTGTGAATGTACATACAGGCCCCCCCGAGTGATTTATGAATCTGTACAAATAAGAACTCTGGAAGGGTCAGCGGGGCCGCACCAGCAAAAACACATCCTCCCTTCAGAGCCAGATGTTTTCTATTGTACAGAGACCTCTGCTGCCACATCAATCCAATGGGGTTGGAAGTAAATGTGTTTGTGTTTCATTAAAAGCGTCTCGTATAAATGTTCTGAATAGTCCAAATGCTCCTCATAGTTTTGGACTATTTGTGGTTCAAAGGCGATTCAGTAACAAGCTGTTGAATTGAGGTTTGTTGATTATCCAGTAAAACCAGGATTCTGTTACTGGAAGGGCATGTTGTTGAGTTTATTGCTTTTAATTGCATTCACTTCCACTGTATTGTGGGAATACAGAAAAGTAAAAGATGCATATCCAAAAAACTGATTTAAAAAATATCAAGTTATCCAGAAATCCTTGATGGTGGATACTAGATATTTTTGTCATGAAATACTAGTGTTTAAAATACTCTATAAGCATGAGATATACAACGAAAAAGTTGTTTTAAATCTAAATATGGATGTACTTTGCCTCAGCTCATCACTGCAATAGATAAGTAGAAGAATATGTCTAAGGCAGTTGTCGATAATTAATGGCAAACGTTCCATTTCTCTTTCATGTGCGACATTGAGAGAATGTTTTTAGTGAAATAAATAAACGATTTCTGAGTTTATTTGTCCAGAATTCTCCTGCAGATATTCACGTGCCCCTGAGGATGAATTCTCACTGAAAGACTTTTCAAAGTGCCATCGATGAGTCACCATCTCCATTTGTCTACTTTACTTCATAAATGGTTCCTGTTGCTTTACTGCAAAACTCGTAACTGTCTCGTTATCATTTCATAAATATATTATACCATTGTGACTGCACTATGGACAAGAAGAAGCATTTCAAAGCATCTAATATTAAGTTGTCACAAATTGTTTTAACTCATCTCAAACATCATATAGTTTTTAAATTACCATCATGAGGATTAAAAAGTAGCTCAAATAAAGCAAATATAGCAGCAGCAGCAGCAAACTAATGCAGACTCGGGATCAGAAGGTCACTGGTTCTAATCCATGTATCATTTGGGAAGATCTGTTTAATGATTGCCTTAAAGCTGCCCTTAAGCAAGGCACGTAACCTATCCGCTGCTCGGCGATCAGCGGTATAAGACTCTAGTTGTACCGGGCAGCTCCCATGTGGGGCGTGTGTTTGGAATGTGAGGTGTGGAGCATCTGTGGCCGTGCAATCCTACCCTGAATAAATTTAGACGAGGAAGAAGCCGGTGTGCTTGCAGCCACCACATCAGCACTCTTCTGTAGCTGAGCTAAGAGGCAATTTAAAAGGAGCGAGATGGCCGATGTCAGCAAATAGACGACAGACGGACGCCCTCTCTCTCTCTCTCTCTCTCTCTCTCTCTCTCTCTCTCTCGATAGTTCAATTCAAACGCCTCCCAAAGTTAGCGGCTTCCATTTCCAGCAGCGTCTTCACACAGCAACCTGCAGCACTGGATGCTTTTATTGTGAAGCTCAGTGGACTCTGTGTGAACCACTTGTAAACTTTGCAATAAGACCTGCTTGTGTTCACATAGAATGAAGGTCTTTAACAGTGTGAAGATATAAACCACAACACGTACACGTGAATACAAAGCTTCACCACCGATCCAACACAACAATGAATCATCCAGTGGAGATCTGTTTCCTCATGCGTGAAATAAGTTACATGTTTTACTTTGTAGAGGCTGAAACTCTGATTTGTTTCTGATTATTGAACGAAGCAGTGAGGACCAGGGACAAAGCCCAAAACAGCATATAACGCTAAATTCTAACTCTAATTACAGCTTCGAGTGGAGGTGCTGTCACTTTGGATTTGCAACGAGGTGGAAAAGAATTGGTGTAGGAGTTTAAGTATTTGTTCAGAGTTGCTGTTGTAGACTTTGGAAACACAATCTCCCCTCAAATAAAACCACCAGCAGCGAAATTATTCCCATTAGTCATCCTGCATTATTGAACATAACATGAGACATTTGGAAAAAAGTTTGACGAAATGCAATGGAAATTATTTACTTATCATAATGCTCTTCATCTGAATTTCAACACTTTACTTTAATTGTGTTGATATTATTTCAGTTTTCTTTCTTCTTCTTCTTGCCTGGACTCAAATGGCAGGTTGAGAAAACAAGCAAGACTTCATTCAGACTTGATTTAACTTGGTAACTGAAATTATATAAACTAGAGCCCTTCAGTCACTTAAATGTGCCTGATCTTTCTAAAATAAAGATAAATGAATAATTCCCAGGGAAATAAGTGAAAACATAAACTGTATATTGGGAGTTCCTGCGTAATCCTGCTGACAAACAAACTAACCAAAAAAAACAATGCACCACCTTTAAAGGATGTTTAAATGACAGTCACATTACACCATCATTAAACTCTCTAGGAAACACTGACCTGTGCAGTTCTATGTCCAGATGAAACATGTTTTGGCTGGGAGACATTTTCTGTCAGAGGCAGATTGACCGACTAAGTTCATTTCGGACTCCGGCTGCGGGGCTGTCTGTTCTGAGCAGCGTGAGTCACCTCACTGACCCCCGACGCCCAAAGTCACACCTGGAGTGGGTGTGATTCCTTCACACTCCTGGTGTCAAACCACGTCACCTTCCGATAGCACATCCATGATACACACATACACACACACACACACACACATACACACACACACCTACACACACAATTATTCAATCACCAGTGACGTTCAGACCAGAGGCTTAGGTGCAAACACTCCTCCAAAGTACTGACTAAATGCTGATCAGTGGGTCTGCACCTCATTTAAGAGCAGCAGGAGGAAGCTTCTCACTCCGGTAGCCCCGGGTGGCCGCGGCAGATAGGCATTTTCCATTTTTCAAAGTTTAAGTCGTGGGAGCAACATTTTTAACATTTTGACCTGGACTCTTTCAGGAGGCTGGTGGGAGTAGAGATGATGATGGTGAAATGTTTTAGCTCAAGTGTCCAGCTTCTCCTGGAACATCCTCACAGCTGCTGCTATACTTTTTCTCTTCTAAGCAAATAGCTCAGATTTCAAGGATGTAAATGTCTGGGAAGGGATGTGTTCCTGCTCCGAGGTGCAGCAGTGACCACGAGGATGAGTTCATTTGAAATACACACTGTCTCACCGAACCTTGACACTAGTACTAGTAAGATAGACAAAGGAGTTTTATCTTGAGGATCTGCAAGTTATGATGCTCCGGAGTATTCATGAGTATTCACCTGTAGCTTTAAAATCTATTAAACTAGAAGTATCCTCAGAAGATTTGTAGACACGTTTGTGGAGTAAAATACCTGGAAAAACTAAATTCAAACTCAAAACACACAGATATCAGTTCCCTAATTCTGCTCTTCAAGGATGTTAAAATCATAGATCCACCCCCTTTTTTATAGAACCAAAATTGACTGGGTCCTCTGCCAGGCGCTTTCTAATTGCACCGAGGGTCAGAGCGAGTGGGACGAGCCCTCACAGCAGATATCTACAGACAGATGGACGGAGGATCTGCATTGACATCCTGACGGCGACAGGCCTTGATACCTCACACCACGTTGGGCCTATCAACAAAGGAGCTTCCCCTCGGAACAATAATCGGACTTCCGGCACCGACAAGCTGCTGCTGAGCCGTTCGGATTCAGAGCTCGGAGCATGAGGGAACAATAAGGAGGCATGACAAAACTTAGGATCTCTCCACTAAAGCCTTGGTCATTTTGGGACTGGCTTTCACCTTGTGAGTGCGGCTTTATTAACATGCAAGGTGTGCCAAGGTCCCGGATCCACAACCTTAAAGGTATGGCAGTTAGTCGATGCAAAATACTGAATAATTTATGGGAGGACAAATAAATTCCAGGCAACAACACACCACCAGACTCTAGGGCCGATTGGTTATTACCGTGAAGTTGGTGGGGAAACTTTGGGCTGTTAAGAAAGGGCAATCGCTGAATATCTTACTCCAGGAATTAGTATGGGCCTTGTCAGTGCATACGGGGGCCGAATCAATGTGTGGCTGGCAATTTAAGCAGCGGTGGGAAGTAATATACAAATATTATGAATGTCAGGATGCTATTTGACATTTCTTTTATGTTATTTGCCCAACATCTTATCACGAGTCAGGGTTGCCACTGCATTGACCGACATTAAATCTGATATTTTGCCCAAAAAAGTCCCGACCCTGCGAACTTTGCACATCAGCACCAGTTAGCCTCTTTGGTGCGTTGGTGTCGAGCGCTGGTTTGTGTGGGCGCTTCATTTCATCACCGAGATGCATCTGAGAAAAATCAGCTGGAACTCTTGAATATTTAAAGATTTATTTTTAAGATGACTTCAAGTGTGTTTGAAGTTGAAGAGAGACTAACCAGACCTCTGATCATCTGTGAGGCAACCGACAAACTGTAAGAAGTAACACAGGAAACAAGAATCAAGCTACAATAGACACAATGGTCCCAGTTGAATTAGCTGTTAATTTAGATTTGGTGTTAACGCAAACTCACACTTCCTCCATATTTAACCATCATGTTGTATTTATACACTCAGAAGGAGTCAAATATTTTCAATTCAAGATTCAATAATTAAATTCCAAGATGTTGAAATTCACTTTCTGTGGCAAGAGTTTCTGGAAATACCATTTTTCATTCGCTAATATTTTCCTTTCACTAAATATTATATGTTATATAAATGGATCAACCTTATTTGTGTTCATTCATTGGACAAAACCTCACATTTATTTGCACTACTGAATTATTCCTAGTCTTAAACTATCGTCTGGCGGCACATGTTGAGACCGTATAGATCGGACCGGGTCTGTTCGATCCCCATCCAGATTTCCTGATGGCTATTTGGGACTTGAGACCCCCCCCCCCCCACACACACACCTGTTGCAGTGTCTCCTGTGGTTCTGTAAATTCACCTGCAACTGATCCTGGAGCTAATTTGTCATATTTCGATTTATGATTTCGCCGTTAATCCACATCCACATTTAATGGTTTCCTCCCACACCTCACCCCTTCAACCCATATCTGGTGGAGATCAGATAAGTATTTTCTGCTTAATCCTGCTGACAAATAAACCAACAAACAATGATTCATATAAAAACATAAGCTCCTATAGGCGCCGGTAATCATTTATGAGGATAACTAGTTAATTTGAATAAAGACAAAGTGGGAGCAGCCGATGGGAGATTATGAGATTATCACACTCATGAAACTACTGCTCTGGAAATGTGCTTTATATTTAATTACTGTGAACTGTTACCGTGCTGTGCAGCAGGTACAGGATCTCTCACCCTGTTCACAAAATGTGTGATTTATATTATATCATGTGCTGCTACACATTCAGTCAGGCTCTAAGAAATCAGGAGCAACAGAAGTTTCCAGTCAAAGCTGCGACAGACACGGAGGAGACTGTGGCAGCTGCCTGTGCTTGCCTCGATCAGAAAGCACCGGTGGTCATCTGATACCAAGATGAAATCAAACATGTCCGTAGCAGCTCCTGCAGACGGCAGCAAGTCGTCTTCAAAAAAAACAAAAAAAAAACAATTACCAGATGCCTTTAAGGCCTTCCACTCGAGGCCTCTCCCTGCCATCTGCCTCATCGCGGCTTTGACATTAACACCTACTGCGAGAACACCGCACCGCCACATGGAAAGTCTTTCACTCATCCCGGTGACACAATTACACTGAAGGTGAAAATTAATCTATCTCGCGGAGTACAGTAACCTTTGAAAAGTTCCATATCCACAGAGCTGTAAAATTAGAAACACTCCTGAAGGCCCGGGTTCGCCGACACCATTTAATGCTTTTAACCCATGAGAGGGGAATTTAAAAACAGTTTGATATTCCCGCACATCTGGTATTTAATATATTGCATATTAACGCTGCCGATTTCACCCTGTTTAAAAAAAAAATGGTATTACTCAGACTTACAGAAAAGATTCTCAATTCAAATAACTGGTGAAGCAGAAAATGTTCCCTCTGTGATAAGCTCTTTGGAATAGGGGAATGACAGATATCCGCAGTATGGGCTTTCGCTGCAGGCTCCTGAGCACGCACCTGCGCACACACGCACATGCACACACACCCAAACACACACACACACACACACACACACACAACAGCAGCTATCCAGTACCGAGGACACTGGTGCTCCACATTACCTCGTTCTACAATAAATGCCATGTTAAAATGGAAAATGGGTCAGACAATGAAATTAGCACTTTCAAACCAGCAAGTCTGGAATAATAGCGTGTTGTGTCCTGGTTCAAGCGTCATCAGACTTTTTCGTCATAATCAAAGTCAGTCCTAACCACAGAGGACTGTAAATAAAGATGGACAACATGTCTGCACTTCCTGCTGTTGCACAAAAATTAGGCCAAAACATCCCGGAAACAGGAAGTCGAAGCTGTCATTCCTGAAACCCAATTTTCATGTATCAAATGTTAATGACAGAAACCATCTTTAAGAAAAATGTATTTAACCTGTACTCTGACTTTTTAGATTGGTCTTTGTCCCACTCACTAACATAGAGGACGCAGGGTATATGAGCTATACTGCAGCCATCCACCAGGGGGCGATCAAGATGCTTCGGCTTTACTTTAGGCTGGCTCTCATGTCGTCCATCTTTATTTACAGATGTGGAAGTTGGTCAGCATTGGTTTTTGAAAGGAATAACTTCTTATCGCTGCAAAGGATTATATGGCAGATGCAGCGCAACAGAAAAATAAACAAATATCCAGTTTTTGCTTGAGGCCAATTTGTTCTGAATGTCAGTGTGTACATATATTGCACGTTTGTTCTGTAAAGCACATAACAGCAAGTGGCCACAAACTGATGGAGACAAAAATCGGAGGCAGAGGAATATTTCTAACAACCATAGGAATGATTCCCTTTCACTGCCAGGAACTCCGGATTCTTGCAAAAATGTAAAAATTGCACATATTCTTTGGTAAAATAAATAAATGACAAATCTGGTTAAATTAGCTCGTTCACAACAAAAATAAAGAAAACATTGGAAGCTTTTCTGTTCGTGAAAGGACGAGACGAATTGCCAAGGTCCACAGATGCCACACTGAGCCTGGAGCGCCAGCAAACCACGTCTGAAAGTTGAAATTAATGTGGAAGTGCCTTAAGATGCAGCTCCCTGAAGCCTGGGATGCTGGCTCTGAATAAAAACTGTTTTGAAATAAACGGGAAAACTTCCAACGTCTCTATAGAAAAACAAAGTCAAACGGTTTTTTCTGCTTATTTTTTGCTGCAGAAGTTATACTCTGAATACATAAAGCCATGTCTTCTCATGTGTTCATTTCTGCTCCAGATATTAATTTCTGAAGAGCAGTATGATTGGGCCAAATTCTGCTTGAGCTACAGGTGTCTGAATTTAATTATACTTAACTCTGCGGTTCCCGATCAACTAAGTAAGACTTAAGAGTTAATTAATTGCCTTCGAAGTCGCTAAACGAATATTTATCTGCCAGTTCACATTCGTTCACACATTTTTTTCACTTTCACTTTGTTTGTCTGATATTTTCACATCCCAGATAAATGCGAGTTAACACATGAAACTCATGTAGCTGGTGCAGGAGTTGTGAGGCAGATATACTTGGCAGGAGAGCGACTGTAATACTCATAGTTGTAGGTCAGGTGATGAAGAAAAGAGTCTAATTAATAATTCAACGACAGCCCTAGAGGTGGATTTAATGTAAACTGTCTACACATGAATTCAGAAATAGTCTGAAAAATCACAGTAAATCTGTTATTGCAATGTACAGATAAAGATTCACCTATTTGCATTGACAGGTGTTCCTAATATTTTGTCCACACCATTTAAATCAATGGGGGAAGGCTTAATAACAGCAATCCCTTTTTTATTGTACAATACAGTGCCACAGCTCCACAAACCACTACTGACTCTTTTACAACGTCAACATTATGAGCATCAGTAGGGAGATGAATTATTGAACTATTGTATTAGACTGCATTAGTTTGACATACAGGTGTAGTGTGTATACACAATATAATGGTAAATGCAATTATTACGATATTATTTATATATAATTAAACCTATGGCACAAGGTTATATCTTGTTTTTTGTAAAGCCAACAGTCTAAAGATATTTAAGATATTTTATTTAGAATAAAAAGCAGAGAAAGGCAGGAACCCCTCATACATGAGAAGCTGGAACCCGTTGGTGTGTTGATGATTTAATGCATTCATTCAGAAGCCTGTGGACGGTGTCACATAACGCTGCATGAATTGTCTCCTACAGTCTCTGAACTTGAGCTCGCCTGTGTCCTGAAGCTGCACAAACTGAGCCCACACAGTGAAACCCCCACAGCCACAGCGTCTGGGAAAAAAACACAGGGCGATTAGAATACACGCTGCCCAGATCCCAAAGTGCTTACTCAACTCTCTCTCTCCGCTTGTACTCCACTTTCTGCTCAAGTGATTTTTTGCAAGCAACAATCACGCACTTGTGGGGCTATACAGGGGATGAGACACACACACACACACACACACACACACACACACACACACACACACACACACACACACACACAGCTGCCCCACACTCTGCAGTAAACATCTCCAGACGTCACGATCGCCTGCTCGCTGCTTGCTTTAGCAGAGAGCGTCTGGAAACCTGTCTGAGAGCTGGCCCAGGTAAAGCAGAGGGGCCCGGCAGCGCCTCAATGCAAATCACCTCGGCACACTGGCAGCTCTTTTGTTGTTATCTCCTCTGATACGGTGCGTCAGGTTCATTTAGGGATCTCATAGAAGCCCGGCCAGAAAGCATTTACATTCCAGGATTCTGCAAAGTGCTATATTGGCATAGACTGCTCACAGCCAAGTTTTGCCTTTGAGTATTAGCCTCTGATTCATGACTTAAAACCGACTCCTGCCCCATTTCTTGATCAAATAATTAATTTTTTGAGAAGAAAAAAAAAGAAGCCTGCATCCATTCTCTCTCCCGTGCGATTCTTCTAAGCCTTCAGACACATTTCAAGGGGAATCTGTCATCACGGTTACAGCCGGGACAAAACAACCGCGGCGTAGCGAGAGATTGCAATTGCCGGGATTTGATGAGCACATACAAAAGGCTTCCCTCCACTACATTAATAAGAGGAGGGAAGGAAGAAGGAAAAAAACATAAATCACAGCCTCCCGGCCCACTTTTGAAAAATCTTCGACTACATTTCACTTTGAACCCGTGATACAAAAGGGTTAATTACAGAGGGATAATCCATAACTAATTTACTTGATTGATGGTCTAATTATGCCTGTTTGTGTCATGCTTGATAATTCACTCTTTGATAAGCATAAGAAGCCTCTTGAAACTCAGAGCAGTGGCAATGATGAGCACATAAACACGGGTATTGCTCACAGCTTTCCTCCGAGCCACAGTGCAGCGTTAAACAGGAGCTGGTTAAGATCTCCATGTTGACGTGTTGGGATGAACAGGAGACTTCTTTCAGGGAGAGGGATGACGTGGACACTGCTTTACCAGAAGCTGAATTTAACCTGGAATATCACTATTAAAAGAGAAACCATTTTTGGGTCATCGAGGAAGTGGTGACATGGTGTTTTGGATGAACGTCTTCCTTTTCTTCATTGCAGTAATTGCTCTTCACACAATCCACTAAGTTCAGAAGTGAACAGAGATGCAACAAAACAGAGAGACTCTACCATCACAAGTTGTGTAATTGCAGTGCGACTCACACACAGCTATGCACAACTGTGGGCTTTACTGTGTCTTTGGTCTGTTAAAACAGCCTTAAATGTGTTACTGTCCTCTGCAGGCAGAATATGGCATAACACCTGCAGGTCCCGCTATTGCTGTTCGCATTGTCTCGACAAACATGAAGCTCTCAGCAGAAAGGTGTCATTTGTCAGTCTCAGCTGTCAATCATGAGGTTTCACCCTATTTTTAAAGCCTCAAAAAACTTGTACAACAAACTAACAAGACAAAGTCCGAACATCAGTGTTATGAGAATGAGTTAAAAGGACTGAAAACATATTTGAGACAAATTTAAATGAATGTTTTGTTTTGACTTTCAAGTTTGGTTCATATACCATCCGCTAACATGGAGAGTTTATGACCTATACTGCAAACAGTCACTAGGGGGCGATCAAGAAGATATAGCTTCTCGTTTGGGGAGCCGTCTTCCATCTGTATATAAAGTCTATGGTGTGGATGTGATCTTAAGTACTTTGATTATTCCAGCACATATATAGACAGCAGCTAAGAGGTGATGAGTACCAATGTCCAGGTTTCATAATGATCCCCACAAGGAACCTTTATATCAGTCTTGAATACAATTAAGGAAACACGCAACTTGATTACCGTCGTCTTCAGGGATGACTGAAGCTCTCTGGGCACCTCTTGAAATATTATCACTCTTATTATGGGTATCGTTATTTCAAACAGCCACGTCTAGGCCCCCGACATACATTTCTGATAGAGGCTCAGTGAAAAACCCTGAGCAACAGGCACCCCACTATAATCTCTTGTGAATGCAGGCCAATTACGTAACTGCTCAGCGAAGACGAGCGCATAAGGCTGCTACTGTGCAGCTTTTCAGACGGAGCGAGTCGGGAGCAAGAAGCACTTCAGCAACCGCTTTGAGGAATCATGTCGAAATTGTGGGGAGTTAAGTATCACAATTTCTTTGCTCCAATAAATAAGAAATAGCGTGTGTTTTTTTTTCTGGGTTTCACAATCAACTCTGAGATGATTCTCCCCCCGAACAAAATAATCAGAAAACCCAGATTTCCTTCGAGCATCATGTGGGAGGTCAGCGTACTGGAGAGTGAGTCATTCTGGAAGAATCTCCACATCTGCTCGAGACGTTTCAACATTACCATTTTACAAGAAACGCCCTTATTGTTCTCAATGTTCTTTGAATCACTTCCACGGTGACAGATGTATGAAACGAATGTGCCCGTCACGGGGGGGAAAGTGCATTACGGTAAATGTTTTTTTTTTTTTTCAAACGTGCAGCTGGGCTTCCTGGTAAATCAATTTTAGACTTAAAGTTTCTCATGGAGGAGAGGTGGAGGGGAGAGGTGTAATGCGATCACATCGTCAAATATCAAATCATCATCAAATAAATCCTTCCTGCCAGAATCCTTAAGGAAATACTAAAGGTAAAAAACCTGCTTGATTTGATTATAATGTAACATGACTCTTACAGGTGCCATCGGGGTACAGGGAGAGGACTGGTTTGTCTGGAAGAATCAAGAAATCTCCCCTCATGGTCTCTATATTCTCATATCTTCGATTTCTATTCCCTATTTTTATTCTATCTATACTTTTATTTACACATTCTCATCTCTTACTCATTTGTGACAATCTGCTGCCATAGGAAAAAGAATTTCCTCGCCGTGGGATCGAGAAAGTTTGATCTTATCTTACAATGTGATGGGCTACTTTTCAAAATAAGTTATAATATAAATAATCAACAGCTTGTGTGTTGAAGGACATGAGAAAAACTTTTAAATAGAACTACTGTAAATTCAGGTCATTGATTTATGAGCTGCATTCTGACAACATCCTGTGCTTCATCAAATGAGACTAAATTTAAATATACATGATAATCATTATTATTATCGCTATCATCTCCAATAACAGAAAAAAATATAAAATAAAAATGTGCAATATTTAATAGGTCATAATAAATGCTCCTGTTTTTGGGGCCGTAATAGTAACCCTTATATTTTCTTTCGATTTTTATGAATTAATCCTCATGTGTAGATTAAAATGGACCATATTGTGGAAAATACATATTCTGGGCTTCTACTATCTGTAATAACTTGAAGTGGGTCAGTAGGTTCCCTTAAAGTATGAAAACCTGCACTCCTCTCTCAGCCGCACCCAGCCAGTACCACTCTAGCCTCCCACCCCCCCCCCCCCCCCCCCTAACCCTAACCCTAACCCTGATTAACACATGTACAGTAAAACGAATTGTTTTGATAGGAAATGAAAGGGTCGACTGCTCGACTCTCCATTCACAGAGGCAGGTTGAGATTAATCGAGTGCAGGATCATTATGCACAGCCCAGCGCCGCGTGGACCCACTGCTGCTGCACTTTATTCAACCTGGTGTATAGATTTAAAGACCATAGTGTACTTACAAGAAATTAATCCACATGAGCTACATTGACATTAGCACAACGAATGAAATCAGTGGCTTTTCTATTTAAAGGTTTCAGGTCAATGATGCCTCCAGACACACCGCTGTTTTTCAGAGGTATGAAAAAATCATTGCAAGCGACTATTAAATAATCATTCAATCTAATTACTTTTGCTGTTGAAGTCTCCTGCTCCCTTCACTTTCATTAATGTCATACATTTAAAGTATGGAGCGCTTCTTCATATCAAACATCTGGATCTAATTTACACTGTTCATCCAAAACTTCCAACCATTAGAGGTTCACTCCAAAGAACATTTCATTTCAATGCAAATTAGCCATCTACAGGGGGTTTTAACAGCACATCTTCAATTACAGAAATACTCGGAGCTCTGTGCACAAATACTTTAAAACTCAACATTCAATGTACACACACTGCATCCATTTATTCAGGGATTGGGCCGGTATTATATAATGGTGAGAGAAATTACATAAAAAACAACAGGACAGTGAATAATTCATGTTTCCAGCAGAACCGTGCCTCTGGCGGCTCTCTGTTCTTTAGAGAGATGCGTTATTTTGTTGAAGTGTTAAGCCAATTATTGCAGCGGAATCTAAGAGCCGGGCTCTTTGACTTCCTGACAGCGTATCACAAGGGCTGTTTCCATGGTTCCTGTTAATTCACAGTAATAATGCATCAACTTATTTCCCTCTTAAAGCAAAAGGTTTGAGGGTCTATTTATAATTTGCAAAGGCCAGAAATATGAAAACCTAAGAGCGCACACAACCTTGGCTACTTGAGACTATGAGTCAGAACGAGTTGCTTTTGATGCAGTAAATGTAAAGTCCTCTCGGTGAATGTCACATCATCATCAGGAACAGTATATCACACAGCAGGGGGCTCTCTGTGCGGCAGGGTGAGGTCAATGTCACCACGCTGCCATGTGGCATTCAGGCTCACTCTCTGCTCTGGGAAATGTCATAATCATTCCCCCGGACTTTAATACAATTAACACTACTTTCAATTTACAGAGATGCAGTTTTAGACACTCTGCGGAAGAGGATATTTTTCTTTGCGGTAGACGGTAATGAAAGTTTAACGAGAGTCAGAGATTGAACCATCCGCAAAGTTTTTATTTGTTCAGTGTGTACAGCGATAAAGACGCCCTGCGAACATGCTCTTTAATGTCTCCCAACAATTCAAATTGAATGTTTAATGATTCCAGGGACATGGAGGAAGTTAAAAGATGCATAATAATGAGACTGTATTCTGTATGTTTAAATATTTAAGTGGCAAGTTTTATTAGTAAAAATAAGCATCTTTAAAATATGTTGTGTTTTAATTGTGCATAAGGAGAGAAACATGTTCCAGTCATTTGACCATAATCACTGTTTAATTCAAACAAAGCAACTGAACTAATCTCATTTAAATAATGCAAAACCTCTAATGTCTCTGCAAGTTCAATATTTTAAATCTCAATACATTTTATTAAGTATATCCTGTCTGCACAGTGTGTATGTATATATCATGGCCACTTTTATATTGTTTTTACTGGTAAATAAGATCTCTCCCCTGTGGTTACATGGAACATCTTCTCATTTTGGGACTAATAGTTTATTATTAAATTATCTTATCTAATATTTAATAAAGTTAAGTCGCCTGTTAAGTTTTTCTTGATTTTATTTATCACAATTAGCTTAGTAGCTCACGCTCCCAATGACATCAACCCAAAGTCATAAGGAGAAAAATAAGGTGCAATGCAATCCCAGGACCCTCAGTGAAGCACATGCTCCTGATCCGATGTGCACCAACCTTAACACCATTCTCCGTGTTCCCTCTGGTCTCGAGGAAACGACAGTGGGTTTTTAGGTTCAGCGTGAAAATCCCCACTGGATCCTGTCAATCTGGGATAAATTGAACACAGCCTTTGTGAAGCTAAGAATACCTTGGAAACCCATATTTCATATTACTGCTCCTGCGTTGCCACTGGCAAAAGGGTAAGTAATTCAGGATCAGCCCTGTGCAGCGTTCAGGAGGAATATCTAAAAATACCCTGATTGTGTTTCACTGATTGTGTTTTTGAAACTACAGGAAAAGTGGAGCAGAGAGAACGGTATGAAGTCAGACACCATTACAAGAATCATCCGTTAAACTTGCACTGTGCACATTATTACTTTTTTCATCTGATGAAGCCCAGTGCACAAACTTCCCAACTCCATTGGATGCATTGAACAGACGTGTAATGCAAACAGACATGAAACTGCCCAAAGAGCTTTAATCCTGATCAAGCCGATTACCGTCATCAGAGAAAGACATTTAAAACTTAGCTAAACTATAAAAACAGTTAATCCAATGGGGTTGTCTTCTTATAGTGCAAGTGTAAAAGAAAAGAGGAAAGTGGTCAAATAAACAAAATTATTTATTTGTCATGGACAGAGCCCAAAATTGTTGAAAATCGAGATCCGAAATAAACAATGTTGAAAAATACTTCATGTTTTAAGTTATAGACTGATAATAACTTCCTGGATCCTCCATTAAACACTTTTTGTGTAATGCTGCTAACTAACAGACAAACAGACAAACAAACAAACAAACAAATGCAAATTAAAACACAACCTCCATGGCTGAGGTAAACAAACAACCCAACTACAAGTGGGCTCCAATAGCTCATACCTGCGTAACTGCCGTATCCCAATATGATGCATTAAAGTGAAATTAAATTCCTGGTTTATCTAGATTTGCTCCGTGGGTCATATATTCTAAATAAAATCAGTAGAGTAAATGTTGTGCCATTCTGCTGACTAACAAACAAACAGACAAAGCCTGATTAAAGCATCCTCTCCCTGGTGGAACTAACTCAATGTTTGGAGGGTTTGTTGAACGGGAACAATGATGAAGACACACAACTAACCACATCAGCCGTCTCCGCTCTCAGCACCTTGATATCCGGCAACAAAGAAAACCTCATTCACTCCAGATATCATCATCTGATCTGTGTCTGAGCATCTTTGTAGGGGAACATAATGCATGTTTATGCAAATGCACACAACATATTGTTATCGGGGCGACTTTTAGGAAATGAACAGCGTACTATCTCCTGCAAACCCTGCAAAATAATACAGATAACCTTTAATACAGAAATGGAAAAATATGCAGAGCCCAAGGTGGAGAAATATTGCTTCACTTGACCTGGGACCTTTTCTTTTTTACTATCATCTGGCTCCACCTACGTTATTTTGCACATCCAAAATGCTGGTAAAGATCTGGATAAGCAGAAGCACTGAGGCAGAGAGCCGTGAGAAGATGTCTTCACCCAGAATCCACATCCACACACAGTTGAGCTGTAGCATGTTGTAGCTGCTGTTGTTGCATCATGTCCACCTGAGCACAAGGGAACTAATAATGTGAGCTGGACTACAGTTGCTGTGATGTTTATCCAGGTTGCTCACACGACGACACACAAACACAAAAACACAAACACACACAGTTGCCCTGTAGCATGTTGTAGCTGCTGTTGTTGCATCATGTCCACCTGAGCACAAGGGAACTAATAATGTGAGCTGGACTACAGCTGCTGTGATGTTTATCCAGGTTGCTCACACGTGGACACACAAACACAAAAACACAAACACACACACACACGTAAACAAACAGCCACTGCAGCCGTTGTCCACACGTGCAAACACTCACACACACTGTGTCCTCTGTCCAGCTCAAGTTCACTCACACAGATGAATTCCACATTATTAATTGTGTGGATATTTGTAGTGAAAAACAAAACTTCCATAAATGCTCATCATCTCTGTTTTCACTGGTGTCATGTTGGTTTGTTTGTTTGTTTGTTGTCAAAGCCAAGAAACCGATTTCCAGTTTGGGGACAAGGGAAGAACCAAAATTCTTACACAATGTTTTATGCCAAATAAATAATTTAGGATATAAGACCACTTGCTTTTTTTCCCTTTTATATATTTCTACAATACAAACTAAACAATCTTGTGCAGGGTTGTTTGGCCTTGTCAGAGGTTTAGTGGTGTGGGATCCCAACGTGACGAGCTTTGTAATGGTTGCATCATTTCCAGTGTTCCTGCCGCTGGTGGAGGTCACTCACTGGGATGATTTCTACAGAACATTCTCTACTGTCTGGGACTTTAACAACTTCCTGTTATTCCACCTGTGTCTTACATTCCGTTGCACCTTGTTAAGCCTGAAGAGACCAATTTTGATTTGTGAACATGAGATATATAAATACAATTTGTTTAATAGATAAATAGATTGAGCTCTACTGAGTTTGAAGTTTAAGTGCATCATTTTTCATTTGGAACTCACTTGCACAAAACACAACACACCAGAATATGAGACTTCAAATGGGAATAAGGATGAAAAAATATGATATTATAGTTAAAGTATAATTTAGGATTATTTCCCAATATTATCGCAGTATAAAGTATTTTTGTGGATGAAAACCATGTAATAAAATGTGGTGATTAATTACCAAATTCAAGTTTAAAAACTAAACAAAATGCCGTTAACTGACTTCTTTTCAAATGACTCGTACTAAAACAGCGACTGGCTTGTATCAGACAAGCTGCCACACACACATAGACTGAAACGATAAAAACAGGAAATCGTTCTGCGCTGTGAAGAAAGAAGAGGACGTAAATATTTAATCGTCTTTAAGCTTTGAAAATCCTTAATGGTTTTACATTGATCAATTTGTGACTTCAAAGAAAACCACATGATTTTCTTCAAAAACCCTCCCCAGCACCCGCCCCTGTTCTCACGGACCATGTGGCGCTCTGTTGTGAGCGAGCATCAATACGCTGAGTGTGACTCCAGTGTGACTCCATTGTGACTCCAGTGTGACTCCAGTGTGACTCCATTGTGACTCCAGTGTGACTCCAGTGTGACTCCAGTGTGACTCCAGTGTGACTCCAGTGTGACTCCATTGTGACTCCAGTGTGACTCCATTGTGACTCCATTGTGACTCCAGTGTGGCTCCAGTGTGACTCCAGTGTGACTCCAGTGTGACTCCAGTGTGACTCCAGTGTGACTCCAGTGTGACTCCAGTGTGACTCCAGTGCTCCCAGCAGCACTGTCGCATTTTGAGCGGGAGGCAAATATTCCCCCCTCGTTAACTGATTTCTTTTAACAGTTGCAGGGACTTGACAGTGACGGCCCCTCCATTGTTCCGACAGAGCAGAAGACCGAGGGCGATCTACGCTGACGTGAAGTGATTCACACTGAACACCGTCAATAACCACACGTACACCGTGCACCCCCCCCGCTGCCCCGGTCCACCAGCTGGTAATTCCAGTCTCCAGCCTTCGGGACAAAAATTAAAAAGGCCACACGAGAAGTCAGACTGTCCGAAGGCAAAAGGAGCAAAAAAAAACGAATGGAAATCACCTGAGCAGAAATCTCCCTCTGATGTGTTTGATTGGCCTCGAGCGAGCTCACAGTGCAAGTCCATGCAGACCAGGAGGAAGGTTCGAGTCCCGGGTCACGTTACAGCTAAATCCAATTCATAGCAAATGGTTTGTTCTGGTATTAATCGACATTGCACGGTTCTGTAAAAGTGCTTTGCTCAGCAGAGCGTTGATTGATTGATTGATTGATGATTTCAACTATTGCTTAAATTTACAATATGCCTGCTCTCACACACACACACACACACACACACACACACACTTCCATTATAGGTCACATATTTTCTTTTAAACAGTGACAGTTCCTCACTCCTGTCGAAAGGAACAGGCAGAAGATGTTGGACTTTGTTAAGCTCTATGAGGCTAAATGTGACTGTATAAATCAAATTGAATTGATTTGTAGTCAAGTTGTTTAGAACATTTAAACCTTTTGAGGATGAATCCCACCTTCCTCATCAAAACACTGAAGTCAAAATAACACAAACAGACAGTAAAAGCAGATAATGATGAATTTGTTCAGCCCCGACTCTCAAACTGACAGAAAGTGCAACACAACATCTGCTGAGCTATGCCTCTATTTTTCAATGTTTTAAAACTGCAATTGGTTCCGACTTTTGAAAACTTTCCTTTTTTGCTCAGTAAAAATTCAACATTATCTATTGCAAACTGACCCTTAATCTGCTCCCGAAAGCTGCACTTAATCACGGACCAGCAATTCTTACACAGCCGTGAATTCAGTTTGTATACAGTATCTGACCGGATCATTTTCTTCCAGTGGAGACCTGCGGCTGAAAAAAACAACGTTATACTTTTAGAGACATCTGCCCTTTGGCCAGTGTAAGTGAACTCAAGCTTCTACAAAACACAGTCCTTGTGAACCTGTGGAAATAACATCCAAAGCTATCCCCCCCCCCCCCCCCACTGCACAAAAGCCTCCTACAAGTATGCGTCCATTTGAAAAGTGACTGCCGGCAGCTTTTCACCGAGAGTCCATACGGTCCCTGTATTTATGGGGTGATGAGGCCTGCTCCTGGGGTTCAGAGTGGTCATTATCTGGGGGATGCTGCAGCTCCAGCAGTTAAGGTCGCCTGGTGCACCGGATGTCCTCGCACTCCTCCAGTACTGGAGGATACTAAATGTGTAATCATCTCGGAGCCCACAAAAGGCCGGGTCTATCCAGACCGGCCATTACAGGAGCTTATTGCAGGGTCCGGCCTGGCTTTATCTCCTGCTATTTTAGCAGCACAATCCAAAACAGTGCATCCTTCCTGTGGCTGTTTTCTCACAGATAAAGATACCGACCGACTCCGGTGGAGGTGGGAGTCTTACTGGTCTCAGGATTGATACTGGGAGCTAAACTATTGTGTCTGGTCCTCTTACTGGTCGCACTGTTTCTAGGGTTACCCATTCCTGGTCCTGATTACTTTTATTTCACAGATTTGACAAATAGCTGCATTTGTTTGACTGTTAGTTATAAGGATTACTCAATAACATACTGGACGAATTATCTCAAAACTTGGTGGAAAGATATAGTTTTTCCCAGTTTCATTTGCCTTGCAAGATTAGCATTATTTAACCATGTCAAATAAACAGTCATAGTTAATTCTTTGTGCCTGATATTTTCTATGAATTATTACCGATGTATATTCCAAGAAAAGGCAACTACAGTCTGCGGAGAAGCTTAAAACGATTATCTATATATCAATCAGTCGACTAATAGATGTTCAGGAACTCTGCAAACAAAACCTCAACTGAGTTTCTGGGGAGTTTTGGACTCGTTTCTTCGTCACCTCTTAAACTTAAAGGGGACATATTATGCCCATTTTACCACAGTTGATATGGTTCCTTGGGGTCTTAATGAAATGTCTGTAACATATTTTGGTCAAAATTCCACAAGGATCATTTAAAACCGCACCTTTTTACCCTGTCTAAAACAGCCCTGCTCAGATTGACCTGTTTTGAGTTCCCCGCCCCCCTCACCCCCGGTGAGCCTGGCTAGCGTTAGCTCACGAGCTAACCGGGCCGTAGTAGCCCGGCTAGCGTTAGCGCGCTTGTCCAAGGCCATGTAGCGAGACTCCCTACATGGGCATGGTTTGACTATGACGTTTATTTCGGTCGTATCCCATTCAACGCACTCTAGCGTATCGTTTCTGAAATAGAGGAACCACAACAAATCGTGGGAGATTTTTTTTTCCACAGTTTTTGGGACGGTAGACATGCCAGATATCCAAATTAACGTGTAGAATCACTACAAAAGTGGAATTTTCATAATATGTCCCCTTTAACAATTAATTGACTAATTAGAAAAATGCAGATCAAACAATCTCTGATATGTCGTCTCAAAAAGCTCAGAAGAAAAAACCACTGACACGTCTGTGATGTCTCCCTCACTGCTGCCTACACCTCTGTCAGCTGCTCAGATCGAGAGTCACGCGTCGAACGAGTGGATCGACTGAAAGGTGAAATCACTTCCTTTAAATGACAGATAAACTAATTGACAGCATTGCAGAGACATGGAGACGTGTACAGTGAGATTCTTATCATCCAACAGCACCTGGGTTAACAAGTCCGACCCGAGTGTTTCCTTTAATCCACGTATCGACCGACTTCACTTTGATTGTATAACTGCACGAAAAAGAAACAGCGAAACATCTGCGGCGCTTTGATTTAGATGCTCCGACAACAAGGTCAGTGAATTAAAGAGATGAGACGCGTCTCAATTCAGGGGCTGCATCCTTCGGAGGCTGCGTTTTGAAGACCGACTGCGTCACAGTCCTTCAAACGCAGCCGCCGAACACGTCCTTCCATCCCCGAGAAAACAAAAGGGCGGATCCTTCCCGGCTCAACATGTCCCAGGATTCATTGCGCTTCATTGACGGAAACATTTTTCAAAGAGGTAAAGGCTCCGATGAGCGACGAAGACGTCTAATGCTCGAGTATCAAGCTTCATCTCCACCGAACAGCTGACGGCTCACATGTAAATAAATAAATAAATAAAACTAAAAACAAAAGACATTAAAAACTTTCTCGTCAGGTGCAACTTCAGCTCTGTTGCTAGGAAACAGCAATAAGGGCAGGACGAGCCGGTGACAGAGAAAACATCCGTAGACCAGAGCGTCTGATCTGGGATCAGCCTTCACGGTGGACGAGCTGGACACCGTGGGCCGAGTGGGACGCGTCCTTCGCAGGATGCAGCCGCTGAATGAAGACACAGCTCCACATCAATATTTTCCAGCCATTTAATTAAAGTATTATAGAAACCAGAATCACATTTTTAAGCATGAAGCCTTCATGATATGTATTTCTCGATTATTTCTCTCCCCTAGGGAATGATCACTGACCTGTTAATGCAGTGGTTCTCAAACTGTGTGGCCCCAGTCACTTGCATGTGTTATTTTTGGTTGAGCTTTATCATCTTTGTAACAAAGTGATTATAATTGAATAATTTTTTTTCTCTATTATTGAAAAAGTACAGACTGATGGAGGAATGTAGTGATAAATGTCACCAAAAGTACTTCAATTAAGTTGATATAAAGTTATTGCAATATTTTTTATTTGCACATCAGAAATGTCTGAAAGTAATGTGGATTTAATGTTCATGTGTATGTTATGTAAATACATGTGTTAAACTTGGCCCATTTGTCTGGGGTGGGGGGGGCGGGGGAGCGGGTGGGGTATGAAAAATATTCTAGACCCAAAGTGGAGCATGACAGATTAAGTTTGAGAACCACTGTGTTAATGGATGAGTATAGAACATGGGTTTTCATCTGTAAGCACGAGGCATGTCTTTATGCAGACACCATTTCATTCACATTGTTAGACACATGTAGTCATGTCCTGCTAAACCACGGGATTTGGGACTTTGTGTTGCATTTGGGTCGCAACCCCTCTGTATGATGTGGGCTCGACTCCTGCAAATTCAGGCTTCAATTATTTGCGTGTGAATGTCTCCGGATTTCCAGAGTCCGTCCTGACCTGGAAGACTTTTGTTTAATAAACTTTAAACTATACAAGCAAGTTTTTTTTCTTCAGCATCAACTTCACCATCATCGACATCTCGGCTTCTTAGAATAAACGATCAAACATATCTAAACATTGGCAGGTATTTACTTAACATACGCCAACCCTCACAGAGAGAGAGTTAAATTAACTGACCACAGGGGACACTCGCATACACCCTCGATTCTTTATTTGAGGACACATGGTGAAAATCGATGCCGAGGCTGCCGCTGCTGCACAGGCGAGTAAACTCCAGAGTTTTCCATCAGTTCAGCTGAAATCATAAATACAATTCTAAAAATAATGCAGAAATCCCCCCCTCCCCCCCCCTCTCCTCCTGCTTCCCCATTCTACCTGTAGGTTCTTTTTCACTGTGCACATATGTCCATTGTCTAAATGGCTCCCGAAGTTGGCGTTTGTTTTTTACCCAATTTTCTTTTCAATATGCTTAAACTCTCTCGTTGCACAATGTGTGATGTTCGGGCCGAGTTTTCCCTAAAGACGAGGAACGTTTCAATTCTCTCTGCCTGTGTGGACACATTATAGACAAGCAAATTCACAGTTCTGCTGCAGTGAGCTTTTAGGGAATTGGGACATTCACCATCCTCCTATAGATTTTTATATTATAAACAGACTCCGATTGATTTGTACTTTCAGCTCTTTTGAGCCTTTTAGACTCAATGAGCAGATCTCTAGTTTCCTGTAGGCTGTGAAATTACTTTTCTTACCTCTGAACATCTATTTCATCTCACTAAGTTTTTACATATTTTCCATACTTATATTATTAACTGTTGGTGCTGTTGTCACATCCTGTGCCGCCCTGTATACATGGCGTAATATGATGCCAAATGTCTTGGTCGCCCCCTGGTGGCTGGCTGCAGTATAGGTCATAAACCCTGGCTCTTCCATGCAAGCTCACGGGCAGGGACAAAAATAAAAATGCACATTTAAGTTAATTATTTGATACCGTACAAACGGGCTGAACCAGCATGACTGAGACTGATTGGTCGAGCCTGTGTATCGTTCCCCCCCGAATGCTTTTGCGCAGACTCTTCCGCCAAATGACGTCATTGCCACAAGATGGCAGTATTCATATATCCCCCCAAAAAATGTCAACAGAGACATGTTGTCGATCGCCGCGTCTCACCTGCGCCCTCTAGAGGTGATAAATTAAGCGTGTGGATATATACGTGGTTTCAGGGGGCTTCTTTTGACTAAACTATGTTAAGTTAGTTCTAGTGCATACTGGTAAGTCAAATTGAAGAATACTAAGTGTGAGATTCTGTATGATGAGTATTTTCCTTCTCAGGGTGGTGACTGTACTTGCTCACCTGAAGCTTCACATCTGCCAAAGTAAACCTGACAGAAATAATAACAACGCTTGAGGGTTTGAATAAACTTTTCCAGAACATGACCTGAGCGAACACGCCCTCAGAAAGTCAGATTGTTGCAGCAGGCGGTGGAAACATTCCCCATAAAGAGTCTTTAAAGAAGAGGTCGTCTATCTGTGCTAATTGTAATGCTCCACCGAAACGCAGGCAACTCATTGAGACTCGGATTTATGTTTCATTTCCTACAAAAATCCTGAACCTTCTTTTCTCACATAAATCTGTGAAGAAAAATAGATTTTTCCTCTTCAACCCTGAAGTCACAGCGAGCCGAGTGAATCAGGGAGAAATCTGTGAAATGCTTTTCGCCGTCCCACATGTAATGGTTTAACCTTTATTTTAAAACTGCATTAACCTCTTTTACGATCCTCGCTTGTAGCAGGTGAAGGAAATGGCAGATGTATCTTGCATTACACTACGGCAAATCTCTCCTGCTTCCTTTTGGGGGGTTTGTGTAGCTTCCTATTTCACACCTTCTCTTGCTCTCCCCTGTCTTGCTCTCAGCTTAGCGGCTTTAAGGCTTCTTCTTTTTTTTTCCTTTTCAGCAAAGCATGCTCTCTGGCTCCGAGCTCTGGCATTTCTTGCATCGGTATGCAGCTCCCGTGCAGACTGCTGATCCCTCTTTATGAGGACATGAGTTTCAATGCTTTTATCCCCCACCTTCACTTGCAAATATGCCTGCGTTCAGTATCTACACTCCAGCTTTATAGACCCGTGGGAAGCTTTTAAAGAGGAAGTCAATAAAAACGGTATAAACATGCATGAGCTTAAGTTTTGTGCTTTTTGTGTCTTTATTCCAAAGTTCGGTTTGCAGGATGGCATCGCCGCTCAAGCAGGGCTGGAGAACAAAAAAATAATTTCTCGGTTGTTACCTTGAAGCAGAGGCTGAATTTTAAATATGTTCTGCTCTCGCGTTGCAGCAATGAAACTGAATTTATTTACTATCACGAAGAAGAAAAAACATTTTCCAATAAATTGTTGAATACATATTTTTCAACACATAACTCTTGTTACTAGCAGATCTGATTAGAATATAAATATCATCAGTGAGTGAAAGTAATCCATTACAAACACAGAACTGCTAAGTGTGTGTAAAGTACATACTTTACTTACAGTGGACTTTATTCATTGGGCAGACTCATCCAAAACTCTGCCACAGAACTTATTGATTTTCTATATTATTATCGAACATTGGCTACACGGTGTGATATGAATGGGGTTATGAAATATGGGGTTTAACACACTCGACTATACAGTGCCTTGCATAAGTATTCACCCCCTTTGGACTTTTCTACATTTTGTCATGGTATAACCACAGATTAACATTTATTTCATCGTGAGTTTATGTAATGGACCAACACAAAATAGTGCATTATTTGGAAGTGGGGGGAAATATTACATGGATTTCACAATTATTTACAAATAAAAATCTGAAAAGTGTTGAGTGCATATGTATTCACCCCCTTTACTGTGAAACCCCTAACAAAGATCTGGTGCGACCAATTGCATTCACAAGTCACATTTGCAAGTCACATAATTAGTAAATAGGGTCCACCTGTCTGCAATTTAATCTCAGTATAAATACACCTGTTCTGTGACGGACTCAGAGTTTGTTGGAGATCATTACTGATCAAACAGCATCGTGAAGACCAAGGAGCTCACCAAACAGGTCAGGGATAAAGTTGTGGAGAAATATGAAGCAGGGTTAGGTTATAAAAAAATATCCAGAGCTTTGAACATCTCTCTGAGCACCATAAAATCCATCATAAGAAAATGGAAAGAATATGGCACAACCGCAAACCTACCAAGAGGAGGCCGTCCACCCAAACTGAAGAGTCGGACAAGGAGAAAATTAATCAGAGAAGCAACCAGGAGGCCCATGGTTACTCTGGAGGAGTTGCAGAGATCCACAGCTGAGGTGGGAGAATCTGTCCACAGGACAACTATTAGTCGTCTACTCCACAAATCTGGCCTTTGTGGAAGAGTGGCAAGAAGAAAGCCATTGTTGAAAGGGATCCATAAAAAATCCCGTTTGGAGTTTGCCAGAAGCCATGTGGGAGACACAGCAAACATGTGGAAGAAGGTGCTCTGGTCAGATGAGACCAAAATTGAACTTTTTGGCCTCAATGCAAAACGCTATGTGTGGCGAAAACCCAACACTGCCCATCACCCTGAGCACACCATCCCAACAGTGAAACATGGTGGTGGTAGCATCATGCTGTGGGGATGCTTCTCTTCAGCAGGTACAGGGAAACTGGTCAGAATAGAGGGAAAGATGGATGGAGCCAAATACAGGGAAATCCTTGAAGAAAATCTGATGCAGTCTGCAAAAGACTTGAGACTGGGGCGGAGGTTCATCTTCCAGCAGGACAATGACCCTAAACATACAGCCAGAGCTACAAAGGAATGGTTTGGATTAAAGAATGTTAATGTCTTAAAATGGCCCAGTCAAAGCCCAGACCTCAATCCAATAGAGAATCTATGGCAAGACTTGAAGATTGCGGTTCACAGACGGTCTCCATCCAATCTGACTGAGCTTCATCTTTTTTGCCAAGAAGAATGGACAAACCTTTCCATCTCTAGATGTGCAAAGCTGGTAGAAACATACCCCAAAAGACTTGCAGCTGTAATTGCAGCGAAAGGGGGTTCTACCAAGTATTGACACAGGGGGGTGAATACTTATGCACCCAACAGATGTCAACTTTTTTGTTCTCATTATTGTTTGTGTCACAATACAATTTATTTTGCACCTCCAAAGTACTATGCATGTTTTGTTGATCAAACGGGAAAAAGTTTATTTAAGTCTATTTGAATTCCAGTTAGTAACAGTACATAATGGGAAAAAGTCCAAGGGGGGTGAATACTTATGCAAGGCACTGTATATGTGGCATCCAACGATGATAATAATAATATGCAAAACATTGCATATTGATGCAGCAGTGAACTTTTCTTAAAAACTGTGGAGAGCTGTTTTCTAACACGACGACGTGAAGATGCAGAAGTTGCCTTCAGACCGTCTATGCATTGGGAATCACTCGACTGATAAGTACGAGTAAGTTTGCTCAGCAAAATTGTCAAATTTAATTGCTGTAGGAAAATAAACAGGTTAGACAGGAGTGATTTCCTTTTTTTGCTCTGAGGCGCATAAACAGTCGCTTTGCTAATATTGCAGAGAAAACAACACTGGGGGATAGGAGAAAAAACCACAGGCACATGGGAAGATGTCCTGAAATACTCTGAAATACTGCAAGACATGGAGACATTTTTAATTAGCCTCGTCTTTGTTACGTTTAACAGTGTGTTCCCCTTTAAGTTGGCATGTTTTCCCCCCACGAGCTCCCGTGGGTTTTCCTCACAAATGTAGAGATATACAGTAAAGGACCAGAGTGGAGACATTAAACCGCCTTAGGACACGATGGCCTCTGTGATGGACAGGTTCTGCAAAATGTATGCTTGGGATCCACAGCTCCTCAGGACCCGGAGAGGGGGGGGTCAGCGAGCGGAGAATACAAATGGTTTTAATTCGAGCCCTGACAAATAGTTATTGGTCTTAGCAGGTTTGTCTATTCATTTTCTATTCAGGGTCTTTAATTGTCTATTGTGCACAAGCAATATTAAAACACAAGGCCGTTAAAAAACACAAAAACATTAGCCTGGAATGAAAAACTGCACTGGCCGTGATTTCCTGCTTACAAGTCAATGGAATGCATGACTTAATCCAGCAAGCTATCAAATTTCCAGAGATAGCCACAGAGTTTCCTTTATCTGGCGCTCAGATGTCCCGCCCCCCCGACAGCGGGGACTTTACGAGCACAGGCGCACACTGATGCAGAATCCAGTTCCCCGTGTGAGACTGATGGAATTTCTGTGTTGACGCATAAAATGAGGGAACATTTAAAACCTCAAAGTCCAGGACACAGTCATTCCCAATGCAATTACATCTGCTGTGTTGTTGCCATTTGGAAAACAGATGCTCTTTGCACACTGTGAGACAGATTCTAATTCTAAATGAGTCATATTTCCACTGTTATCCATCAATCTACTCTCAATAACCCCAAAAGAACAAGGTGTTCACATGTGTTATTTCAACTGGATGTAGTGTTCAGACCCTTAATTCAGTTCCTCCTTCATGTGCAAGTCTCTGAAAGCTCTGCACAGCTGGATTGAACCATTGTTCCTCCTTCATCCGATTGGTAGGCGAAGCGGCAGTGGACGTCATCTTCAGGTCTCTACTCGGTTGTTCGCAGAATTAATTTTAATTTTAAATTTCATAAATTTGCAAAAATTAGCAAAAATCTGGCTTTGTGGTCAAGTGATGGGCAAAATGCTAATTTCAGTCACTTACGATTTAATCTGCTACAAAATAAAGTGTGCTGGAAGGCAAGTGTCCCCTAGCGCTGTGAGTGTGGTGTCTACACTCCCACAGAGTCCCAGTAGAGAGGGGGTCATCAAGGACCAGGTCGGTGGTTCGATCCCCGGTTCCTCCTCCAAAGATACTGAACCCCACGTGAGCCGTTGTTCTATCGTGCCAACATTGCAAAGCGGATATTATAATTACAGTTCATCATCAATAACACATATCGGTTCATAAGATAAACTGACACAACAACTATCTAACCAATATCACCACAACAATCACTTCCCCTCTCAAACAGAATCATTTAGCTCTCCGATCAGCAGGGACCTCTGAAGACTGTTAAGAAACGTCTTATTTGAAACGATAATGGACTATTGTGAGAGCAGCCCAGCAGCAAAGAAAAGGAGTCAAACAAACAACAAACAAACAAACAAACAAAGGTTGACAACAGCTCATCTGGAACCTCTGCTCCTGAATACCGAGGCTTTGCGCAGATGGAAGAGGAGGAAGGTTGTGAGAATTTGACACGTCTGCCAATCGCCACATCTGAAAAAGAAAAAACGCACACAAAGCCCCCCCCCCCCCCCCCCCCCCCAAACAAAGGCTCCACAGTTTGTTGTCAATATTGCAGCTTTTGTTTGGGCCTTGGCAGAAGATCCTGACATAACTCAAAACAAGCGCGGCCGCTCCAGGTCGGGCTGCCAGGTGTTTGGTTGCAGTGCGATACCCTCAGATAGTCAATCACTCTTTCTGGAAGCCTCCCAAACACGCACGGCAGACACGGAAAAGAGCATCTATTATGGCAACCGCACAAAGACTGTCCCGGTATGACACAGTTAATACGGTGCACTCAGCATCTCTCTCTCTCTCTCTCTCTCTCTCTCTCTCTCTCAGCTGCATTAACACAACAAGGTATTTTCTCAGCAGAACGAGGAACTACCTTTGTAATGACGTCTTCCTCTCGTGTGAGATATTAATCGGAGAAGCTTTGAAACAGACAACAACAACACAGTAGGGACTTCTGGATGATACGAGATCTTCCTGCGCAAAAAAATAAACATCACCCGCCAGGTCGTGCTCCGGTGTATCGTGTCATATCTGAACAGAAAAAATATTAACTTTGTTCATGTAGACTCCAGCGAGAGGAGAAGCAGGAGATCATCACACGGGCTAAATGAGATTCAGAGGCTCATCCAGCGGCGGGCACAAAGCCCACTTCAGCAGAGATGAGGGCCAAGAGAGATTGGTAAAGGTCAACACTGCAAACGGGCATAAAATGAAGTATAGGCTTCATTTCGGGCGCAATACTGAAATGTAGGGAATGCATAAAACTCACAGAGCAGATAGTTTCTCGCACGCACACACACACACACACACACACACACACACACACACACACACACACAACGCAGCTGAATCTCATTCATCTGAACCTCAATGAGAAATACACTTTATTCTCTCCTCTGTGGATTCCACTAAAAAGGTTTCAGTCCATTTTTTTCCTTATGTGTGTACATCTACATATGTTGATGACCTTTATCTCTTCACTGGTGATTTACATATCAAATTTGTATCATAAAAAACAGTGAAAATACTGCAGTATTTAGACAGTAACACATCAGAGGACGCTCCTGAATCCACTGAATATTGTACAAAAAGACTAAACTCAGGCTGTAGTGTTCAAAAGCATAATTCTTTGGAAAACTCTTCTTTTCATTTGTATTGTTAGATTGCAGAATGCAGTGTGTTGCATTGTGAGCACGATGATGAATGACTGCAATAATTCACTATTATATTTGCAAGTCTAATAGAAAGTTCATCTTTGTCATTTATAAACCTGAATGACAAGAGGTCTGAGTATCAGTTTGATATGGCAAACAAATTAAACGTCACTGAGCTGCTTCTAATTTAACCCAGGCAGGTAAAGATTAATACATAATGTTCAGCAGAGACCAATATATCATCTTTGGCATTGTTAAATCATGTTTATCTATCATTATAAGTATAAGTAATGGTTATTATTTGAGAAAACAAACTTGATTGATTCTATTCCGTTAGGTTTATTTTCCCTTTTTCCCCCCCATATTTCCGAGCCACTGTTTAGTAAAGGAAGCAACAGGAAGTGAGACTGCAGGGTTCTGAGATATATGTTCCCCGCATTACAAATCTCCAGTTATTATTTTACTCCGACAATCAGCCTCCGCTCCCCGAGGGTTTGGATCAATATGGTTGCAAACGATAATATAAAAATCCTGCCCCGACAATGAAGTCAGTCTCCTGCAGGTGTGCGCCTCCACACGTGCAGCAGCTCTCCTCGGGGTTGTAAATGGAGGCTCCGCTGCTGCTTGATGACATGACAAATGAAATACTTACGGCTCTCCGGTTGTCGGCGTCGCTGGCGAGTCACTAATGTTTGGAAAATATTGAATCGACCGTGTGGGATCATGTAAATTCTGCCTCGTGAGTTCCACTTTAAGACGTGAGAACAGCAGGTGGCTCTTCAGGAGGCCGGGGATCGGGGTGAGCGCCGCTTTAACCACTCTCCAGCGTGACCAATTGTGGCATTAAGACTTATCAGGAGTATCTGGAGCCGGCGCTTCCTGGCAAGTCGGAAAAAAAATCTCTCCCCAGCCCGAAAATAGGGTCAAAATAATCTTTAATGGTGTAATTGGCCTTACAGTCTATCAGCTTCATTGCTAAGCTTATGCCCACTCCGAGAGGGCATAGTGTGGAGAAGTGCTCTGACAAAGAGCGTCGCAAAGGGAGACTGACAGCACGTGGCGCAGCCGGGGCAGCGAGCAGCTAATCTTTAAGCCCATTCCCCACTTGTCTGAGCACATTTGCCTCTGGCTTGAGGCTTATCCCTACAGATGTATATCTGTCAACAAAAACGCAAGCAGGGCAGCAGAGGCTCTTTTGGAAAGCGTTTGTCCCCTTTACTGGATTATTCATTTGCGATAGTACACAGCAGCACGACTCCCGAGCCAGCACTTGGCAGCTGGGAGACGTTCTGCAGGGATAAGCTCACCCTCAGCAGAGGGGAATGGGTATCCTTGAGTGTAAACCACCTTCCTGCCATACCTTGCCTTCGGCTCAGCCAGTTTTTTCCTCATGCCAGATTATTCCGACCGGCAGGAGATGCGCCCATGCATACGTCTCCCAGGCTCACTGTGTCTCACACTATGTGACAGTTTGGGGGTTCACTTTCACCTGAGCCCAGTCTCTACTATTCATTCTGAGACATTTTCAAAACAACCAGATTTGAGGTGAAACAGAACTCCATTTTTAACATATGGAAAATGCAAAGAGGTGAACCTCCCACCGTCCTATACTTAACTCAAAATGACAAATCCACTCTGGAGTTTTGACAGTTACTCACATCGATCTCCACTCTCTGGGTTTGGTGAAGGCTTCAGCAGGAACCAGGGGTTTTAATGGTAGAAACTGTGACTCCACGGTGAATCCTATACTGGGCAACATGAGTTCTGCCCCAGACGACTGTCGGCTACACATTAAAGCTCAAAGGACTCACGCAGATCCTCGATTTTAATCCTGATCCTCTAAACTTTTGCCGTGTTCCTTTTATCTTTATATATATATAATGAATCTTTCTGTCTTAAGCTGATTGAATATTGGTCTTTACGCGTCTGGTCCCGACTCTGTGCACACAGAACGAGATTCAAATTCAAATACATTCGGTTCATCCTGCTTATTTATTGAGATTTCCATCCTGATGAATGCAAATGAAAACACATAATTCAAAGCATTTTATATTATTATGATGCATGTGTTAATATGCATGTGTACATTGTGCATACCATTACTTTTGGATGTGAATTACAGTTCATATGCAAAAAGATGAAAATAGAAGAACTGGAATATTGTACCCATGTCACAATGTGCACGTAAACAATTTCTATTCACCTAAATGTTATTTCAGACAGATTAATATTGTTATGTTTGTATGTTTGTGATCAACTTTTCAATAAGGTTTGGTTGAATCCTGTACTTCAGTCCACGACTTGTCCACGATATCAGATCAACGATCACAGCACGAGTCCAGTCTTACGCTAATACTTCAATGAAATATCAAACGTTATAATTTTGCATTATTAATGACAAACCTCAATTCCCTCCCTTATCAAGAAAGACATTTTTCATTTACATTATGAGGGAATTATTCATCCTCAACCTCCCGTGTCTGTAGTTTTGACGTGTGCGGTAAAAAAAGAAAGAAGAAGAAGAAGAAGAAGAAGAAGAAGAAGAAGAAGAAGAAGAAGAAGAAGAAGAAGAAGAAGAAGCCACTTTCATTTATTCTCCGCTCTGTCCTCATTACTGCATTACTTGCCCTCACATGTTATGGTCAAACACACACACTGCAGTTTATGTCACCTGCAGGTTGTTCTGGCCAAGATGTCTGACAAGATCAGAAATGATGAAAGGCTCCTTGGTCAAACAAAAGAAAAGTTCCCCTGGTGGTACGGGGCCTTTTGGGGGGTTTCTACGAGAAGGAAGGTGATGAAACACTTGAGTGGAAGGAATGTGAAGCCGACAAAGAAAAACGTGCAGATCATAAAACTTACGTTTCTCACACAACCAGCCCAGAGGTCTGCAGAGCAATGGAGCAGAGCCGCACCACGTGGCTAATTAGCATTACTAGCCTGCCTGCCACCTTAGCTGCTAACTGGCTCTGACAAGCGAGTCAGGTGTCTGCGTTTAGTGGAATATGTTGTGTTGACTCAGGTCTGGTGATGCAACAACACTTCAAAGAGTGACACAAGTTCCCACTGGTGCACATGTGGGACAACGGGGACCTCACATTCAGAGCAGGAGCACACACACACACACCATAGACACACACACACACACACAAACACACACACACTACCATAGATGTACAGCAAACTACACATTAGAATTAATCCACTGGGTCACTACAGCACATTAAACATTTAAGCAGTGTGCCGCTCCATGGACTGCGCCTGCAGATAAGTGTGCAACAATGCATTTAAGCAAAATACTATAATGTAGTTGTTCTAAGAAGGATGAGCCGGCGTGAAATGACTCTCAGCATTACGGAGCACGAGGAAAGCTGCTCCGGCTGAAGTCCCGGCTGCAACTTTAACTGCAGCGTGTGATGTGGCGCTCGGCAATTTAACTGTCGATTAGGCCGCGATCACACAGCAGATGCATTTACCTTCTTTTCCTGCAGAGGAGGTTGTGTTGTCGGTCTTGTTTGTGTGTTTGTCTCTTAGCTAGCCTGCCACAACGAGGCGAAAACTGATGAACGGTTTAGCAACGGATTAGTCTGCATCTTATAAAGAGGACCTGTTAACATTGCAAGGTCGAAAACTGAATGTTTTCCAAAAATTGCCACTCTTACTTGAATTTTTTTATTTTTTATGTCTGCATCTGATAATTGCCCGCCTTTGTGTATGAAGCAGCAGACCTTGATCTCAGTGCACATCGGAAAAATAAACTTACATTTAAAAAACAAACTGGGAGGCTGGTGCTGACCTTTTGGAGAGGAGTGCACTCTGGATGATTCCTAGTTTTTATTTGTTTCATTCATTGTTTACCTGCTCACCTCCTCTACACAGGAAGTGCTCCATAGTTTCTTAGATGCAGACTTTTGAGCCACTGTCCTGGGAACAGCTAGATCGTGTTTTTGAAGTTAAGCCACACGGCATAAATAATTAAAGTTGCCCTTGAAGTGGCCACTATCTTAGCAGAGCTCTTGGACGGGATGATACAACTCTCTGCGGCCTGTTCGCTCTGGCAGGATGTCATGGACCAGAAATCTGTTCCAACAATGGGCGAGCTCGCTGCTGTCCACTTTTATGCTCACCACTATTATGTCAGCTGATGATGCTGGGAATAAAATCCTACGCTTCACCTTGGCAGGTACGATCCCTTCAAACCACCAGTGTTGTATCCGTAAGGAGAGAGGAGCTACATTAACGGTCCTTTAGAATAAATCCAATACTTTGCATGGTGGATGGATCAGAAGGTGTTTTTGCAAATTCAAACTCATCCAACTTAATGGATTAATATAAAATAATCCTACTGATGTTTTCATGAGTGTGTTTTTTTATGTAAATTGTACCAATTGTTGTTTTCTTTACCGTAGCATAGGCCATTTATATTTAAATACTTTATATTTTGTACTTTTGTATATTTACAAGAGGAGCAGGTCCTCTCCACGAAGGCCACCACCGTGTTTTTTTACAGAAGCCCAGACTGGAAGGGTGAGGTGAGGGGTATTCAGCTGCAACATGCAACTTCACCACTAGATGTCACTAAATTCTACATACTGAACTTTTCACGGAGACTTTCCACATCTGACCTAATCAAAGTTTACTGAGAGTTTCTAATTGAAACCACGTCAGTGAAGGCGTCTGCGTTGCTGCAGTTCGTGTATCACAGCTGTTCACCAGTACGACACATCATCGATAAACCCTGAGCTAACCTGTCTGTGTCACTGTGCTCAGTTAATTTTGTATTTAACGCTTCAGGCTTCGAGTAAGAACAAATCAGGATGTGCACATTTCAATATGTTTGCTACTAAGACGGTTTAGGTTAAATATTAGCTTTCCTTGTTTATTTATAATTCATTCAGGGCTAATAACGCTATAACAGGAAGAGTGCTCTCAATGCAATTGGGCCAATTTAGTTCATCTACA
This sequence comes from Pleuronectes platessa, assembly GCF_947347685.1. Taxonomy (NCBI): domain Eukaryota; kingdom Metazoa; phylum Chordata; class Actinopteri; order Pleuronectiformes; family Pleuronectidae; genus Pleuronectes; species Pleuronectes platessa. Next base: position 4,986,749 of record NC_070630.1, on the reverse strand, counting down.
GATGACGTGCAGATTTATTTTGTATCCCCAGTGACTAATAGATTAGTTAGACCGAGATTTAATTTTTTTGGACTGCGGCCATGATTTATAGATGGAGCCTTTCCAACTGTCTCCCGGCGCAAAAATAGAAATATTAAAAAGAACGATAAATTGTCAATTGTGAGCATGAACCAAATCCATCCTCTTCAAAAACTCCACATTGAACTTTGGTATTTCTGATTTGCATCTCAAATCTTAATATTAACATTTGTATAAGCTATTCAATATTCTGAATATTTTAACTTCACCCTAGATAGAAACATTCAGAGAGGCCAAAAACTTACAGGTGCAGTGATGAAAACAATCGGTCTGTTGCCAACCAACAAACCTTTAGAGCCGGACTGCAGGACTGTTCCATAAAAATGAATGTCTGTTGTATTTAAGCTGTTGCCAAACCAGTTCACACAGAGCTGATTAATCCTGTCAGCAGCAGGTAAATCTCTCTGTGTCTCGCACTATCACAGTCTTTTAAATCTGTGGTCTGAGGCGACATTAACGCACTGCACAGCGGTAGCGATGCTTTTTTTTTTTACGTCAACCAGCAACGATTGGTTTGCCGGAGGCGAAGAGGGAGGGAGAGTACAACTAGAGCCTGTGGAAGCATCCCCAAAAGGTTTTCTGATGCCGAAGTTAGAGAAGAAACTGTTCAGAGGAAGGATTAGAGGCTAAAAGGGAAAGATCGATGGGGATGGAGGCCGTGACGTGAGGAGGATGTGGCTGGATGTGTCATCAGGTCACAGCTGGATGTGCACCACTTGATGGCATCTCAGGATGGGCAGATCAGTGAGATGTGCCGAGGGGGGGGGGGGAATAGATGAAAACAACACACATCAAGGCGAAAAGATGATAACATTTTCACTTTGAAACTTAAAAAAAAAGGTATAAGGTTGAAAAGTTGTTTGATACACTTTCTTATTTGTTGAAATCCTCCCGATAGTCATCAATAGCTAAAGTCGTCTGGAGATAAAGTCCTCGTCTGTAACTGAGCGACCTGCCTGTTCCCCCGGTGCACGTGAGCAGCCGACAAGTCGTACACAGCAGAGGCAGAGACGATAGACAGGAGTTAGCGAGCAGGTCATGGAGAAGTCGGCTTGTAGCAGTCTGTGCTCCTTCATGTGTTTTGTAGGGGTGTGGCCTCACAAGAGGGGGTGGGATCAAAGTGTAGCCTGCTCCTGCTAGCTTTTCAAAGATTACCAACCCGAGCTTTAAAAGAGACACGTGCAGGTCAGTGATATTTGACACGAATACGTTCAACACTGTGCGAGTTGTCTTGTGTGAAAATAATAGATGAATTATGAGTTTGGGATTGTAAAGAAAATCACAGGCCCAGTCGTACAGAGACTTCAGTTCTCCTACTGATTCAATCTGTGAGACTTAAAGCACAAATACGTTTATTAGAATAAACACTGATGGGGTCAACGCTCACTTCTACTGAGTCCAAACCCCTTCCTGCTCGTGTGTTGTGGATGAGATCTTATTGAGTTGGGCTGAGTGGGGATTATTCATTTATTTATCTATTCATTTTGCAGCTCCCACATCCTCACCCCCTCCTCCTCCCCCGTTGAAAGCGTTATGTATCTGCGCACTGGTCGCCTACAGGGCGGTGGCTGCGCAAGCATGTCCAGGAGCGGGACGGTCTGTGGGGAGTCAAGGGGGGGGCAGTGTCATGAGGAGACACCGAGGATGATGCTCCATGGCTGCAGGGAGGCATCACTCACAGCCCCTTGTCCCGGCAGCACAACTTTCAATGCACCGACCTGATGGCACGCAGGGGTCAGTGAAAGCGACCCTGTTTGGAGAGCGCGTCCCCGTGCGCCACGGACAGAAGCGCGAGCGGAACGCAGCCACCGACGCCTCCTCCGCGACTTTGTCATCTCCGCAGAACCACTGGTTTTTGATAAAGTCGTGCGTGAGACCGGGGGCTGCACACAGACGCGGCCGTGCGCGTTACAGAAACGATCCATTCAATGACACAGCTCTCCGGCAACATGACAATACGCACGGCCGCTGGGAACCCTCCCGTGGACCCCCCCTCACCCACCCCCCACCACCGCAAATACACACGACTCATCCGCAGCCTCACGCCTCAACTGTCACTTCGCACAAAAGGAAGGGGGGGGGGCACCGTGCAAGTTGTTCTCCGACACGCACGCAAAAACTTGTGTGCATCCGCATTCTGCTCCACGCACAATTTCAACTTCCCAGGCATTCCGGCACAGCGCACGCATGAGCTCGGCTGCAGACAGCTGACCAAAGCCGCTGCGCAAACACGCATCACACGCAACACACACACCAACACAAAAACACAGACCATCAACTCTTATCTGCGTTGCGCACTTGAACTCACGGCATCGCCACATTCTCATCTTTTCTCTTTTTTTCCACTTTAACGCAGCCACCACCTTCTCTCTCTCTCTCCCCCCCCCCACCCCCCCAACCCGCACACCACGCCCGTCTCCCGGCCAGCACCATCCAGCAGCCCTCACCTTTAAAGACGCTTGCGCAGAGGCTGTAGAGGATGAAGACCAAGTGCTGCTTGACAATCATATTCTTCTCTTTTTCTTCCTTCCCAGTCGCGTGCGTGCGTCGACACTCCACTCGGGTAGCCGCTGTCTTCCTCTCGCCGGGACGGACTTATCCAGGTTAAACGGCGCAGTGTTTTGGACAGACCGGAGTTACATTCATGAACTCTGCCTGTTTCCCTCCTCAGAGTCCCAGTGTGTGTGTGTGTGTGTGTGTATGTGTGTGTTACGGTCGCAGATCCGGGCTGGTGAGGGGAGCAGGGAGGACTGTGGGGCGCTGAAGACAGGACGGCAGAGATGCTCGTCGGCAAAGTGCAGCTCCTGCCTCCCTTTATTGCCTTTCTCTTTGACTCGCTGCAGAGAGCAAGAGTCCCGCCCACGCCTCTTGACTAATGAAGTCGCTTCGCCAATGGAGAACACCTAGAAAGAGTTGTGATCTCTGCTAAACTGTCCACAACATCACACCCTGGGACGTCAGGGGGATCACATGCTGCAGGAACATGGTGACAGTCAATGCACATGCTTAATAAACATGGAAACGCTTCACTGGTGAAGACAGAGTTGAGATCTCTGCTAAACTGTCCAAACAATCACACCCTGAGAAATAAAGGTGACCACATCATGCAGGAATATCACAGTCCATGCATATGTTAAAAGAAATATGTGAATATGGAGACGTTTCACCGATGAAGGACACTTAGAAATATGATCTCATGCTAAACTGTCCAGACAATCACACCCTGAGACATAAGGGTGATCACATTCTGCAGGGATATGATTACAGTTCATGCATGTTTATAAAAATATCCTATATTATCTGCATGGTCAGAAGGGGCCGTTATTGGGCCCCACACCCCCCCCCCCCCCCCATTCGATGAGGCTCTAAATGAAGCTGTCTGCTCCGTGTTTGTTGTCGCTATGAGTCGCCTGTTTGTGCAAACATCACAATGCCAGTGATTTAATGTATTAAAATATGCCCACAGCTAGCAGAGTCAATTTAACACGTTTAAACAGTTCTGAACAGCCGCCCCTGAGCCACAACAGCTCCGTGAACAGACAAACACAAGCCTGCAGTCAACACCAGACAACGCCAATTGAGCGCCACTGCAAAAACACTTATTATCACATGGGCAAAACAGTTAGGATGCACACCGAGGGTCTCGCTTGAGCTGCTTTCAGGCGTGCACTGAACTCTGGAGATCCTCCGGATATTTACTGGAGGGGAATGTCCCAGTTAGAGCTTCCTGACTTTCTGTGGACTTTCCCCGCCCCAGTGAAAAGTCCACAGAATGTCCGAAGGAAAGGTCGTGAGAACACAGCAGAAGATCAAACACGCAAATATGACTGAATTCATAAGTTTGTTGTTAACATGTCTGTGTGGAGAATCTCCAGCTGCATTCTTCATGTGTTCGAGGAAACCTCTGGAGAATGTACGAACCCAATTCTGCGGACATCCTCCAGAGGTAATTTCTAAAAAATGTATTTGGACTCATTGAAAATGCAATGGAAACGGCAGCAGGTTGTGCAGTAACAAAAAGAAGGACCTGGCTGCGTTGTGTGGAAAAAGGCGGTTGTGACCTGGCGTCTGTGTATGTGTGCACGGGCGCAGGGAAGGTTAATGGGCTCCCAGACATCCCTCTCCCTTCAAAGGTCCCTGTGAGTGGTGCAGGGAAGCGAGTGTGACCGTCCCTAAAGACAGGGGGGGGGGGGGGGGGGGGGGAGCAGCGGCTCCAGCCAGGGATCGTTTTCTGAGCCCATCGGGAGGATTTTACACTTGGTTTAACATGCTGCTGGGGGAATTTGGTTCAATTTTGCACAGTGGCCTTCCAAGCCACTCCCACTTCAAATCAAACTGCTGACCTGGCCGCACCACCTGAGGAAAAAGCTGCTGAGTTAAAAAAAATAGCCTCTTTAAAGGGTCTTTCCTCTCAGAGGGGATAAATGTAAATGGGACGTGAACCTGCACCATTCATTATCTAAACAAGCAATCTGTCAGATCACTAATTTTCATTGCCGAACAAGAAATGAATGCATTGTTGTTGTTTGCATGTTCTAATCCATTTCAGCTTTGAATCAGAACAGTTCAAAAGATGTGCACATCCTCCGGTTTGGATGCTGATGCTGCGTTTCAGCTTTTTAGCATGGAACCGTGCACATCTCTAATCCCCGCGGAGCCATTGTTGCCTTTCTGAACTGTAAACCTTGAAGGACTAATCGCTCTTGTGTGACATACATTCTCTATACGGCTCACTTATAATTCAGGGCAAGACTATGCAAACCTAATTACCATGAGGACGGTGGTAAAGAATCAATCCCATGTGTCCTGAAGGTCAATTCCAAGTCATTTCATTAGATCTTTGAGAGCTGAATTCTTCTCGTGTGCCTTTTAAACAGTGAGAATGCATTGACCATGTGGGTTCAGTGGAAAAAGCACACGGGTGCTGACATACATCTGTAATCCAGAGGAGCACGATACTCTGTTCTTTAACCCCTGGGAGTGTTTGTATCATTTAAAATGCCCGACTGTGTTCGCGTTGCCAGATAGAACAAGGTCACCGGCTGCACTTGAGAATCAACCTGCACACAGAAGAATGGAAGAGCAGCTTTGCATCACGCTGGTTTCATCCGAGGATCTTTATGGAAAAAACACTCAATTTCCACTGGAACTCGACACAACAAGAGATCCTGAGGTTCAAACCTGCCACCATCCGAAACAAAGCAGGAGACAAAAGTTTAGGCTAAGCTGAAACACATTAATATGCATTAACCTGTCACTGATAGCATTTAATCCTCCGCACTGATCGAAAAACAACTAATCCAGACACACTCGGTGCACAATCCATTTCAGCACGGGCCTGAGTGACAGCAGTCGTCGGCTGAATGCTTCACATGGTCCATTTCCAGAGATGAAGTGCTGCTCATGGGATCGGGGCATCGGCCGCTTCCGTCTTTTTGCCACTCGTGCAATAAATACTGAACTACACAATATGATCCTGTACGTGAATCCAGATTTGATGTCGCCATTTTCATCAGGGTTTTCTCCCGGATGGAATCTCTCAACGTGTAAACAAGCTTTTGAACTTGGATTGATCACGGTCTTGGTTTGTTCTTCTGGGTGTGGTTTGACTAAACAGGATTTAATACAACATCCACATTCAGTAGAGCTCACGACTCAAACACTACAAAATATAGTGTAAAGAGACCGGGCTGGTTTGAAGAAATACTGCTTTGATTGGGAACAAAAAATTACAGTGCAGATGTTTAACGTGTGATTTAAGATATCCGCGGTAGCACTGCATTACTGTGGCTCAGGAGCTAGATTGAAGGATGGTTTGATTCCCGGATCCCCCATTCTGCGTATGAAAGTGTCCTTAGGCAAGACAATAAACCTCCAGAACCTTCTGCCATTGTGTGTGAATGATATGTGATAGAGGGACTTATAGTAGAGTACTGTGATTTATGAATTGTGGTGCAAAAAGGTGAATGTAGCTTGTAGAAAAGCTCTTTCCATAAGACGAGAAAAACGCTATATAAATGCCAATTTATTCAACAGGTAACATTAAAGTCAAATTATCTGCTCAGAACATATGTTGGTCTCAGTTCTTTAATAAACTAATTTAAGGTCTATATCAAATATGTGAAGTTACATTTAAGGTCCAGAGTGAAAACCTTACGGGGATCTGTCAGAATAGATGATTTTAATCCATTTCATTTATTTAAAGAGAATACTGTTTTCAGATATAATGTAGATATAGATGCATATTCTAAGGTAACGACAACAGGTTTCTTAATTTCAGGTGATGACACACAGTGATGAAAACATCAGGAGCACATCCTCCTCTTGCATCGCCATCTTTCTACAGTAGCCCAGAGTAGACAAACTCAACACTGGCTGTAGAGATGCCCTGTCACATTTTTTATAAAGGACACTGCACGTTCTGTGACAAGGGATTTTCAGCTGGTTGCAATTTTCAAGTTCACATCTAGAGGTCACTAGATCCTCCACACTGAACCTTTCAAATAACAACTGATGTGGTTATTTAACTCTCAAATATTGATATTGGGATTACCCTGAAAAATACAGTGTTAATTTACTTCTCAAATCTCTTCATATTATTTCCTGGTGACAAAAAAGCTAAAGATTAAACTAGTTAAAGCAGTTACACATGTTCAGAATCTATTGGATTTGTTAAAACCTGACAAAAGGTCACTTTAAATCTGCCGGCTTTGAGGGAGATGTGTTGTTTTGACTCAGAGATATAACTGAGATTAAAATGTTCAGTTTTCATACTAATGAGCTCCCGGAACGGTTTTAATTAATTATATAATAAAAAATTTCAATTATACGTATCAGTCACAGAAGCATTTTCAGTTTGCCTCTTCCCTTCAGGGAGAATTACGCATGTTACACATTACACATTCTGTTTTACACCGAGAAGACAAAGACTGAGTGTGCCAACAAGTTACCGAACGCAAAGGCATCGCCAACCCTTGTTCCATCCGTATTAAATTAATACTGCACACGTTTTCATGAGATTACAACATTTACTCTCATTTTTCATCAGACCCTTTTTCAGACGCTTTTCTCCCTCTGTTTAGAGTTGTTATTTTATTTTGAAAGGGCTCCTGACAGCACTTTGTACATGATTTGCTCAATTTATTGCAAAATATCAATAAACTGCAGAAGAGTATTCGGGTCTGATATGTATCTGCATGTCGTCTGGTAATCATATGCAGCTCTAATGTGCCTCTAATATTCTCGATCATGTAAAAAAGTTTGCAAATAGCAGCATGCTTAGGGAAGCAATTGAACATTTTAATTAGCACTTAGAGACTTTATCATAACAAGAGATAAACACTTATTTTTAAGGTCATGGTTAATTATCCTGCAGCACGTCTGTGAGTAAATGTAGCTGTTGGAGACGTTAGCAGACAAAGACGAAGAGGAGCACTTAGAAGTTCAAACCAGTTCCTCTTAACCATTCGTATTTCTCTCAGCTTTCTGCCATAACTTGCATATCGGGAAAAACGTCCACCGCCGTGTCAAGATAACAAACAGTCATAGTTTGACTCTATGCAAAAAGCTTTTTTCTTGTTTGACTAAAAGTTTGAAGGAACGCTAACAAGCGGATGCAGCTCACGCGGTGTTGTTGAAGCTCAGCAGCGCTGCACTTTGGATCCGACTCCCTCCGTGAGCCCGGTTCTGTTGAATCCCACGTCTGACACATACGTACATGTTTTTCTTTTCCTGTCAGTGCTCCACGGGGGAGAAATAACACCTGCTCTCTCTCAAGCCTTGCAACGGTTGAACTTTAACAGTGTTTTATAATCAGTGCTTCATGTCATCGCTGCATTTTCTTAGAGGAATATTTGCTATTGATGCTCGGTGTGAAATACAACACCATCTGCTTATGGCCTTACTGATGGGACACTGCGGAAAACGTTATACATTTAAAAATGGCTTTTCTGTAACAGGTTATGAACATGCAAGTCAGCAGCCAGCGGGTTGTTGTCATATGTAAATAAACATTTAAATATGTCGTCTGGAGATGTACGCAGCCCCGCAGCCATTCCCAACAGTGTTTTAATCTAAATTACAAAATCAAATATACATAAATATACAGATTCATGATTGCTGTGCACGCAGGTTCTGATAAACATTTTTAGAAATGGAAAAAACATATGTTCATCTTATCTCATCTGCTGCATAACCTGGGGAATGCATTGTTTGCATCGGCCACACGCTCAGTGGGTTGGACGAGTCCCAATCAAATCCAAAGAGATGCAGATCTGTGTTGAACGCCACAGGGAGAGAAGTAACCTCAGACTTCATCAAAGGTTTTTTTATAATTGAAAACATAAACCATATAAATTGCAATCAATGAATTTAGATTTTGGACAAAGTTAAAGTAGTTTACTCATCGGTCTTCATCAACGTTCCTGTAGCCGGACTACCTGCTGCAATCCTGGCTATTGTCTGGCAACCAAATGGCCTCTGGGGACCTCAGAGATTTAGCTCTGCTCCGTTTCCAGTCTGACGAGTTTCCTTTATCACACAAGTTAAACATTTCTCCAAACAGTGATATACTTCTTTTCTAGTTGTTTTAGGTCCAGACTACATTTTGGCCCATCTCCATAAACAGCTAGCTGCATACGAGTGCAGATAAATTGCCCACAGCCGATGCACTTGGGTCAACGTGTTCCGCTCGAGTCTCTTCAAACACGATTAGAAACGGAAAACTGTAGAAATCTTCTCCCCCCCCTCGCCTACAGATTCAACACTTTCACATGCAGAACCTGTTTGGTACAGTAACTGTGGCTCGACATCACCTGGAGGGGAAACAAAATAGAATGTGTATAATGCTTTGATCACGTTTGAGTTCACTAATCTGAGGGGAAAACTCATATTCTTAACTGTAAACTGTGGGTTTTGTAGGTCTGCATATGTTCTGATACACTGGGAGAGTCAATAAATATATTGGATTTAAACTTTGTTTTCCGCCCTGCAAACATTTGATCACGGATGAAAATATACTCCTGGATGATGAGTAACAATAAAAGTCTTATTTCTTTTGTGAAGGGCACGAGTTGACAGAATGAGGATTGTACATATAGAGCGTCGGGGGCCTGGAGCCATTTTATTTGACTAGGCTGTATTGTTGCTTTGTGTAGCCCCTGAAAAAAGGTGGTTTATTTATTTTGGTTCCATTAGCGGTTTGAGATATTACACAAAACCCATGGCTCTAAATATCTAATAATAATTTACTGTAACACCACTGACCTATAATTAATTTCCCATAAAAGTTTGTAGGAGCTCTGAGCCAGCTGGGTATAAAGGGAGTCAATGCAGGTCACTGGTGGTCAAGACCATTACGGGATAATATTCCAGAGAACCTCCCTCTCACATCCGAAATTAAAGCTCATCTTCAGGGTTCATGAGTTGTAACAGGCCCCAGGAAACAACCATGTTCTCCTTTCAGTCTATTTAACCCACAACACACTCTGCCACTCAAGATTATTGAAAATAGAACACGAACTACACAACCTTGAACAGGGGTTTAAATCTAAAATGAAAGTTTCGTTAAAACACACAAACAGGTACACGGTATTCCCTGAAAGCCCCATTATCCAACACTGCCTGCAGATTTCAAGCATCCTGACACATATTAGAGTTTTGGCTGCAGTGAGAGGTTTTCCTTTTTTTTTGCTTTTCGCTCGAGTAAAACATTTCAGCACCGTTTAATGTAGAAGTGCTTCTAAGGATACCCAGCGTAGTACAACGGGGCAATGTTGTGTTACTCAAATCACAGGATTTCTGGGCAGCACCTTCGTACGGCTCATTGATTGCAAATGAAATGTTAAATAAACACGGGGCCACCAGAGGCACCCCCCCCCCCACCACCTCAGTCTCTCCTGGAAGTACCACTGAAAGATGAGTCATCGCTGGGCCAGAGGAGCTGCATGGTAATCACCGTATCATTACCGCGCAGCTCCGGCAGCATGGAGCTGTAATAATTCAATCAATACTGGCCTTTTGTCTTAACTTTACAAACCAAGCATCTTTTCCAAGGGCACACACGCACACTCCGCCCCCGTGGGACCGGAGCCGAGGCATATTCAGGCAGACGCGCCGCTCTCCTCCTCTCCAGCCTCTCCAGCCTCTCCAGCCTCCGGGCCGACACGAGCACAGCCCGGTGCCCTGGTTGTGCAGAGTAAAGTGCTTTGTGTTAGGGCTCACGTCCACCACCATGGCCCACGGCAGCTGGTGTTCTCACAGGCCACTGCATGGAAAGTGGGCTGGTTTCAGGATTTAGCTGCCCGTGGTGGATCCTCTCACTCCGCGCTTGTCGGGGCCAGAAACACTTTTGATGTGGACTTGCAAAAGTTGAGGGAAAGGGATTCTCAGTCCCTGGTCTCAGTGCTGTCGTTTGCTGCTGACGCCCGTTACTGGACTACTCAAATATTGAATCAAGGTTTTTGAGACAACTTTTTACTAAACTTTTGGAGGAATACATGTCAAATTCCTCTGGTTTCAGCTTCACAAAAGCCAAAATATAATATGTATATATATAATGTCAAAATAAATATAATAATATAATATATACTATATGATACCAAATAAATATTTGGGAGTTTTAGGACCGGTTATAAGTCAAACGGGGAAACTAGTGTCATCTTGGGTTCACCTAATTGGAAGAGTCTTTAATTTCCATGAGGCGATGGTTCGATTCTCTCCCTCTGTGCTTATTGGGGCCTGAAACCCTTTGAGCTAAAGATAGACCACAACATCCCCAGTCCCCTAGTCCCAGTTTGGCTGTGGTTGCTGTCGTGTGCCCATCATGCAGCTTTGATTCCTCCTGCAGTCAATCAACAGAGACATTAGAAAACAATTTTGAGTAAATGTCAAAATCCTCTGATCTCATAAGTCTTGTATGGTTTTTAAATCGATATCGAAAGGTTTTGGAGACTATTAATCATTTGGAAAAGACATTTGTGTCATCTTGGGTTAGATGAAAGGAATAATCTTTGATCCACCTGGGGTCAGACACACTTTCACATGGCTAAAAGATTAGCCTCTATAGATCCTCATTGTCCTGGTCTGAGTTTTGCTTCGTCTGTGTTGCTGACGTGCGCCCGTCATCACGCTGCTCTGACAAAAAAACAACCTAATTATCATAGAGCTTTTCAATATTTGCATCTGAAGTGAGGAAACAGCCTCTGATGCATCTGTTGTGAACGTTTCGACGACCAGGAGAACAACGCCTCAACTCGAGCATCAAGGTCACAGCTTCGCATTCGTCGATTTAAATAGAGGAGGAAAATAAAGCAGCATAAACCGAAATGATTCTGACGCGATATATATTCCAAATATATTCATGTACCGCATCTGAATATGGGAATCAATCAAAAAGTGCCACATCTGGCGTCGCATCACATCGAGCTTTAGAACCACTGCACGACTTCCTCGGCACTGTGACACGCCGAGCGCTGCCAGAACTTTTTTGATAGTTGGACGGCGGAGTTGACGCACAGAATGATGATGCCGGCGACTCGTAGCTCATCAGCACTCTCTGCACCTCCTTTGCTTATCTTTGCATAACTACACATCCTGGTCATGTTTCCTTTCTCCTCCTGACCATCTGTTCCCTGCTGCCAATCTTCTGAGCGTGCCAGCTTCTGCCTCGACAGCCTCTCCCTACTGAGCCAATCTCTTAGTATTGATATCGTATTCTCCCTCTCTCCTTCTCTTGTCCTTCTTCCTCTCACTCACTCACAGACACACTAACACACACACACACACACACATGAACACACACACATGAACACACACACCAGTCAGTCTGAAGAACAATAGAGCTGCAAACAGAAGACTTGATCAGTACGGCGCTTTGGAATATATAGTTTGATTTGTGTCACTCATCCTGATCTTATGACTCAGCATCTGGCTGACGTACAGTCCAGTAGAAACCATAAGGAATCTGTCAAATGTTTCATATATCAGGATTAAATGAACATTGGCTTTTTTGTCTTCTTTTTGGTTACCAATGAAAGTGATTGTTTCGAATATATTTTTTTAAATTATGATGAAGCTGCAACAAAAAGTAAATACTCAATTTTCAGTCAGACATTTTGCATAATTGTTTGTGCAAAAATTTGGCAAAAAATCCTCTGATTTCAGCTTCAAGAACACAAACAACTTCTGGTTTCTGTCGCCTCCTACGATGCTAGATTCAATATTTTTTTGATTTTAGATTGTTCACCAGCCAAAACCAGACATTGGTTTCACCTTGAGTTTAATTAGAATAAGTCTGAATCTCCATGTTTTTTGATTTTCGGTAAAAATCGTTCATCTGAGCTGCACATATCTTCTGTCTCTGAAAAATAAAATACAAACTGAAAAACAAAATGTATAGTGTTGTTCTGGCTGCAGACGGAGACATCGGCAGCAAAGTATGAAAAGGTTCAGCCACCAGCTTTCCTTGAGAAAATACTTTATTGTACAACTGAGCTAATGGAGGGGAAAGAAATGATGGTCCGAGCCGCGGTGGTGAGTGCTACTTTCTGGTTTTTGCCACAAAACGTAACCTTCACTTTGCTTCCCATTATCGAACAAGCAACCATTACCAGGTCCTGAAGTCAACTCACCAACGTGTACCGGCTACTGGCCGACCAGAGCAGAATATTCATATTCAGCCAAATATTGATGTGTGTTCCACGGAAATATCTCGTGTTGTATATTTTAAAATAAAAATGTACTTTCCCCCACAGAACATTACTGTACCTGTTCCTTCGCAGACCTCTGCACTCACCACGTCCTCCTGGAGCCAGTGGCTGGCGTCCAACACAGTGTATTAAGAACTCCGCTGCTTGCCTCAGGCTTTTAAAGTAATGACTAATACACTCTTTGCAAACCGCTGAAAGGCTGCTGTAAAACATCTCAACCTAAACAGAGTGATGCATGTGGGTGCAGTAATACACTGTGGTCAACACATTTAACACAGAGGTCTGCGTGTTCTCCAACGTTCTGAATGCTGGCGTTTGGCAGATATAACCATTATGATGTGTGTGTCCAATTTGCTAAACGCGAGCATCAGCCGTTAATGGAAGTTACCACAACAAAAATTAAAAAAAACTACTTTCATAAGTTTTGTTTTGGAGAAAAAGTGGAATTCCATCAGTGCATTATGCATAACTGGTGAATAATTCATACGCAGATGAAAATTTCATCAAGGAAACATGATGACTGAGGTACACGCAATTACAAGCTTCGCCCACATCAAAGTAAAATAAACTGATATGAATAAATGATGGTACGTAAGGAAACATGCATTCAGGCTAATGGAGGCTCCCGGAGAATCCACCGTGCAAGTTGTATAATCATGTTTTTGGTCAAGCGAGCTTTTCCACTGTGGAGCTGCGGCCTGCTGCTGATTTCTTTTCACTCTCTAAAAGCTGAATTTGAAAGTGCACTCGTGGTTTTGTTCCCGGCCGGTCGAAACTTTGAAGATGTGCCTCACGAACAGCTTGTCAGGCCACAGCAGGGTGATTAGAGTTTGTTGTGGTGCTCTGTGCTAACCGTGGCTCTGTTTGCCGACCTGACAGGTGCCAAGCCCGATCCATTAGGAGGCATTTGCACCTCTCCCCCTAAAGAGAGTATTTCAATATGTCCTCTTTGGTCAAAACAAAAGCTGCCAGGGCGACAATGCCAGACCACAGCGGAGGAGAGGGCGATGTGCCAGGTGAGAAGCAAACAGAGGACTGCAAAGTTAGAAACAATGACCTGAACTCCAAATCCTAAACTTTGAAATCATTTCCTGCTTTTTTCTTTTAACGATTTTTTAACATTCGTGATATTTTCTCGGCAAATATATCACCTCGACTCAGAAGTGGAAAATGTTACCGGGGTTGCTCATTTACTTCGGGGGCCAAGCAACACATTTTTTTTTTCTTCCTGTCAGCACTTCTGTGTTCCATTTACAATTTCACTTTTTGCACTTTCACAAAGGACATCTGGTTTAGAGGTGAATTTGCCTTTTTCAGTTAATGGCTAATTCACCTCTAGAGTCTATTAGTAGTGCGCACAACCTGCTGTTTCTCAAACTGTGCAGCTAATTTTAGATGACTCTCCAGTCGCTGTACATGTGAAAACAAGGTGAAGGCCTTCAAAAGCAAAAAGCATACTTACCATAAAGCCTGTGCACGCTGACAATAAAAGTGATTTTTTAATGTCACATACCATCAATCAAAATAGATTTTCCCATTTGCAACGTTAATACATTTGTGTTTTTCTTTTCCAAATCAAAGAAGCACAAAACAAAACTAGCCTTGCAGATGATAATAATTTCCCCTGGGTGCCTCCTCTCGCTAACAGAGCTAGAAAAAAACAAAAACACATCTTGATTAGTTCTCCTGTGATTTGTGTGATGCTCTGATATATCTCATTTACTTGACAAATATTCCGAAAACCATTCCCCATAAAACTTTTGATTTCAGCCGTTTCATTCCCCCACGTTCCCTGTGCCCTTCTTACCGGTAGATTCGGATTGATTCCTCCGCAGGAAATGTCAACGCGTAATGGATCAAACCAGTTTTTCGCAAATGTTCCTGCTGTTGCCTGGAAAATTGGGAAGGAATTCACCTGACACACACACACACACACACACACACACACACAGAGAAAAAAAGCCTTTGTGTGTAGGGGCGAGGCAATACATCAAAACGCTGTGATTCTTCTCGCCAGACAGAGAGCAAACACTGATGTTCCTTTCGGCGTGCGCAGCATTTCATTTCACCAAGGACTTTGTCAATTATCTCAACACACTCTCTCTCTGTCTGTGCACGCAGGGTTACGAGCCAGAAATCGGTTGTTCCCTGTGAGATACATAGCAATAAGCCATTTCCAACTGTGCTTAAGTTTTGCAGAGATTTAGCCCGAGGAAATGAAACGCGCTCCCTGGATCACTTTGAATGCGTCTCATCTGAAATGATGAATACTTCAGGTGCTGTAAACTCTAATAAATCTAACAGTGTCATGCAGCACTGTGGCAGGGAGATGGAGGGGGTGGGTGGGGTGAGGAGGAGGAGGGGGGGGGGCGGTTACACCAGCTGAATCTGCTGCTCTTCCCCCAATCAATTAGATCTGTGAAATCCATTTCTCTTTGCATGTTTGCTCTTGTTTGCAATAATTACAACCTGCACCCCAAACAGGCGCGATAAACACCCGCTGATTTAGGAGTGTTTGTTCAGATCGCAGGGACCTGCTGCTTGTCTTGCTGTTTATAAACCGTGGAAATCACCAGGGATTACACGGGCTCATCACCATCTGTGGCATTACTCCAGAACAGGTCTGTGCACAGAAGAGGCCCCTTCATGGCACCGAGAGGGGGGGGGGGGGGGGGGCAAAGTCAGACTGACATATAACGGGGCTGCGCTCACCTCCTCATCTGCAGCACAATGTCATCACCGTTAATTGGGACATTAGAGACTCACGCAGAGAGGTACGGTATGGAGGGGCCGTTAAGAGATCTTTCACAGGGAGCTATACTTCTTATATCCCCTCATTAAAACCTGTCAAATGGTCGGTTTCTCTCTGTAAAAGGTCTCAACCTTGCTCTATGAAGGGCGGTAAGATAATATGTCTGAGTACTTATTCATGAAATCTTACTCTTATATCTGAGGAAGCGAGAGGTTCGGTGTTAGTATACGCTGAATAAACAGGAGACCAGTGGCTGGGACTCATCGATGTAAGTGACCATGTTGATCGAGACAACGGCAACGACGACTGATTCTCCAGGTCTGGGATCAGCGTACTGAGTCGGCTTTCACCAAACGTTGAATAAACAGGTGAACAGATCCTTGTGCAGCAGCTTCCAGATCCTACAGTCAGTCATTTACAGCAGATCCCTGAAGAATTGTAAATTTGTGTAGAACCGGCACTGCAGTACAACAAATAACATATTGTTAACAAGGTAAAATAAATGTGAGTGTTTCATGCCATTTATTCAACCAAAACCAGTTGTTCTGGTGGAATAACTGTGGCCTCCAGTTCATATATATGCAATATAAGAATAAAACTACAACAAACAGCTTAACTTAAACTTAAAAATGGACGATAGCCTAATAGAACAATGCAGTAACAACTGTGCTACACACATGAACGGCATCAGGATTTGTAAATCTACTTCTATCTTTATTTCAGGCTTTAGAGTTCAGTTTAATCAGGTAAACTCACCAACAGTGTGCACGTGTGACCGATCGCTCATGAATGCACAAGCGGATCAGAGCCCCCGGAGACCTCCAGCTGTGAAAATCTCACACCTTATTCACACACACAAGCGACAAGGGGAACACGGTGTTTACCTGTTTATTACACATCGCGCTCTGGATTAGATTTGATTTCCTTGCAACTATAATATAACTGCAATTCTAACCCTCCTGTTTTGTGTTGTGATTGTAGAGGAACATCGTGATACTTGTTTTAAATTATCTAATCTTTAGGTGTTAATTAAGGATGCTAAGATTTACTGATTCGCAATTGATGCACCTGCAGAGAAGATCTCCATGCAATAGCACCGGTTAAATTGCTCCAGATACATTTTGGGATATATCCTTTCTAACCTCTTTGCGTTGGTAGCACCCAATCTATTTTTATGCAATTAATAGAAACCCCTTGTCTTTATTATTTTGAAATCTGACTAATTTGGCCGAGTCTTGTAAGCTGGAGGTGTGTGCGGGTGAAGTTAGACTTCTGAAAACCGTAATGGACTCACTCAAACAGACAAGTTGTACTTTGCACTTTGTTTTTTGCTTTTGTTTCAAAAAAGGTCTTTGAAGCCAATCGCTGGTTTAAAGGACAGAGGAGGAGATGACAAGTCGTCCACAAACCACAACTTGAGACCTGTGGAGATAATCTCATGTCAGTGTTTGTAATGGACCTCTTTCAAGGGAGCCGAGCACATTTGAATGGTCGGATGAGTCCACAGAAGGAAGTCTTAATGATGCGAGACTTTAATATGAAATTTAAATGGAAGGTTATTAAACTGTCTTTGATGGCAAAAGGAAAGACTTAATAATTCATAATTCTCGAGTCCTGCTGAGAGAAATAAACCTCATGGTTAACCAGTCTGCACTGAGGGCTCACTATTATTTAATCAAATGTTGAAAGCTTGTCCTGACCACAGTTTGAGTTCTTCTATCGGGTATTTAGGCTTCATCTCAAAAGACCTTTTACAGTCATGAGGCTGACAACTCGGGCTGATGGAAGAGCCTCATTTGCTGCTCTTTGGCTGTCCAGTTCGAAATTCAGTCTTCAAATAATCCCAGTTTGGATCTGAGAGCTCAGACAGAAATTACAGCTCCTGCATCTTCTTCAAATGTCTGCTTAGAATTTGTTTTTCTCAACATGTTGCTCCTTTTGAGAAAGATATCAGCATTTTACTTTTTTTAAAAACCAATAACATTTTTAAAAGCTGTATTAACATTAAGAAATGTCTTCTTATATTAACAAATAACCTTATTTTTCACAGGAAATGCCGTGGAAAGCTCAATCTTAACTCTTTTAGACCTCAGTGACGCTTTTGATACCAGAGATCATGAAATTTTAATTGACTGCCTCCAGCTCTGGTTGGAGATACAGCACATTGCTGCCTCAGCTGCAGCATTTCCCAAAGAACCTTTTCTGTCACCGTAGGCAGTTTATCATCCTCCTCACCAGAAATAAAATGTGGGGTCCCACAGGGTTCAATTTTAGGTCCTATCTTATTTTTCTTGTGTATGTTCCCACTTGGCCATGACATCCGTAAACATAATGTATTTTTCCGCTGAAATAAAACTAAGGGCTTCTATATTGTAAATCTTTTTTTATACCTTTCTTAGTCTTCCTCCTGGTGAGCTTGTAATGACCACAAATCACGGATAAAAGAATCATTGGATACAGCCTAATTGTTAGCAACGCAATTTTCAAATAACAAAAACTATTGTGTGATAGGTCTCTGCACATACAATTAAGTTTGATGCAGATACTCCTTTCTCTACCTACTAACTGAAACCAGTCAAGACTTGTACTGTATGAACAGCAGGTGCAGATTTTCAAAAGCTGTGTGTCCATGAATACATGTAAAAGTGTTAGAAGTAGTTTTTTGTGTCCTCGTAAAAAAATAGTTTGTACAGCGAAGTTAGAGATTGTTTTTTTTGTGGAAGAGAAAATACCAGCTCAAACAAATATCTGCAGTCGGGCAGACAAGGTCAAAGTTGGGGGGGGGATTTTGCTATCACACTCTTTTGGCTCCTGAATGACCAAAGTCTTAAATTCTGATAATATTTCTGCTCTGGATTTGCCATTTGCCACATCCACTCGCTGAGTTCAGCAGAGTAGAGAGCAGAGAGGGACTGTAAAGACTCGACTGTGTCGGCCACCATCTGGTGTAGTATTCATAAAGTCTGTAACAATGTGGAGAATGTATAATGTATTGAATCGAGATGGATCGAATAAAGCACACCAGTCCACCTGAAACACCTCTTTTGCCACAAATCTGATTATTTTCTTTTCAAAAAACGTTAATACAGATTTACTACGGACAAGTTAAATGTGCACAAGTTGATTAAAGCAGATAAAAGCAGATATAGACGTTTACAAACTGGGTAATACAACTTTAAGAAGCTGCCAAATCAGTTTCCTTTGAATGACACTTTTTTTTGCACAGCAGCTGTGAAAGGGGACAACAGCTGGCTGCCACAACCCTCATACAGAAACCCCATTAACATTGTATTTCCAACAAGAACACACAAACACACACAGGTTTGCACTGTAACCTTATCCATTACTAATACACCTTATCCATAAGCAATAAACCTTGTTGAAAGCATTAAGCATGACCAATACACACAATCTATAACCTTAACCATGTCAGATAAACCTTAACGTTATCATTGACCAATAAAACTGTATTTTTCAACCTTAACTATGACCAATTCATGACTAATCCCAATCCATGAGGTCCACTAGTCATGTTAAGATCAATGTATACATTAGAAAGGGTCCCAAAGAGGAAACAAAACACACACTCACACACTCTCACACACTCTCTCACACTCTCTCTCACACACACAAACACACACACACACAAACACACACACACACACACACACACACACACACATGCAGGTGGTTATGAATCCACGTTGGATGAAGCTCAGCTGTCTCCACCCTCCTCACTTTGTTCCATCTTCCTCTCACCTGCTGCAGCTCATTCACTCGTAACGAGAGCTGAAGGAATTGTGTTGCAAATTGATGATGTAGGTATTTGTGATGTCCACTTCCACGTGTTCTGTGACTCTGACGTCAAAACGTGAGCAACGTTACTTCCTCAACACCCACAGGTGCTCTGAGGGGGTGCGTTTGATTTATTGTTCCTGTGGACCTGCTTTGTTGCGGGGGGGGGGGGGGGGGGTCAACACCATGAAAAACTTTATTGATTTTGTTTGCTCCGGACAGAGACGAAGATTCCTCCAAGATTAGCTGAAGAGACATTTTAATACATTTAACTCTTCAAAAACATTTAATCTTGTTTAATTCAACCATTGTTGAGACGTTTCAAATCACATATTTGTTAACTGTTCACCTCCTTTTCACATGGTTTTAATTTGTTTCTTATTCAAAACAAAACAAATGGTTGTGATTTGGATTTTCAACATTTAGAAGAGTGGAATTGTTATTTTTAAGTCCTTGTTAAATATTTGTGTGTCTTTTTTTATATGTTTGCTTTTGTCTCGACATGTTGTGACCATGTTAAAAATAAGTGTTTTTTCACTTTACCTTGTTATCCCTTGGATTTGTTTGTCTTTTGTCTGCTTATATACAAATGAAATCAATATTCATGATATGTGTTTTCTAATTTCTACCCCATGCACATGAATGTTTGTGTTCAGGGATCCATGAAGGCTGCTGCATGACAATATGAAGCAGTGAAGGTTGGTGGACCACTTGTGTGACAGCGTCTTTAATGAGTTTCCAGGAAATATAATTAATTATGTATTATCTAAATGGACTAGAAAAAGTCCTGATTATCTTTAATGTAAATGTGGAACTCAGATAAACCAGGAACCCACATTTACAACCAGTTACCAGAAACAAGCAGCAGCAAGGTACAGAAAACCAGTTCATACCAGAGACTGGGAATAAAAATGAGTCACTCCACTTCCCCCACTGTACAATAAATTTTGACAAAATGACAAAATAATGAACAGTTACACATTTTCTTCTTTTGTCGTCTTTAAAATTGGCATGTGTGTATGTTCAGTTTTCAAAATGATCCGTATGGTTGTTTTTATTTGAACCTGCTGTGATTGAAATATTGTTGTGGAGTGGAGTCAGTGGTGCAGTTATGATTTCTTGTATTCATGATGTTCACAGCTATACATGATAATTGCACCGCGTCACTTTTCATCTTGACTACATAAGAAAACAACTAAATTAATAAATATAATTTTATATCCGCGGCCCTGCATACATCACTTTGCACACAGATCATTGTAATAGATGAGTTATGGCTTCAATAAGCTCATGAATTATTGTCGTAAACATTTGTGTCTGTTTTGGTGCAAGATTAATTGGAAAAAGTGCAAATTGGGTTTAATTAAGCATTAAGCGTAAATATATCAGTAACTTGAGAAAATATTATGTTTTTTGATTAAAAACAAGTTCATTTGTAACGTGCAGGAGAAATAATTAAAGCCCATTTTCTACATTCTTCATTAAAACTGATGGGGATGGCTTTTTTTTTTCTCTTCTGGTAATTGCCTCTGATTATACATTCAGACCGTGTTGAAGACTCTACCACTCAGTGTTAGAGTGTCAGGTGAAATGAAATATGAAAATGTTACCGTAGCCTTTTAATGAAAGTGATATTTTCTGAGCTGGGAACAGTTAGCCCTGACTGAACAGGTTACGAGGCACCTTATACATTAATGGACACGTTCAGTCAAATTATGGGCCCGCCGCAGAACGCAATTGAATTCAGATCTTCAAGGCATTCGTGCATCCGTCGAGGCTAATGTTACGTGCCTAACATTACGTGCCTCTTAAGTTAATTATTTTAATGCAAATCTTCGCTGGTACAAATTGATCACTGGTTTTTGGGCTTAAAGACTTGGAAAAAGAGCTTAAAGACCGGCTGCGAATTAAACTTTTAGTTCTTTGTCACTTCACACTTGAAACGACATTTCCCGACATTATTCAAGTCATGTGATCAAAGTGGTTTGATGTAGCTTCAGCGTATTTATGATCTGAACATGAATTTCTGTATATATCGGTGTGTGTGTGTGTGTGTGTGTGCTAGTTCCTTCTGGATAACACAATTTGGCTGGAAAATAAATGATCTTCTATTATGTCTGTCCAGATTAAGTGTGGGTCCACTGAAGGAGAATTATTATTTCTGTACCATGGTTTGATTTACTCTGAAGAAAATATAGATACCTATAAAACATGGATTCATTTTAACTTTGCAATCATTGGATAATATGGACCTTGGACACTGTAGCAATTCATGCACCAGGGGGCGGCACAGAGCCCAGAGTTTCACAAACAAAAGAGGCAATTGTGGATATTTACCCTTTTGATGTCTGTGTAGTTTCTGACCAAGTCTTTCTTCAAGAGGTTCTGCCATTGGAGAAGTTTCTTCCTTGTCTAATGGTCATTTTGCTTGAACTATTGGCTACAGTGCCCCCTGCATGAATCCTAGTGGTACTGCTCCATTTCGTCTGTAGCGTCTATATCGTTAATACATGACTTTTCTGTCTATGTGTCTAACGTTGTGTATATATGAGCCTGTTATGATGAAGATCGATGAAATTATGGCTAATCATCTTGTGCGCCTCCTAGTGGCAGGATACATTATTGGACATAAACCCCTCCTATATAAGTACCAAGGATCCAAATAATGTCGCCACTGCATCAGTGATATTTAAGCTTCATTGTTTGTAGATTGTGAGGAAGTGGAGACACATCGTCAATCTTTATACATGAATTCTTCCTGATTGACAACACAGTCAGACATCACTCGGTTTCGGACACAATAAGTATTTTACAATCTCCAGGGACCGGAGAGTGAAATGTTATTCTCCTGGCGTTCCATGCGAGCCTGACTGAACGGGTCACGGGTTCCCTTATACATTAATGACCACAGCACACACTGAGTAGCTTTGTTTAATACTGAGCGGCCAGTGAGATTAATTTTTCCGAACATGATTTGACAATCATCTCCTTGTTTCTGTTAGAGAAGCCTCGACTTCCCCTCGCTGAGGACCAGCAGCAACTTGGCCTCTTCACCCGCGTTTCTTTGACGTCGTCCCCCGAGTCCCAGCGGCTCGATTGAAACCATTTGGCTTGTTATATTGGGAGGTCAAGTGTTAACAATTCACTCCTTCTTGAGGGGGCTGACTCGTCTGAAATTCATAAACAGCTATTGCCTGAAAAGCCTGGATATGGTAATAAAGGCTCTGCTTAGCTCCTCATGTCCTCAAACTACATCAGGTCCTACGACACCGACCAGAGGAAACCACAGAGATACATCTTTTTGAAAAGGGAGAGAGAGTGATTCTGTGGAACGACTCCTTCAGAAGCCTTTTCGTTATTTCACCTTTGGATATTTCGCTACTTTCTCTGGCTTAGCTATCGTCTGTGCTGCTTCAACACTAAGCATTTGGAGTCCGTGAAAAAGTAATTGTGGGTATAACATCCTTTGAGACAACCAGAGGTGGCGCTTGTGAACAGGCAAATAATTCTGTATATATATATATATATATTTAGTTGTATATTGATATTGTCTTTATTTCAAGTTATTTAAGATGTTTTATATATTTATATTGTGCCAATTTACGTCTGTTAATGTGAACACTGGCTCTTTTTTTCATTTTTTGTTGTTCTTTACATTTTTATTCTTAAAAATAGAGGGTTTAAATGTTCTTTGTTTTGCTTTTTAAATATACTTATGTGTTGTGCAATAGTAGGAGTAGAATTGACGTTGGCTAATTATTAATAATCATGAAATATGATTATTAAAATAACAATTATTTCTTAAAAATAATCAAAAATGATAAAGCTATTAATTAAGAAATGTAACACATTTAATTCGAAATGATACGGTTATCCATTAATAATAGTTAAAATAATTAATGAAAACAATAAAATTATCAATTAAGAATAATACAAATCTGTAATCATTGCTTATTGTCGCGGGGCACCACCCTGGTTACAGGGACCAACGATACAATCTATAAATATCAGTCTCATAATGATAAATGTCAAATCAATAATCTCAATATTTAATATTAATAATTATTTAATTAACAGTGAAGGCTACTAAGTTCGAGCACAGGCAATCATAATCCAGCTGCAATCACATACATATGCACAAATAATCACAGACTACAGATACTTTAATTACAAAAGCATTTATTAAAAAGGGGAAATAAAGTTAATGTTATTCAATGATTCATCATTTTAACAAGCTCCGATATTTCAAAGATAAACACAGCAGCAGCACTTATCACAATTCAGAAAATACATGTAAAACCGGCGGTCTACCTATGTATGTCTGTCTCGGTGTGTGGGTGTGTGTCTGTGTCAAAGTGTCTCTCTGTGTGTGTGTGTCTATGTGTATGCATGTGAAATAAAGTTAGTGTTATTTAATGATTCATCATTTTAACAAACTCCCATATTTCAAAGATAACAACAGCAGCCGCTTATCACAATTTAGAAAAACACATGTATTCATCTATGTGTATCTGTGTGTGTATCTGTCTGTGTCTATCAATGTGTGTCTGTGTGGGTGTGTCTGTGTGTGTGTGTGTGTGAGAGAGCGAGAGAGAGAGAGGAAAAGAAGGGGGGCGTGGCGATGACGCAGTCACATGGTGACGTCACATCTAAGATGGCGGCCGATCATGATTCGTGGAATCAAGGCCTAAAAACTCTCAAAATGGCGGATTGACTACAAAACAAGATGGCGGAGCCGTTATGAATTTAGAGCCAGAATGGGAGGAGAGGGAGAGAGGAGGCGTGGCAATAATAGACTCAAAATGGTGGTTTAACTTGCGTTATTCAAAATGGAGTCTATGTTAATGACACCATGTGGCCGGAGCTCACACTGGTGGTCGTCACATGAATTACACAAAGGGATTTTCAGACAAAGAGAATTCTTTGTCTCTGCTTTGGCGTTCGGCCGCATGGCTTCCAGATGTGTCCAGCCTCTCTGAATATAGATTTAACTATGTTACATGAACTGTATTCTAAATACAGATCGGATGTGTGTATAGGTCGGATTAGAAGGAGAGAGAGAGAGAGCATACATACAAGGAGAGAGCAAAGCTCTTAAAAGCACCGTCAGAGACAAGTTACATTTACTTTACCACTCAGCACCCAAGTGGCGTGGTGTGCTGAGGTTTGACCGGTAAAGTCTCTTTAAAGTTGTTCAAACGGTCACAATGAGCTGGAGACGCTGCTCACGGCGCTTAAAAACTGTGGCACAAGGCCGTAACCGGAAACCGGAAGTGGCGAATCGCCGCTAACACTAGAGACTCGGCGGTCTCATACAAAACAAATACATTCAAGTATTAAAACAATACGCTACGTATTAGATTAACATCTGCCCAGACAATAAAGCCTCTTACTGTACCACCCTCGCGGTGTGCGTGCGCGTCGGGCCAGTGAATCACGTGGTCTCTCAAGCGGTCTTCGGCCGCTGGACCGGACAAACAGCGGATTTGCTCGTGCTGCTTCGATGGGATGAGCGTCGTCCTTCTTCTTCAGGGATGTGGAGCTCGTGCTCCTCAGCGGAATGAATCTCGCGCTTCTGCAGGGGACGAACAGCGGTAACGCCGCTGTGGATTTGGAAAGAAAGTCTGTGATGCTCGACCGGCGAGCGAGTTCCTGTGCGCGGCCTCTTCAAGTTAAAATAACAAAAGTCCTTTTGAAAATAAAAACGTCGACTGAATAAAGAAATAAAAGAAATGAAAATAAAATAACTCTGGTTGATAAACTAAAGTTAAGGTTGCCCCCGTTAGCAACTGAATCAGCTGAGAGGCCCCGAAGGGGGCCTGGTGTTGTCTTCAGAGCAGGGTAAAAATGGCAGCGATTATTGGGGTCTCAGTGGTTTTGTTCTACCTGAGAGGTCCTCCTCCTTGAGGAGTTGGTCATAGGATGATGCTGGCTTTAAGCCAATTGAGTGTCAGAAATGGATCTGAGTGGGCGGGGCTTGGAACTGAGCGGGGGTTTCTGGGAAAACCCCAGGACATTTCTCCACCACCAGGGGGAGATTCTTGAGCCTGCAGGAGGATGTTTCCCGCCCAAAGTTTAACAACCCTTTGTTCCTCTTGGCTTCAGTGTCTGGGGGCCCCCCGCTGGGCTCTGGCCCAACAGTCCCCCTTTTGGTCTGGAGAGTGGGCTGTGACCCCGGTCTCCAGGGCAAACTATGGTCGAGAGTCCAGTGATAATCCATGAGAGGTAATCCTTGAGTAGAGTTGAAGCAGTGAAAGTTAGTTCATTATGAGGCAGAGAGGCATAAATGTCTTCGAGGCATGAGTCTAAACAGAGAGAGGTAATTGTCTGGGCAGACAGGCTAAATAACATATATTCTAAAACACGGCACACACTTTCAATTTCACATAATGCTTATCGGCAGTTATTGTTAAAATACCAATGAATTTCGGTGAAGAGTGAAATGAAAGAAAAGTGGAAACACGAACAGAAGAAAATGTTTGAGTAGGTGCTGGTGTTTTGAGGTAAATATGTGTGTTATCCTGTCAAACCAAAACATTTAGAACGGCGAGTCACGTTCTGTTGTTCGCTAATCTGTGAATTTATGATAAATCCTATTTCTAGGTTTTCAGATCTACAGATATTGGAATTTCACTGCCAAGACTGAATTGCCAAGTGTACCCGTGAGGGCTGCACAACCGTAGTGGTAACGACTTCAAAATCCTCAACGAGGTCTAAGGAGGTTCATTACCTGAACTACGTTATACAATTTACTGACAGAGGGTCTAAAGCATGCAGCTATTGATGGAGTGAGTGGTTTGAGCATTTTTTTGTTTTAAAGTTGGGATTTCTTCCCCCCCTTTTCAGATGTGGAGGAGAGAGGGGGTTTCTGGCAGCGCCTTGGTCCTTCCCCGTCATTGAAGTCATCTTTGGGAGTGGAGAAGGAGGGCGTCTGCTCCTAGTTTCGCCAACGGGGTTCAGTGTCTGGTCTCTCAGTGGAGCCCGGAAGAACACGTGGCACAATGTCTCTCATTGCTTCATCCACACATCTCCGTATTTACTCCTCTGTCCCAGGATGCATCCCATGTGTTGGATTTCGGTCACCACATCTATACTACTGGTACTGATAGGGTTTCCGTCTGTTCCAGCCCCTACTCCTCTGTTGAGAGGGATTCAGGTGCTGAGGTCGAAACTGTTTGTGGGGCTGGTTGAAATCCTCACCCCCTTGGTTTTGTGGGGCGCCCTGTTGGAAGGGTCGCTGTTCCTGGTTCTCTTTGCTGGGGTTCATCTTGGCGTGGGGAAAGTTGTCATCTTCCAGCGCCGGGTCCACATTTAGTTGGATTTGAACTGCCAGAACCACGGTGTCGTCTTCGTTGAACCCTCGGTTGTCTGGGTCGAAGAGATAAATGTCTTTTTTAAGGGGCTCTAGCTGCCGGGTGCAGATTTCCTCTCTTTGAGGGGGTGCTGAGTCATCAGGGTCTTCTGAATTGTGTGTGCCACAGTATTCATCTTTGTGGCCACCATCTCTTGCACCGGGAGTGGAGGACCATCCAGGACGCGACCGTGAGTCATGGTGCGCCCCTGCCTGAGTGGCAGACTGGGAAATCTCCTTCAGCCCTCCAGGACGGATTCCTTCCGTCGTTGTGGTGTGGATCAGCATGGCTCCGTGCAGGATGTGTTCCTTCTGGCTGGAGTGGATGCTGTGTGTCCGCTGGAAAGGCATTTGGAGTGCCTCATAGCGGTCCCAGGTCACTGCACGTCTAGGGGTTGAGTCCAGCCCCCCCTTTGGAGTTAAGGGGGTTGGAGCGGTCGACTGCTGGGTGTGTCTGGCTCTCCAGAGCAAAGCTTCCTCTGCAAGAGGGTTGCGTAGCTGTGCTCGCAGCTTTTCTCCCAGTGTCTCTGTTCCGTTGGCTCCACCGGGAATGACGTCAGCTCCTGGCCCTGTCATCAGGGATATCAGCTCGAGGGGGGGCAGCTCTGTTTGACTGTGCCCCCCTTTCTGCTGACCTTTGACCTTCGCGTGCAGAGCTTCGTGCTCCTGCACCGCCTGGTCCTGTTCTGTGCGGGTCTCGATGATATGCCGCAGGTGGGAGTTTTTCTCCTGCTCCGCTCGACATGCTGCTTGCATGGCCTGGAGCTCCTTCGCATGTTCTTGGGCCTGCAGCTCGGCTCTCTGCTGGTAGAGGAGTGTCAGTTGACCCAGAGCATGGGGTATTTTTGGATGCGGGCCAGTGGGGTTGATCAGGTGAATGGACAGTTCTTTAATCTTACGATCGCAGGTACTTAAATCATACTCACTCAACTCACTCACTTCATCACTAGAAAAATTGATCAGACTGGCGACTGTCTCTGACAGGTCGTCTGGTCTTGAAGGAGCCCTGCCCCAGTGTGGTCCATGCTACTCATCTTCTGAGTGCGCAAACACCTGGTGGGCTGCTCAAGCTTGCTTAGATAAAAGCGGACAAAAACTCAATTATAGCATTTCTATAAAAATTGCTCAGACTGGCGACTGTCTCTGACAGGTCGTCTGGCCTTGAGAGAGCCCTTGCCCCAGGATCTTCTGAGTGCGAAAAGAGCCTGGTGGGCCGCTCAAGCTTGCTTAGGTTAAAAGCGGATAAAAATTTAATAAACACTACACAAGATGCACAGGTGAGCTTCACTCTGTGTCTATATAGTAGCGCTATGTAGGATAGCTCGATGGCTCAATCCTTAAGACCTAGTTGGTTAACAAACAAGTCTCAACAAAACTAGTCTCTCAAATCTAGTTTGTTTCCTTAAAATTAAAAAGCATGCAGAAAATCTCCTATAAAAATATTACTAACCTACTGAAACGTAGTCAGCAACCAACCATAGCTATACACAACGCCTGCTTAGCAAAGGGAATTAAGAATAAAGAAAATTCAAAAAGAGAAATAAATTTCCAAAATTATTTTTCTCTTAAGAAAATTAATTATAATTATTGTGCATGGAGATGACACAACCACTAATATGCAATAAGAATCCAACCACGGATACACAAGGCAATAGCATACCTGCTTGGCAGAGGTGCAAAGGGATTACAAATAAAAAATTCAAAAAGAAATAAATTTCCAAAATTATTTTTCTCTTTAAGAAATTAATCATAAATATTGTGCATCGCGAATACACAACCACCGATTGCACTCTGCAGCCAACCACAGATACGCAAGGCACGAGTATACCTGTGTTGCAAAGGTGCAGGGGAATTTAGAAATTAAAAAAAAAACTATTTGCAGAGAAATAATTTTCAAAATTATTTCTGGATCATTGTACACAGTATTATGATACAGTTGGAGTTAGATAGCCTCAAGCAGCGGCACCATTTATGTTGCATGCGTGAAGCGTTCCGCCCTCACACGGGGATCCATTTATGTTGTGAGGGATAAAAAAAAAAGTTTTGGAAGGAAAAAAAAAAAAAATTAATTAATATCTTTTTCTTCAAAAATTAATTTCTGGGGGAAAATGAATCTGGATTATTGTACAGTATTATGATACAGCTGGAGTTAGAATGCCTCACACGGGGGCACCATTTATGTTGTGCAATAGTAGGAGTAGAATTGACGTTGGCTAATTATTAATAATCATGAAATATGATTATTAAAATAACAATTATTTCTTAAAAATAATCAAAAATGATAAAGCTATTAATTAAGAAATGTAACACATTTAATTCGAAATGATACGGTTATCCATTAATAATAGTTAAAATAATTAATGAAAACAATAAAATTATCAATTAAGAATAATACAAATCTGTAATCATTGCTTATTGTCGCGGGGCACCACCCTGGTTACAGGGACCAACGATACAATCTATAAATATCAGTCTCATAATGATAAATGTCAAATCAATAATCTCAATATTTAATATTAATAATTATTTAATTAACAGTGAAGGCTACTAAGTTCGAGCACAGGCAATCATAATCCAGCTGCAATCACATACATATGCACAAATAATCACAGACTACAGATACTTTAATTACAAAAGCATTTATTAAAAAGGGGAAATAAAGTTAATGTTATTCAATGATTCATCATTTTAACAAGCTCCGATATTTCAAAGATAAACACAGCAGCAGCACTTATCACAATTCAGAAAATACATGTAAAACCGGCGGTCTACCTATGTATGTCTGTCTCGGTGTGTGGGTGTGTGTCTGTGTCAAAGTGTCTCTCTGTGTGTGTGTGTCTATGTGTATGCATGTGAAATAAAGTTAGTGTTATTTAATGATTCATCATTTTAACAAACTCCCATATTTCAAAGATAACAACAGCAGCCGCTTATCACAATTTAGAAAAACACATGTATTCATCTATGTGTATCTGTGTGTGTATCTGTCTGTGTCTATCAATGTGTGTCTGTGTGGGTGTGTCTGTGTGTGTGTGTGTGTGAGAGAGCGAGAGAGAGAGAGGAAAAGAAGGGGGGCGTGGCGATGACGCAGTCACATGGTGACGTCACATCTAAGATGGCGGCCGATCATGATTCGTGGAATCAAGGCCTAAAAACTCTCAAAATGGCGGATTGACTACAAAACAAGATGGCGGAGCCGTTATGAATTTAGAGCCAGAATGGGAGGAGAGGGAGAGAGGAGGCGTGGCAATAATAGACTCAAAATGGTGGTTTAACTTGCGTTATTCAAAATGGAGTCTATGTTAATGACACCATGTGGCCGGAGCTCACACTGGTGGTCGTCACATGAATTACACAAAGGGATTTTCAGACAAAGAGAATTCTTTGTCTCTGCTTTGGCGTTCGGCCGCATGGCTTCCAGATGTGTCCAGCCTCTCTGAATATAGATTTAACTATGTTACATGAACTGTATTCTAAATACAGATCGGATGTGTGTATAGGTCGGATTAGAAGGAGAGAGAGAGAGAGCATACATACAAGGAGAGAGCAAAGCTCTTAAAAGCACCGTCAGAGACAAGTTACATTTACTTTACCACTCAGCACCCAAGTGGCGTTGTGTGCTGAGGTTTGACCGGTAAAGTCTCTTTAAAGTTGTTCAAACGGTCACAATGAGCTGGAGACGCTGCTCACGGCGCTTAAAAACTGTGGCACAAGGCCGTAACCGGAAACCGGAAGTGGCGAATCGCCGCTAACACTAGAGACTCGGCGGTCTCATACAAAACAAATACATTCAAGTATTAAAACAATACGCTACGTATTAGATTAACATCTGCCCAGACAATAAAGCCTCTTACTGTACCACCCTCGCGGTGTGCGTGCGCGTCGGGCCAGTGAATCACGTGGTCTCTCAAGCGGTCTTCGGCCGCTGGACCGGACAAACAGCGGATTTGCTCGTGCTGCTTCGATGGGATGAGCGTCGTCCTTCTTCTTCAGGGATGTGGAGCTCGTGCTCCTCAGCGGAATGAATCTCGCGCTTCTGCAGGGGACGAACAGCGGTAACGCCGCTGTGGATTTGGAAAGAAAGTCTGTGATGCTCGACCGGCGAGCGAGTTCCTGTGCGCGGCCTCTTCAAGTTAAAATAACAAAAGTCCTTTTGAAAATAAAAACGTCGACTGAATAAAGAAATAAAAGAAATGAAAATAAAATAACTCTGGTTGATAAACTAAAGTTAAGGTTGCCCCCGTTAGCAACTGAATCAGCTGAGAGGCCCCGAAGGGGGCCTGGTGTTGTCTTCAGAGCAGGGTAAAAATGGCAGCGATTATTGGGGTCTCAGTGGTTTTGTTCTACCTGAGAGGTCCTCCTCCTTGAGGAGTTGGTCATAGGATGATGCTGGCTTTAAGCCAATTGAGTGTCAGAAATGGATCTGAGTGGGCGGGGCTTGGAACTGAGCGGGGGTTTCTGGGAAAACCCCAGGACATTTCTCCACCACCAGGGGGAGATTCTTGAGCCTGCAGGAGGATGTTTCCCGCCCAAAGTTTAACAACCCTTTGTTCCTCTTGGCTTCAGTGTCTGGGGGCCCCCCGCTGGGCTCTGGCCCAACATATGTAAGTGTACTTCCTATCCTTTGTTAGAGTAAGACTATTTATAGCATAATGTTGATGAACGCTGTTTGAGGGGCGACAGGGGAATTTATCCTTGGGGCCCCAATAGACTCTTTAGAATCCCAACTGGTGATAGTGGTGTTAGTGTTTCCAGTGCCCAACAGTAGTTGACACCTTCTGGACCAGTGGTGGCAGTTTACGTTATCTCGGCCACTTTTTCAGGTCGTCCCTCGATAGCAGATGGCAGATGAATGATTACTTTATCTTGTTTTGATTTCACAAGTTTTATTTAAAAAAATGGCTCCAAGATAAAGAATGAGCGTATTTTATCTTCATGACCATTCAGAGAAACTCTGGTTACCGCTGTGTCCTGTGCATGATATGCTCGTTGCTGATTGGCTGAAACAGTGTTGTGCTGTTAGGGTCGTTTTCCAAACACAGAACCAATGCTGTTTGTTTTAACCCAATAATTTTCTTTTTACAGCTCACACAGAGCGGAGATATTAGCAGAATTTGACAAAAACTCTATTGAACTAAGACAACCTGCCCCTGCTTTAAACTTTGTTGCATCCACTGCTTGAATGCAGATTCATCCGAGCGAGCACACAAGGAGCCTTTGAGCACAACGAGCCCTGAGAGCGCTGATATGACGTATCGCTCGGAAACATCTCGCCTACATAAAGAGCTTCATGTACCTGGTGGGCTTAGTCAGCACCGGCTTTGTGTTCCGCCTCACACTTACCCACTGATATCGCTGCTTTCGTCTTGTCTCTGATGTCTCTCAGACATCATCACCATCAGGATCTCTCTCTCTCTCTCTGTCTGTCTCTGTCTCTGTCAGTCTCCGGTCCTCTGACATCCCAGCTCCCCCATCCTTGAAATTGAAGGCTGGAGTGAATGTTATCTCCTCTCATTTGCTCCTCTCCAGTTCTCCCATGGCTCCCTTTATTGCCGGATGTTAACCTTCTCACTTTGGCGGTATTCACGGAGAAGTGGTGTCCTTCTTTCTGTGCATGCGTTGCAATATATCACCCCACTCTGATCCATGACATCTAATTTGAGAGCCAGACAGAAGGAGGCTGTCTGTGTCCCGCCTGGATCCTCCGGTTACGCCGAGTATAATTTCTTATTAATTGTCACATTTCCATTTCCCGTTCAGGAGACCTGTTTTAATGGGAGTGCACGAGCAGTTTAATTTATAGAGCTCCATTCTAGAGCGATTGGCGCCAAAGGAAAACGCATGTTGAAGAGCATATTTCTGAGCTGTTCACGGCTTGTAAATCACAAAACTGTCTGAACCTAATTGTCCGATGAAGAATTGGGTAACATTCAGTTCCACAGAATTAGAAATCAGCCGCAATTTGAGACACAGAAAATGTATAGCAATTATGAAGTTGGATGAATGCAGTTCCATAAGCATTGCCTTATGCTTTTGTTTTAGTGTGATTGATGTATTTTGAAAGTAAATTGGCGCCGCTCTTCTTTTTTTCAATCCACAAACAGAAGAGCTGACTCTGCTCCTGTCTGACAGCTGGAGTCACTGGAAATGTCTGTTGTTTTCAAAAAACCTGCTCCTCTGAGAATATATATTTTTTCCCACAGACTGCTGGGATGCAGTGTCCACACATGTCCCCCCCCCCCCCCCCCATTCAAAAACAAAACGTCTTTATCTTAATCCAGTGTCGCATGCACAGATGCAGACTTGCGATTCTCCACTTCTCATATTGACATTGAACTGATCTGTCCTCGTTGTCTTGCCATTTGGACATACAGACATTTTGACTGCTTCTGCTGCTCACTGGGACATATACTTTTTAATTTCTCAACAAATGGACCTGATTTCTGAGTTGCATTCGTCTCATTTCTATTGTCTTTGTTCCTTTACCGCAGTGTCCTCGCGTGATCCTCAGAAGCGCAGCAGATGATTTCATTTCCACATCAAACTGTCAACGTCTCAGTCGCGAAGGATATTTCGACAAAGCTGTTTTTCTTTACTTGTATGTAAATAGCACATTTGTCTGGCAATCACAAATGAATCTGTCTTGCTTTAAAAACAAAAATATTGAACAAAGGCGCGCGGCAACTTTCTCATGCCACAAGTTCAGCGTTTCCCTCGAAGCTCCATTGAATTGGTCTGCGTCAAACACCGTGTACAGTTAAGTCCTTCATATATTTTCTGTTGTTGTGGAACTTTTGTCATGAGTTGTGTTGAGAACGATTTAAGACACATAAAAGCAGAGGGGGAAAAAAAAACACAATAACACAGTATAATACCTGTTGTGTTTCTGTCAGCTGCTGCCCACCAGCTGCCTACACACATCCATTGCCACCAGTTGTTTTCCTCCTTTCAACTTTCATTTATCCAGGATGTCTGCTGAACCAACTCACTCCTGTTTCGAGCGATGCCCTCATCCACATTCATCTGGTCACATGCAGTCAAACGTCGGAGATGCAGAGGAAGACAGAGACGGAGAGACACAGGGGTTGAAATCCTCTGAAGCACGTTTCTGATCGGATTTTGCAAAGCTTACGCATCGATTTCCTGTCTTCACTTTGCACCTTTTAAACTGTCTTCTCCCATATGGGTGCTGTTCATGGTTTTCAGTTCAAACCAAGTATGATTCATCATTTTGTCAGTTTCACAGTATAAAGCTGTCAGGAACTCAAAATACATGCACCAACAGACCAAAATATAGTGATAAGAGCTTAGAATATATATTATATATAATATAAGTAATATTGTTTGATTAATAACACGCGTAATTATAGAAGAATGCACAGGAGATAAAACTATAATCTAGTTTATTTATTCGTAAACAGATTTTTTCTTGCTTTCTTGTGCCATTTTCAATGAGAGTCTTTGTGCGTCAATGTAAATCACTGAAATTAACATCAAGTTGTCTAATAAATAATTCTCTGTCTGATGATAAACACTCAGTGTAACGGCTTCATTATTCATCGACTTCCCTTCTCAATCACAACAGCTTTACATTTTGCCTTGGAGGAGGAAAGTGATTCTCTCAGCCTGGTTTCGTTATCAAGCTAATAACAGGAGCTGAAAGGCGACTTGTGTTGTCATCATTACACAATGTATTAGTGTAGCTTGCTTGTGTACTGAGTGAGTCTTTCAGACTAAAATAGGATTCTGTTGTGGGACAGTTCAGTTCTAGAGCGAGGGGAGGAAGGGCTCAGAGCACGGGAAATTTGCAGCTTTTTGATTTTGATTTTTTTTGGGGTGAAATTTGGGTAAATAGGACGAGAGGAGGAAAACCACCATGTTGATGACAAAATATATAAATGTACCATTTTTATTCTGAATCGTACTTGTCAAAGGTACAGGGTCATTTTCTAATGGCAGCTCGAGAAGTGAGCCACGTTTTATAGCATTTATTTCTCAATTCAAAATACAGTATACAGTACATAGACTTAATATGGATGATACATCTCCACTTCCTCCCACTTTGCTGTAATGAAACTATAAAATCTAAGTTACTGGCGCATGTGAGAGATGTCTCGTTGAAACACATGCTAGACCCATCGTGAGTCAGTCTTAGCTGTTTAGCATTTATACAAAATAAAAAATGTAATAATCGGAATCAAGAACACTTATATATCATATAGCTAGTTTGATAAAAACAACCTAAAATCACAGATCTTTGAGAGGAAATTGTTGAACATGCGTTTTGACTTTTTAGTTTGGTATGTGCTCCATCCATTAACATGGTGGAGGCAGGATTTATTACCTATACCAAAGCCGACCACCAGGTGGAATTCAAGATGCCTATGTTTCGTTTTTGCGTTCGTCTTTGTGTCATCCATTTTTCTATGATAAAGTGCAATATGATCCAAAATATCCCTTGTACTGGATATTTGTTTGGTGAGAATTTTTACCGGATTCATTAGAAAAGATACTATTCCAAAGTACTAGGAAAGAATATATATGTGTGTGTGTATATATATGTTTGTTTTGTTTCTTTCCTAGTACGTTGTGTGTAGCTAAGAGTCTCCAGAGGTCAGAACTTTTTCATCGCATGACTTTTAGCCTGTAGTCAAACTAAAGGCAGGTGAAACTGGGACAAACAGATCTGAACCTGACCTCTGATCAGAGACAGGTTGGCAGGAATAACGATTTTGTGTGTGACACCTGCAGGCAAAACAAAGACAAGCTTCTCCGTTTGGATTTGGAATTTTTAAACATGAAGATCACGTATAGTTTATAGGTTTAGATGCTGTTCTTATTGTGTTTTTGCAATATTGAAATCAATCAGCTGCTCAAATCTAACATTTTCCCCACAAATCCCTGAGTGAACATCGGTTGTTTGGTGAGAATTTTTATGAGCGTGACTTTCTGGGCTTGACAGCGACACAAATCTATTACCCACAGACAGAATGACACTGACTCCGTGACCTTTAGTGGGGACAGTTTTACGTCATGACAAGGACAAGACTTTCCAGAGCCGCACTATTTCTCCCCCGGTGCAGTGCATATTTATCAGCCCTGTTTTCCGAGAGGGATTCGATGTAAATTACCGCAAGGTTATCCGTCTGGAGTCCATTATTAAGTTACTTCTTCCACTTCTGTGAGGCAGTTTGTTCTGAAAGTTATCGAGGCCACAGACAATAAGATCAGAACACTGCGAGATTTGTGTTTCAGAGAGACGGGCAGATTAAAAGGAGAGAAGGCGGTGCAGTGGAAGCAGATGCAGAATCTGTGGAGGAGAACCACAACATTTCCAGCTGAAAACAACGAATCAGAGAATGAACTCGATGTCCTTATAGACGATTCCCTCACCCACGAGCGCACATGCACACAGGCTCTCACGCTGCTGTTGTTTGTCTCAGGGCTGGAGGCGGTTCCATGTGGTTCGAGGACATCGGGCCTTGACATTAAACAAACTTTGCCCATATTAAACTTTGCTCAGATCAATGGGATCTTTCCTCATGAAGTGTGTCTCTGCCAATGCACGGTTAACTTTTTACAGAATCATCTTAGAACTTAAATCAATGCAGGGTCCTCAAATAACGTTTTCTCCAGCATACAATGATGGAACGCAGCAAGTGCATTCATGTTCTTTTTCCTTTAAAATGGTTTATGTCTAGGTATCTTATCCATTACGTTTTTTAAACTTTACTATTACCCTTTTGCAAAACCTTCCTTGTAAAACGCCCCGTGTTTTAATTTTCAGCCCACACTGAATAAAATGTCACGATTAAATGACTTTCAAGAGAAATAAATAATGAAAATGACTCATTATGAGAACAACAAGAGGTCTACAGCCCCAGAAGTGGCCCCGAGAGGCTGCACTGTTCATTACACCTCATATTATGAAAGAGTCGGACACACCGAACAATAACTGGAGCAGCTTTTATTTTTAGAAACAGTGGATAGGCTTCAAGTGTCCTGAGGGAAGCACACGATGAACAGCGGAGGGGTCGTTCAAGATCCAAGGGGCTCGTTCTTTTTAGGAGCAAGAAGTCAATTTAATTGTAGTCTGTCTAAATGAACTGTAAGAAGTCTCATGAGTGTGTGAGGTTGGTGTTTTGGATGCAAGGTGACAGACTCAGGGAGCGTCCATAATGAGAATGAGTCGCTCCTGGTGAAGAATTGATGTGCTCAGCAAATAAATTCACAAAAATCGAATCAGTCTATATTGTATGATATTTGAAAATGGAAAGTGTAGCCTGATGGTGGGTCTAGACAAAAGTCTGAGGATCCGTCAAAAACTTTGTGGAGAGTGGACAAACATCTCATATTGCTCAGAAGTTCAGCCAATAACTCTGAGGAGAGCTTGTCAGAACTTTGACCCGACACTGGCCTTCACCTGCTTTTAGAAAAGGTCGCGGGGTCACCAGGAGATGAGAAGGAGACACCGCAATTGGCTGCAGTTCACCTAGAGGGCACAAGGTATAACGCAATAAATTGGAGTGAATGGAGCTGAACGGCTAAAAATGAATTGCTTTTAGAAGAACAAAGCCACAAGTTCTGTTTTAATTGCCATAATTGCAAAGGTAAAAAAGACTAATGGCGATTTTGCCCAGTATCATCCTGTTAATGCAAGCTGATTGGTCCGTTGAGGATTCTAATTACGACAGAACCCCTTCCTTGAAGGAACAAGTCCAGGGAAAGTTAATGACCCTCTAAAGGAGGAGCAAGAGGCCGGATGTAAGTCAAGCTGATGTAGTGGCTGACAACCAGTCATGGTGGGTGACTACGCACACACAAAAACTAGCTCAGGTGAAACAACAATGGTGAATGTTGTCACTAACTTACAGAAAAGTTTGTTGCTACAATTAAAAGTGCAGATACTAAACTATATCACATTTTTCATCCCCTTATATCGAGAAACATAATATTTTGTGGCTACAGGTCACACCTCGTGAGCGCCCCCTACACATTCCAGAAGTTGCGATAGTGGAAGTGTTCCCCCTTGTTCGAAATTCTCTGAAGTGACTGAGTGTCTGTAGCACAACTGAAGCGGCCAGTGATGTTCCATGTTGCTCTGGACTCTGAACTTTGACTCGGCACATGAATGTTCAAACAAAATGTGAATGTCATCGGAGCTCTCTTGTTTTTCAGATATTTTTTAGTGTTGAACACAAGTGACCGACCATCCGAGGTCAAAATATATACGACGGATTATCCTTCAGTGAAACACTAATGCATCCTCACAACAACTTCTTAAAACTACAAAACAGAGCTTCCTCTTGTTGAAAACTCTCCTGATCCACACTATGAGAAAGTTTAAGTTTAAGTTTAAGTTCTCTACCTTTTTAATCTTGTTCTTGTTCAATGTAGCCAACCTCATCTTCTACCTGTGCTATTTTATGACATTGATCTTGATTCTATCTCTGCTCTTGTTATCCTTCTTATACTCATGTTTGATTGCTTTCCTTTGCCGTGATTTATTGATACATCCCTGTGTGTATATCAAGGATTTACTGACTCCCTATGAGCCCGAGGGCCATCAGCTGATAATGGTTTAGTTCCCAGTGCTCGACTGGGCAGAGGTGGACTAGAGGTCCCCAAACTCTGGAGTGATTTACCAGCTGAGATCAGAAATGCTCAATCTAAACCTGGGACTGCTTTTAAATCCCTTGATAACATATTTAAAAATTGTAACTTTTTAGATTTATAAGTATTTTGAATCTATAAGTATTTTGTTGTTGTTTTATTGTTATTTTTATCCCGTTATGAAGCAGGTTGTGATTTTGTTCTATTTAAATCATACTCATTTCATTATCAGGATTATCATTGCTGCTGTTGTTGTAAAGTACACTGACTCAACTGCTGTTATTTTTAGCGCGGTATAAATAAACCTGAGATGACCAGAGATATTCAATCCAGTTCAAACAGGAGATGAAACAAAAGTGCACAGACAATTCATCCGGACACATAACAGACTAAATACTGACAAATCTAAGAAAGTTTAGAAAACACAGAAATCAAATATGTCATAATAAATAATTCTAGCTCTAATGTGACGTATTTTTTATTTATTTTTTCCCCCTCTGAGCTCTGATGACTTTCAAACATGCTGCTACATGTGTTTTAAGGTGCGTGTTATATTAAGTTGAGCCAGAGCCGCAGCGTGCCACCGTGCACATCTGCATTCACACACGAGTCATCCTCCTCTGACGCGCCAGATGTTTGTCATCTTAAAGGGACATGCTCTCTCGCTCATCTCTAGCCCAATGAAAACACCGGAATGTTTGATTTGATGGGCCGGGCTTTTTCAGATCGCATCCCGATTCGCTGTCGCCTGCTCCGACAACAAACCAAAACCCTCTGGCGCGCACGGTTCGTGCCAGGGTCAGTCTGTGCCATCCATTGTCCAGCCGAACGCTCATCGGCAGCTCCGCACTCGATTGGGTCCGTCTAGTGGGGGGAGACGCGATGGCAGAGAGCGAGGATAATGTTTCGATCCCCGAGTTCAGCTGCCTTCTCCAAATGGATCCCCAGCTCAAAGCGTACGAGAAGGACTTCAAGCGGAGGTAACACACTGGGAAACGCGACTTTAAGCGGCTCGTGCGTCATGGCGCGGCGGCACCGTGCGTCCCCGGGGGCAGCGCGAGCACGGCCCGGCTTCCTGCGGCGTCCGCGGCTCGAAACGCACGTTAAAAAACACATAATTTAACAGATTAAACAAGCGACGCATCCGTGTCAGTGACATTAAGGGGGAGGAGAGGTCGTGTGCCTCCCCCCCACACCTTGCCTCCCTCTTCTAACTCCCTGGCTGTTCTCTCTCACCCCCTCTCTCTCTCTCTCTCTCTCTCCAGCCTGTTTGTGATAATAACAAAAGTATCTGGAATCTCAGTGAATGCAAACAAACATGTACTGAGTCGTTGTTGCTCAACCTCCCCTGTTTGACAGTTGCAGAGGACGCTCGCTCTTCCTGGTGTGCTGACGTGCGCGCTGCGTCTTGACGTCACCGCCCCTCGTCACGCTATCTGCTGGCCCTGCAGGAGTCTGGTGCATGTGCATCATCAACAGCAGAGTTTGCCTTGTGGAGGACCTTGCTCCTCCATGATTGGTTTTATATATATATTTTTTTTCCTCTGGTTGTAATGGAAACATATTTAAAAAATGTTAAGTCGGATTAAAGGGAATGGTTGGGCAATTGGTTTTGGAACACGTTTTTTAATATCTTACTTGTTGAAATAGGACGTGGCTAATGATTGGCTGCTTCAGTACCTGTCTCGCATTAAAGCCCTTTTTCCATTGGTCCAAAAAGATCCACAGACGCCTGGTCACATCTGGCTCTAGTCTGCAATGGGATTCACTCCATGACTCTGCAGGTAGACACAGGTTTGATTCTGCTCCAGTGATGGAGATGTGACGTCTGGGGGGTGAATGCACTTATTTGGCCAAACAGCAAGGTTTTAAGTGCATTGGTGATTTCAAACATGATGCACGTTATGATGCAATTAAGACATGCACATGTTTACATTATGATGCGAAGGTCAGAATACTCCACACGTCTGAATTTGATTATTGTTTATTCCGAGTATGATCATATTTGGGTTAAGGTCATTGTGTAATGTTTATGAAGACTATTGGCTTGATTGTGTACACATCAGATATTATCACAAATTCTTTATTTACATGTTGTTGTGTGCCCTTCGAAGACCAGTTTGTTGTCCTTCGTGAGCTTTTTGAAGCTGTCAATTGATCAGAGTTGTGTAGTGAAAACCCAGATACGACGCTTCCAACTGGACCAGCAGCTGATTGGTTTGCTTCTCTCATTGTGGGAGGCTTTGTGAAAAAGAAATGACCCCTCAGACGTTAATTGACTTCATGCAGCACTCGTTTGCTGCACGATTTTCTCCTTCAGCCTCGATTTGGCCACCGTACAAATTAATTATTAGGGTGGAAGTCTTAAGTAGCTGACACTGTATGTGTGGTAGTGGTGATTGTGCAGTGTGTGTTTGTGTGTGTGTGTGTGTGTGTGTGTGTGTGGGCTGGTGCATTTATTGT
This sequence comes from Pleuronectes platessa, assembly GCF_947347685.1. Classification (NCBI taxonomy): domain Eukaryota; kingdom Metazoa; phylum Chordata; class Actinopteri; order Pleuronectiformes; family Pleuronectidae; genus Pleuronectes; species Pleuronectes platessa. The sequence continues at coordinate 4,945,990 of NC_070630.1, read as the reverse complement.
GGATTATTTCCAGCAGGAATTCCAATCACATTTTACTGCAGCTGCCAAAACTGTGGTGGTTGATGGTGTCAAGCAACACATAGAAGATTCCAAGATTTTATTATCAGACTAGAATATGTTTGCATGCGGCATTTTCTTAATTGGGTCATTAGTTAATGACGGAGATGGACAAACCAAAGCAGAAAGTTTTGATGAATAATATTTCCAGAGATGTTGGTTCACTGGAAGATGTTTTTTAACACAGATCTATGACATTAATATAATGTACAGTCAGAACCAAACAGGTACTAGATAAACCAGAATCCATCTTCAGATTTTTTACTTTGTTTATAACCTTTGGATTTGTCCTTTTCACTTTTAGGCAAAATTATTCTGCTTAATTTTTATCTTTATATACAGAACATGAAAATTTGCCAAACAAATTTATATACCAGGATTAAGTTTATGCAGGAGAGACAAAACATCTAAAACCTTTTATTAGAATATTCATTAAATGGACGTTAAATATTATACATTAATATAAATATTTGAAGTGAGTTGAATATTATTATAACAATTATAAATGGGTTTAAATCAGTGTAGTACTTTAAAATAACCATCATGTGTCCAAACCTTCTGTATTAGTCAACACTCAAATATGTTATTTAGCTACATGTCTCTATAAATAGCTTTTAACCAGATAAAAACAGATTGTATTAGAATAAAGAGATTTTCTGCTCCACCGTGACTGAGGAGCATATCATATGTAATAATAACACAAGGCTGAAATCATCATCATTTATAAACTGATTCCGGGTGGAAGAACATCTGGCTCACAATGAGTCTCATTCCTCAGCTCAATTCCCGACCTCATGTCACATTAGCCCTACCTGTTGGATTTAAAGAAGTGTAATGTATTTTACTTACAGTGTGACAGTGGTAATCATCTCCGGCTCACATTGCTGCAGTGCTGCCGGCTCACTGTTGGCTTGTGCCCAAAATTAGGCCTTAAAACTCTGCTTAGGGGCCATATAGTTTTATCCATTTTCATTACCGTGTATGATGCCGTCTCTAACGTGGCAGGTAAAGGGACCACCTGCCTTGTGTTTGAAACGTGTGTGCAGGGCTATAGCCTCGCAGAGAGATGAGCGTGTCAGCTCCATCACAGACACAGCTTGGGATTGCCAGGCTTCACCGAGCTGCAAACGTCTGTCTCAAACCCGCGTCCCGCTGATGAAAGTTACAGGTAAATTATTTTTTACATATAGGATCGCTGCTGTGTGAAGGTTAAATCTCGGCAAACCCCCCGGTGTTGTCAGGCTCGGCGTCCAAACACCGTATCGTGAACACGGGGCTTATAAATCGAGAACCTTCTCGGGCTGCGGTGTCACGCTGAGCCCCCCCACTGAGCCACACAGTTCTAAGAATTCTGTCGGCTTATCAGGAGACCTATGACCACCCAGAGTGACTCTTTAGATTTCACCGCCATGTCACGGCTCTCCGCTGCCCACATCTCTGGCTTGTTGAACTTTGCTTGGTGTCAGATCCAGCCGGTGTGGACAGACGGCACATTTTCCAAAGCTCCCGCTCTGATTTACTATTCCATGGCTGCAGGCCGCTCTTATTTTTATTCCTACCAGGATGTTTGTTTCAGATTGATTGTGAAAACAACCGTTGATGCGGCGTTACACCCCCAGTGAGCAGTGCTCTGTTGACACACTTCACTTTTCCCCCCTTCCTGTTGCACAACTTAGCAGGAAGTGCTACGAGGAGTTGGAGGCTCGTGGCACCGAGTATCTCCTCAATTGGACCGAATGAAGGAAGGGAGCTTTGGGATTGCTGCTTATTATGGCAAAGATCTTATTTCTAAATTTTTTTTGCATTTCAGTATGTCATCACAGCTCATTTCAAAGTTAAAAAAAGTGCAATAAGCCAGAGTCTTGTGCTTGTGATGGTGATGCAATATATATTTTAGGCAAAAACTGATTATCGACTTTGAAGAGATAACCACCAGTGCGTGTGCTCTGACTGAAGATTAATGAGCTCAAAAACAGGAATTAAAGATAAGTAGTGAAAAGGCAGCGGGCGGTTCCATTGGAATTATTAGAGTGACTGGATTAAATTTCTGAACCTGCCAGTTGAATTATAATGAATTGTTTTTTTATGCACCTTTTTATTCTTAAGGCAGAAGTTTTTTTTTTTAGCTTGAGGGTCAACAAAGGGACGAAGTTCAGGCCGGGGGAATTTTTAGGTTCAGGTCTCACTCCAGATTCATTACTGCACTTAGTCAAAGACGGGAATTAAATGACAAGAATTGAAAGTCACTTTGCTCCTGGGCTGCATTGAAGCCCTCGAGGCGAACTGAGATCAGGACACTGAAACGTCTGAGTCATGGGGACTTTAGGGCAATGTTCAAATTTAAGAAAGAGATATATCACCTGATATATGTCTGAAAAGAATATGGCAAGGATTCCTAAAATTAATATAACTGAGGTTTGATACTTTACAGTTCAGCTGTAAACTTCTTATTTAAAAATAACTATAGCTTAAAACCAAAATCTAAATGTATAGAACTTGAATTAAGAAAATAAACATTATCTTTTAACATAAAAATGTAATGCACATATCTGCAAACATAGAGGCTGATACATGTCTATGAAAGGCCCATATTGGTAAGATTGGTCAGGCTGTACTTTCTACACGTGGTGAACATTATGGTTTCATGATGTCTGTGCTTTTTACGTCCGTCCCGTTCTTTCCAAGGCCATATCTCAAGAACTGTCATTAAATATGCCACAAATACTCACTTGAACTCAAGCATGACCCGATTGGAGTTTTGTTCAAAAGGTCAAGTTCACTGCAACCATAAGTCCGTCCAATTTTTGTGAATGTGCTAAATCAGGAGCGAACTCAGACTCAAGGATGAAGTAAAGTTTGTCTAATTGGATGAAATGATAAAGTGATGCAAGTTTTATATCACGTAAATATCCATAACTAAGTCTGAGGTCCACTTCCCTGTGACGTCACGGAGCAGAAGTGGAGAATGTGACTTTATTTCCTGGTTGTCGGTGCTACCACCTTCTACCTATGTTTCTCCAGGCTGATGCAGACTGTCCTGACACCTCTGTGCTTCAGCTGTCACCATCAGTCACACGCAACACAACAGACCTGAACGCTCAGGCTAAATTTAGACACCGCATTGTCTAACAGTGAGTCTATGAACAAGTTACAGAGCCGAGCTGAGCCGTGGGAAGAATGTTAAAACCGTGGACCACAATCAAGAGTCAAACTCTAACTTTATTTCATTTTAGAATTTTGAAATAGTTTTATTTTCTTTCAAGGAGAATCATCACTTTTAAGTTACAATGGAGACCTGAACAGAATTAAAAGGGGAGTGTTTATTGGACATTACCTTTTTTCTGCTGGACAAATGAATGATAGTGTTGCTCTGTGTCTTCTGGGTGTGTAAACAAGCAATTTATCAACTCCTGTGTTTATTTATTCAACTTACATTTGGGAAATGTGAGTCGATTTGAGAGCAGTTGAATGCTTTGTCGTGTCCGGAACAATTGATTCTCACATCTCACTGAGGAACTCCACTTTAAAAAGTTTTCACAGCTCCTAAATGTAGGACTTTTCAAAATCGGACTTGGGTGACTTCTATTTTCAACTTTTGAAAGGATATCTGGGTTCAGGTTTGGTTTGGTCATGTTGGTTGGGCATTGTACTTATAATATTACTAACATTAATAATAATAGTTATAATAACAGTATTAATAATAAAATGCAGCTCAAAGTGCTTTACAATAAAATCAGATACCTGAAATAAGATAAATCAATAAGACCATGTTAGTATTGAAACAGAACTAAAAGCATAAAGGTACAAAATGAAGTATAAAATTCATAAAGTGAATTAAAAGCAACAATCGTAGATATAAATCTTGAGTTGTTTCTCAAAACCATCAACAGAAGTAGCTTGTCTGATGTGTGGTGGGTGTAAAGCTGCTGCCCTTCACTTTTTATAGTTCACTTTTGGTATATTTAGCGAGCAAATAGAAGACCTGAGGGGACGGCTTGGAACATACTCGGATAAACAATCAGAAGTGTGTGAGGGTGATCCTCAGTGATACAGGAAGCCAGTGTAAAACCGGAGTAATGTGATCTCTTTGCCTTTTTCCTGTTGAAACCCTGGCTGCTGAATTTTGTACATGCCCTAATATAATCCTGAATAAAGTACTTATAATTAATAATAACTTTTACACTGTATGTAACTTTAATTGGGGAAAACATTGGGCTCGGAAAATTATCTCTTGGACTAACTCGGGTTTTGAACAGAAAATTGCGGCCCGAGTCGGACTCTATATTTCCATCACACGTTGGCTCCTGATAACTTTGCACAACAACCTATAACAGTGAGATGAATTTTATTCCTGCTGCATTGTTGCAGCTCCAGAATGCATCTTTCTCGACCCTTTGTGTCGTAGTTTAACACAACTCCCCAACTCGGCTCCTCTAACATTGACTTGACTTTATTAAGAATTCAGGGCTGCTGCTGCTGCTGCTGCTGGCGGAGGAGAAAAAAAGAAAAGAAGAGGTTTGCCATATGTTATGAAATGGTCACAGTCTGAGGCTCTGCTCTTTTCAGCTTGATGGGAGAGGGTTTGACGGCCAAATGTTGCCCATGGATACTGAGTGTGGTCTCCTGCTGGATTTTGTTGTAAAAAGTGGACGTGGCATCAGTGTGAGGATAAGAAAGAGAGAGAGAGAGAGCGAGAGAGAGAGAGAGACAGAGCGATACAGTGGAGACAGACGTCTGACTTTCAATAACAGGGAAATAAATGAACGTTTTTTGATTTTGCTTCTTGCTTTCACCTGCGTTAATGACTTTCCGAAATGAACTGTGTGTCTTCACCGGCACAATTCATTTGTGATGTGCATCCTCGAGTGCAAACAGACACTAGAGGTGTACGCTGCATCCATACAGGATTCTTTGGCTCACAGTTTCGCCCGCCCACACCCGGAACTCATTTGTTAGAATCATAGGCATGACTCTCATGCTTATTAACACGGCGGCAGTGCAGCTCTTCCTTTTTAAATGAATCCTCCCTTTGTCCCTGGTTCCTTTCAGCATTTCCTCGAAGTGGCGTCCAAGTGGCGAAAGGAGGCGTGTGGCGCCATTTGTTGGGACTTTTAAAGGTTTACGTTTGGCAAGCGCCGTCTGTGTCCACTGCGCCCGACTCAGGGAGCAGCTGCTGAGAAATGGCGCTGTTACTTCAGCCCATCATCACCAGCCCCAGGGCATTCACAGGCCAGTCTGAGCTTGGCTCCGGGGCTATAGGGGAGTGGGTGCACTTAACTCAGCTGGCTGAAGGAGGCTTTCTGTACCGGGGGGGGATCTGATATGGACACCAGCTGGCTGCAGGAACTTAAGTGAGATAAATGGCAAAGTAGTTAGTCCATCCTTCCCAGCCGAAGGTAACGGACAGAGGTTTATCTCTCCGGATATGCCTGTAGTCACAATTTCTTGAGGGAGCGAGGCAGGTCTGCATCCTGAGGTGGGACCTGGAAGAGATAGCGTTAGCATGGGAACATTGAGATAGTGCACCGGCACGGGGGCTCTGCCTCTGCTGCAGTATTTGAGAAAAGTGGTAAATGTGTATTTTTTCAAATTCAAAACACATTCATACAATATGCATGTTTTAAAAGTTTTTTTTACTCAAAATGTGAAGGCACAGTGAGTTTGAGTAAAATCAGTTATAATCAATTAATAACAACAATAATATTATATAGTATTAATACATATTTTACATAGCACTGTCAATAGGAAATTGGCAACACTAGACAAAATTTAGCACAGATATAAGAATGAAAATGTTAAAGCTAAGAAAAGAGTAAAAACTAAATAAAATGAAACATTCTAAAACAATTTAAATAGTCGAAAACATACGGATAAGTATTTAAGAATATTTTTTACAAATTTGTTGTAAAAAATATTGAAATCTATGACATAAAGCGATGTTATCATGAAAGTGCTCATTCACAATGTATGATATCGATGTTATCGTAGCTCAATGCCTGTTTCCATTCGTTTGCATTCAAGGAAACAGTTTTCATTAATCACACTAGTTCCTATTTCCGCCCTTAAAGGAAACATCCACTGTAAAAGGTTAATGAAAAGCCTAAATTTAAAACCATTAATTACCCAGAAATAATTGGAAATAATTAACGACTCAGTTAAATTGATTGTTTGCGTTTGAACGATGTTCCAGTGTGACCGGTGACTTTTGAAAATTGCTTCCGCTGCTGTATCCTTAAGATTAGTTGTCAATAAACAATAAGTGATAACACTGTAGAGAGAGGCACAATAGAGAGGCTGCCTTTTCCAGTTATACTGGTAATTACTGATCAGTATCTTCTCCACCAGTCATTTCAATTTGAAGAGTCGTTGTTTCGTGATATGTTGTGTTTATATAACTATAACTAACTCTATTATTCATCCTGTTGAGGACAGTGTGAAATTGCGGTGTTACCATGTTTTTATATGAAAACTGTTATACTGTATGAGTAGTGCGCATTTAAAGTTAATATATTATTCAATAATTTATCCAAGAATCAACAGTTAACTTAAGGTTTGGCGTCAATCCTCAAATCCTTGATTCACTATATTTTACAATTGAATATAGAGACAAAGTCGGAGAAATCTAAATTATGTTTTTTTTAAGAGCGATGTCAAAAGGCATTCTGGGAAATGGAGGAAAATGCTGATTTGAAGTAGAAGCATAGCAGACTTAATGCAATGGGACACACACACACACACACACACACACTCTTGTGGCTCCATGACTTCAGAGTACATTACATTGATTAAGCTTTACCTAACCTAACTGTAACATAAACTTAGCCTAGACCTAAGCTTAAACCAACCTTAACTTAATCTTCACCTTAAAATATATTGATTTACATAATGTGGACCTGTGTTAAAAATCTCCACAACATGAGTCATACCTGGACCACACTCACACAAAGATGCTCACACACACACACACACACACACACACACACACACACACACACACACACATCAATCACTTCAAACAGTGCAAAATAATTGAAACATATTCAACCTCACTGAGAAATGATATGTAACACCTCAGTTATCCAGTCTGTTCATACTGCTTTGTGTGTGTGTGTGTGTGTGTGTGTGTGTGTGTTTCCTGTGGTTTGAAGGTATGAGCTGCTCCAGAAGAAGCTGTTCCAGCTGGAGGAGGCGGAGGGAGGCTTTGACCAGTTCACTCGCAGCTACAACACCTTTGGTGTGCAGCGACAGCCGGACAACAGCCTGTTCTTCACCGAGTGGGCTCCGGCTGCAGAGGCCCTCTTCCTCACCGGTGAATTCAGTAAGTAGCCCGAGGTGAAGTGTCGGCTCCCGAACAGCACGACACCAGTGTGTGATATCCAGGTTGTTTCCCTCAAAGTGAGTTTGAGTGCTGCTCCTCATTTATGTGCATCCACACTTGCTTGTTGTGTAGATAAAGGTGTCGCGGTTGTTGCAACTCGGTGTTGATGTGTACGTGAACAACCGGAAATTAGAAGTTGGAGCTTTGTAGTCACATCTGTTTACTTATTTTTTTATTATGACTATGCAAAAACTATTGAACTGATTTCCATTACATTTTGTGGAGGGGTGGGGCCAGATCCAATGAATAATCCATGACAGATTCCAATAGATAAACCCGGAAATCCAGGATTCTTTTTTCATTATCTTTAACATGGCCAGATAGAACGTTGGCTCAGGCGGAAGTTTGCACTCTGAGCCCCTCAAGGTCAAGTTGTATGAGTTTTAAAATGTCTTTGTCACGCAGCAGATATCTTCTTATGTTTTAAAGAAACATGCAGCAGTAGAGCTGAAGCCTCCACCAACTCCCAACAGTCCCCTTATGAAACCACATTTAAAATTCACTAGATCTGGATTTTTATGTGGAGCTGCTTCAAATTGCAAACATTCATGAATTTCAGTCACCAAAAAATGCCTGATTTAATTTGTTATCATGATATACACAAAAATTGAATGGCTTCCTCCACAAAAATGTCATAATCCGCTCAGTAGACTTAAACATAACATCCCAGTTGGGGATGAAAAAGTAAATGGACACCTTAATATAAAGTTAAATCCTCTGTCGAGACGGAAAATGAAAAAGAAGTTTCAGTGCAAACACAAAGGTTGCGTATCTCCATGGTGCTCTTAATAAGACATTTTACTTTTCTGCACTCTTGAACACAAAAGGACCGACTCTTAAGAAGAGGCACAGCGGAATGTGGTACGAGGGCATCGGCCCTTTTGATCCAACCAACCTGGGAGTAGGAAATGTGGAATATATTGATTACACGGGATAAACTTGCATACTTAAGGGGGTTCTTTTGAATGTGGGAGAGTCGGTTAATATTTTAGTAGCTGGTTATTTCATCATCGCCTGCAAAGTTGTGGAGAGAGTGCAACCTCTGTGTTTGCACTGAAATCTCTATTCCCCCCCCCCCGGTCCTAACTTTGAAAGTGATTTCAGGTTAATGGTCTTCTGAGGGTTATTTTCGGTTTAATGCTGTGGAAAGTGCGGCAAAATTATTTATTTTTATCATCATTAACAGGATTAAATGAGACTTGTTTTCATCCATCACATAGATACACAAGGTAAAACAATTCATTCTCTCTGTTCCTTTTCTCTTTATCAAATTTGTTAATGCACTGAGATCCATTACAGACGCCAGGAGCCGTGTATTACTCTTATTGGACAAATACAAAAATATAGTGATAGGAAAAAAGAAAATAACAAGGTGAGTGATTATGGACCCGTAACTCAAATACCATTCGTCATGCCCCACCACGGCAGGAACACCACTCACCTCTGCCACTGCTATTCAGAGCCGACACCCCGCAGATAATGATAAAGTAAAGCAAATGCTAAAAGCAATATCCCAGGATTGATACTGCTGCAAAACCCGAGATTTCTCGTTTTGTTTATTATCCCTAAAAAAAATATATATTTTCTGCTTGTTTTGTTGCTGCTGTTCCGTCTTTCCATATCATGCCTGTGCCATTTTTTTTTTTATTCACTTCCCGGGACCTTGGGGCAGCCGCTCAATTCCAACATTCTATTCCGCCCGAGATTATATTTTGACAAAGCTCCGTCATATTATTTGATTTCAATATCAGAATGAATGTGGAAACAGCCCAGCCGGCCGTATTCATGAATAAGATGCAGGTTGGATGCACCTTTTTTAATTCCATTTTTTTCCAGAGGAGTTTAAGCGAAGGAAGAGAAATAAATTGTGGAATAAAATAGGACTTGGCCGCCGCCCGGTGAAACGTGCCGGTGTTGTGCCGGTTCACTTCTGGAGCATCTCCCGTGATTCATTTTCTACCCCGTCGTTGTTTTTTCCTTTGTTCATGAATAACAAGCAGATATGGATTAGTGAGTATAAACAAAGCCCTGAATTGACATGCCACGGCGGCCACTTTATAATAAATGTTCTGAGTCGTAATATATTCCTGCCAGTCAACGGCAGCCGGTAATGTGGCATCAGCAGGTTATGAACGTTACGCCTCTCCGTTGTTCACTGGCAGATATAATTCAATGAGCAGTGAAGTGGTATCTTATCAGTTTTGCCTTTTTTGGAGATCACTGAGCCTGCTGCTTTATTCTCGCTTTTCTGCAAAAGTCACAGGACGCGGGAGAAGTGGTGCAAAAAAAGGGCGAATTATGTAAGAGAATTTAGAGGAGACGAGCACAGAGGAAGAAATTGTGTGAAGAGCGAGTTGAGAAGTCAGAGAAATAAAGCGGCCCTGCGACCACATGGGGATATGGAAATGGAGCAAAAGCCACCGTGGGCGAGTCTCATCTGCAAACTGCTGTTAGCACATAGAGACACGGTGATAGATTACTGGAGTAACAGTTTTCTTTGCACTCAAACATAATTAAAGCCCTGGTGGATGAATTTAATCATTTCTGACAATTTAGAGGTGTTGAACCGAAAGAACATGAATCTATTATCTATACCTACAAACATATTTCAACTCTGCATATACAGGGTTTAGGTGAAATTAATATGTACGTCTCAGTGTCTACAAATTCATTGTACCATGAGCCGATTGGTCGTTTTAAAGTGAATATTTCTTATTTTTATGTTTTATTATCTATTCATTCTCTATACCGCTTATTCTTTGAGGGTCATGGGGGAGCTGGAGCCAATCCCAGTGGATATTGGTGAGATTAAGACGCAGGGTGCATCCTAGACTGGTTACCAGCACATTGCAGGGCCTAGAAAAAAACGTGAATAAAATAACATATAATATCTAAAATGATGCATAGTTGGGTCTGTGGTCCTAAAATAAGATAAGGCTTTATTGATCCTAAAGGAAATGAGTGCGCCATCTTGCTCCAGATTAAAGAGACACAATATATAATAGGGTGCAGAGAATGAAATACAACGATTTAAAATATAAAGTGTAAATGCAAAAGTATGAAGAAATGAAAATGGAATAAAGTAGAATAGAATAATGAAGTTATGTGAGAGTGGGATTATGTACTGATTTAGATTTTGTCATATGATCGTCCTCCTCTCTTTGATCAGGGCACAGTGAACCAGAACCGTTCAGATCCGTGTTCTAAACCATTTCATTTGATGTGTTTTTTTTAAATCCTCTTCAGATGACTGGGACAAATTCTCCCATTCCTACACCAAGAAAGAATTTGGGAAGTGGGAACTGATTCTGCCGCCAAAGCCGGACAAGTCTCCAGCTGTGGATCACAACACCAGACTCAAGGTAGAGAACAGAACACCTTCATGCCTATTTTCACTCCGGCAGTCGCTGGCGTGTTGCTGTGCGCCGGCGTGGGGAACATGTCACCGTAATGTGCGAGGGAGATTGCCTGTCATGTGTGGTGTCTCATGAACCGAGTGAAGACCTGGCGTGTCGCCGTCAACAACATGTCACCCTCGCGGCGCACAGAAGGGAGATTACTGTAGGTACAGCGTCTGCACAGTGGAGGCCAGATCCACCTGAGGAGCCCAACTGATGCCCTTTTGTTTCCACTCCCATCTGTGGCAGGTGTCCCTCAGGGCGTGTACGGTCCACGGTGGGCGGAGATGATTGTTTTTTTTTTTTAGCTCCTGTAAATAATTCGTCAGGGATAAAAATGCAAAAAGACGCAGCTCCCATTCTGCATTGTCTCCCAAGCAAACAGCGCGGATGAGGAATAGTCCTGACAGGAGATGCCAGGCGAGGGGAGGACGGCCCCTCGGACTGGGTCGTCGTTGGCACACTCCCGCGCCCTGGACAGGCTGCCCAGCTCCCATTGTCAGCGGAGGTCAGTCTGAGGACGATAAGAAGCAGATGGAAACGCTGGCACCTGGCCTCTCCTTGTGCAGCCCCCCCCCCCTCGCTGGCTGTGATTGGCCGTCTTGCCGTGAGCCCCACTTTAGAATTAGTTCCACAGCTCTCCCTCGTGGAAGCACAAGCTCGGGCCGCAATCGCTCCCATGTAGAGCAGCTTGTCCGTCCAGCCCCCTTTTGTTCCAGAGCCCAATTTGTGCCCCTCACACAATCGATGTGCTCTTGTAGGTACAGTGTTCAACCGCGAGAGATCTCACGGTTGCGAGTGTTATCGAAGTGATCGACTGCCCACGTTTTTTTTTCCGTCCCCGCGTCTAACTTCTTGCAAATTGCTTGGCTCCGAGTTGTTTGTCCCTCGGCCGCTCCAGCAAGTCAGATTTTCTTCTTTAATGCACCTGATGCCGGCCAATTTGTCTGAAGGACCTCGGCTCTGTCAGGCTTTATGCCAGTCCATTTATCCAACCATCTTTTCCTAATCCTATAAACTGTGAAGCATGTCATGAGGGGAGCCAGGCAGCTAACCCCCAGGTGGCCCGGGCATAATGAAAAAAAAGCCCACAGGGGGGTCTGGCCAAAGGCTCACAGGCAGGTGGCATTGGAACAGTCATTACTTCACAACAGCGGCCAGAATTAGCCGAGTTCTAATGCCCATTTCTGCAGGGGGACCAAACAGGCCGAACACATACTGTGGATAACTCCACAAGATCGATTTCTCGGTGGGTTTCTCAAACTCTCACGCTGGCTCTCTCCATTCTTATTTAACTGATGGAGGCAAAGTGACGTGTCGCATACGATTTTTCAAACTTTGCTCATTTGACCCCCTTCCAGTGCTGTATTTTACAGACATAATAGATGAGAGGCGTAAAAAAAAAATGGATAATGATTTAGATTTCCTGTTTCTCTAAATTGCTCTCTGGCTCAAATCCCCCTCTCGAGTCGGGGCCAGTAAGTGGCTGCATTAAAACCAATGATAAAGCTGCACCCCTTAGCAAAATAAGAAAAACGAAACATAATTACCATTGAATCCAGATTCGCCACAACAGGTTTTTTTTGAGTCAATACTGCAGCGTTTTGTCCTCTTCACCATATTATGTCTTCAGTGCCCCCCCGAGATCCCGCCTGTGTAAAAGTTTTACAGCCGCTGCAGTCGAGAGGAAGGAGCTGCCTGTTTTCTCTTGTTTGGTGAAAAATGTTTATCGGTCGAACGATCTGCACCATCTCTCCTGTATAATGGATTGGGAGCCGCAGCACGGTTTCTCTGTGAGCATTTCACGGCTGGAGGACGTAAACAAATGTTGCAATGGCAAACATGGAGGGACAGGCGTCACAGAGGACCTTGAAACCTGTTCGCTGGGTTGTTCAGGCCTTTTAAAAGCCAGATGAGTCTTATCTCTGTCAAACGTTTCCACCCTTTCATCTTTGCAACATTTTCTCCATTTTACTAAAGTTTTCATCCTGTCACCCTTCAAGACGGAGGGATTTCTGTAGGTTTTAACCTTATTTCTGCAACGTGTATCCTTTGTCCACTTCCTCTCAGCCTATGTAAAGTACCTGTAGTGTATTTTGGATGACTGTCACTGTCTAAGTGCCCTTCCTATAACATATAACTCATTTGTCTTATCTTCCCAGGTGGTAGTTCACACTAAGGAAGGCGAGCGGCTGTACCGGATCTCACCATGGGCAAAATATGTGAACAGGGAGGAGAAATCCATCATCTACGACTGGGTTCACTGGGATCCCCCTCACCCTTACATTGTACACGGTTTTCATTTTTTCAATATTTATTTTATCTACACATTTTTTAGAGATTTGTTTTAAAGTTGGTTATAATACTTCTGGGTTAAATCGGATTTGAAAAACACCACTGCAGCACAGTGAGTCATAGAGAGATGGGTTTATTTCTGTTTGTGTTTTCCGAGCTGTCAATATCACAGGAGAAGCTTGTTTAGTTTAAACGGGGCTGATCTGTGTCTTGTTGCATCAGTTCGGGGGTTTTCAGGAAAATTGAAGTTTTGAAATGAGATGGTCCTTCTTGAAACGTCAGGATGTTATTTAAGTGAAAACAATTTGGATTTACTGTAAAAATCACAAGATGAGATGTCGAAAAATACACATCAGCATGTTAATAATAAGTAAACCTACTAGTCCCTCGTTCTCGTCACAGTTTTGATTTCTTGCAAAGGGAAATAAATGAAATCCATCTTCACATCCTCGAATCTGAACCGGGTTGTGGCCGCTCTTGAAGTGGCTTCTTGATGCCGCTGATTCGAGAGGATCTATTCCACATCCTCGGCACGAGTATGCATGAGCGAAACAATGAGAAGCTGTTTAAGACCCCCTCGCTTTTCTTTATAGCTTGTTATTCGGCACCGTTTTAATTAGAGGAGCTCTCGTATATTCGCTTTATTTTCAAGTGGCAATCGTGTAGTGAAGATAGTGGGCTCACGACGCCTGGTGGGGTAGCCATTAGGACATTTAAAAAACAAAACCCTCTCCCGTTGTGGAACTCAGACAGAATGAATCAGGGACGTTTCAATATTTAACGTGCAGAACGACCATGCTGTGGTGAGATATTGGTGCAGAGACCCAGGAAAAACACTTTGTCTTTGACCTGATGGTTCAGAATAACTCTGTGTGCTGTAATGTTTTGCAGCTTTTAGGACGAAAAAAGCAACTTACTGATTGTTTCTGTTCACCAGCAAATTCACCCCCGGCCCAAGAAGCCAACGAGCCTGAGAACGTACGAGGCCCACGTGGGCATCGCTTCACCGGAGGCAAAGATCGCCTCGTACACCAACTTCACCACCAACGTGCTGCCGCGGATAAAAGACCTGGGTAAGACGTGAGACCTCATTACCGCCGCCTCGCTCTTCTTTTGTTCGGCTTCTCCGGTCTGTCAAGTAAACACAGCAATCATCCCGCCGCGATTCTCTCCATCTCTTCTGTGTCAGAGGGGGGGGGGGAGTATCCGGTTGGTGTTTGTATATGCCTCAAATTTGAATTTTGGAAAAACAATAGTTAAGGGGGGGCTGCTAGATGCTTTTTTTTTTATTTTATTCTTATTTTTGACTGTCTGTGGCCTGTGCCCTCTCTGTCAACACCGGGCCGTTTCTTAGCACTCAGGCCGAGCGGTTTTCGGTGGCACCAGCAGTATTGTCAGTGGCCGACCTGTCAGCCTGCCTCTGCACAAAGGCACATCAGCAAGTCAACATCATGTTTACTGGCATGACCCGAGGGGCTCAGCGACCACTGGACAGTGTTTTGTAGAGAGGGCTCCAGAGGACAGCTCACACCACTCGGCTGTCATGGCTCCGGAACAGACGACTTGTTCCCATTTGCATGATCTGGACTCAGGCTGCCGGTAGTGGAGAAAAGCCGACTCCCTGCAGCTAGTGTCTTTCAGTCAGAGATCACAGAACCTTGTACTCAGGGTTAGATGATATAAGCATCATTTAATTACATCATGCATGTATGTATTTATATATGAATGATGTGGCTGCAGGCTTTTGCAGCTCTTCTTAGTTTAATTATACAGTTTTCAGATAATTCACTTTTTAAATATTTAAAGTCAACTTTGATAAAGGATTTATTATATAAATAAGTTCAGTTCACTTAGTTTTACTGCAGAATTAACAGAACTATGTGATCTTTCTGTCTAATAAAGAAACTAGTAGAGCACAACGACCACATATCTCTGCTGAGTTCCAACATAGTCATCTTAAATATAAACAAAACACATCAAATTAGTTTAATCTGATTGTTTTCACCAAGATTCATCAATTACATTTAGTGAAAATGTCCAAAAACATTATTTTCTTCTCAATGTCAAAGAGAGTGGATCTGCCACCCTCCTTACCCATGATGCATCATTCCAGCAAGGGGGTTTCATTCCGAGGGTTTATGTGTAATCTTGCTTCAAAAAACAAACATGAATATGGCAAAGGTTTATCAGGTGACTGGGACTATTCATTTAACTGACAATAAATATTTAATATGTGTGAAGTTAATAGGACAGACGAAGGGATTCTGTGAAATAAACTTGACTCGTTTCACAGTTTTTATTTGATAAACGACGCGACAAGCACAAGAGTGATTTGGCAGCAATTCAAGAAATGACTTCATTCTTAAATTAGTAGAAAACAATCAGTGTAATTGAGATTTTATTTCAGTGTTTGTGTTCTGAATGACCGAGTCAGTGTGACTGTTCAGCTGGTCCCTTGACCGAGACTCTGCCGGGAGGAAACTGAAACAACAAAAGAAAAGATCAAATCTATTTCTCCTGTTGAAGGAAAAAAAGAAAGTATTTAACATATGATCTTGTCTCCACACAGGCTGAGTCTTCCTACTCATTAACTGCAGTGCATGATTTAATTTCCATTTTAACTCAAATCATTACGCAGAGATAAATTCAAATGTGACTGTAACCTTATTGAGCAGATGCCCTATCTTTGTTTGCCGTTCTGCTCGCGGGAGATGCGGCATTATTTTGCATTTAAATACGGCCCCGCTGCAGTGACATTATTAAAAGGCACAGATACGACTGGCACAGCGAACCGGGAGCAATCTGATAAACGCCGCTTCCTTGCTCGTGTCATCCTGTGTAGTGGGAGAGGAAAGTCGAGGAGTAAACGCTGTCAAAGGATCCACCGGCAGCAGCTGAGGGAATCTGCACGATGGGGTTCTCCTGGAGGATAAACTCCACTGTCTCTAGTGACGGCAGGCTTTGCCAATTTCCATTTCTAGACTATGGAGGGTACATATATAGGTATATGTATATAAATATATATATAATATAAGAAGGAGAAACTTCCCCTTACCCCAGTGCTTTGTCATACTACTTTAAAAGCCAAAGTTCTCCTCCCCTGTCTCTCTTGTTTAAAAACCACCTCTGATACAAATAAATGAGTCTGCTGCACACGACAGGGAGAAACCGCTCGGCCCCCCCCCCCCCCCCCCTCCGGAGTGCTCATCGACACCTTGAAAACCTGTTGTTCTCTTATTCACGGGAGAAGTTTCTCCTAGGTTTGTTTTGAAATGTTCCACGCGACCCCGTGACTCTGATAGACGGTGTTTCCCCGTAGCCACAGCTTTTCTTTGGGAAACCAGAACTTTGGTGTCAGAAAGAAAAAAATTTGCCTGGAGCAAATCATCGTCCCAGTCTGACTGTCACAGGGCAAACAGAGTCAGGTTGTAATATGTTGCACCAAATTAACATGCATTTTGTATAGAAATATGCAAATGAGCATGAGTATAGGCTTCTAAATGAAAGCGGTGTGTGTGTATATGTATCTAAATGCGATTTATCCTATTTTATTTTAGCCTGTGTGGCCAGAGTCCTTTACATGTTTAACTGTTGTTTGTTCTGCTGTCTAAGCAGCTATTACTATTTAAAGAGAAATAATAGGATGGCAAACATAATGGCCCCTCCAGTTATTGCAGGAAATGAGGCTATCCAAATAGACAGGATGTAATGTTCATAATAAAACGGCACCAGGATGTCAAGCGCCATTGCATCATGCTGCCATCCATAAAGTATATAACACACGCATATTCTTTGACCATGCATAATTTAGTACTTAACCCACAGCTAATGTCTAAAGTATTTACATCAGATAGAGAATGTATTCTTTTTAATCTGGTAGGGAACATGTGAAAGTGAGATTTTGAAACACTGTAAGGTTTTTACTCTCAGATTTTCTCTCTCTGTCCTTTGTGTTCAGGTTACAACTGCATTCAGCTGATGGCCGTCATGGAGCATGCCTACTACGCAAGCTTTGGATATCAGGTCACCAGCTTCTTTGCTGCGTCCAGGTAAATATCATTTATTTAGTGCTTGAACAGTCTTGGATTAGATTAGATTAGATTTCTTTATTTATCCACACAATGGGGAAATTCACTTGTTACAGCAATAAAGGAAAAACAGAATTAAAGTAACAGTGCCGAAGCACAATAAAAGTCCAAGTTCAAGTCCAAGTTCAAGTCCAAAATATGAATCATTAAATATGTTTCATCTTCCAAGTTTAATCGATTTGGCGATTTGGGCTATTTGGTTGTAGCTTTCTGTTTGTTTATTCTTTCTGGGGATTTAAAAGTTCGGTGAAGCTCAACTCAGAGTCCCTGCCGATGCTACAGAGAACTGGTTTCCTGTTTTTATGGATATTGTATGTTTTGGAGGTCCAAATGGATAGGATGAGCGGTTCTTGAGATTTCTGGAATTATTAGATGGACTCAAAAGGGACAATGCATTATTTATTATGGATTTAATATTTATTATTATGCATACTTAAGAACAACATGTAAAACCATCAGATTTAGATGCGTGTGCACATTTCACATGAAGGTGAGGACCAGATCATGAGTTGAATATTTCTGTGCTGGATGACATTGTCTTTCTGTCTTTCTTTTTCTAAATGTAACGGGATGAATCCTCTCAGCTCACAGTTTGTGAGCAGAACAACACCAGTTGCTCTCCCTCTGTTGCTTTTCATTTCCCGGTGTCATTTACATCACTTAACTTAGTTGTAAGAAGCCATTTGCAGCTTCCTCAACTGCAAATAGTTTTTGAGGAATGTATCTGGCAGTCAGAACAAAGTGAGTAACTTCCTGCTCAACTCCATCACCTTAAATCAAGGTTAGGGAGTTTGACACCGGTAAAAAAAAAAAACAGACTTCTCCATAAATACATTTTCCTTTAATCCAGGCAGCGGAGGGAGTTTTAGATAAAGGAGGACAGTATTTATCTCCTCTCAGAGATCCCTCCGAGTAAAGCATAAACCCAAAGTGTAATGTATATGGTGTAATTTCACCCATGATTGATCCCCCGGTGTCATTTAAAACCGGAGCGGTTGAGTACCGGGAAGCCGGGTAATACTGCCGCTATGTGTCCTGGTTTGTAAGGAAGCTGATGTAACGATAGCTGGAAGGACAGACGGTCGTTACTGGACAAGATGAGAAGTGCGCACACAGAGATGTGTGTTTGTTTGTATTTGGAGGTGTGTATCCATACATACAAATGCTCTGTGGACTTCTATTCCACAGAGTCTCCATAGTATTGGACTGTAGAAAAGTTGGTGTGTCATAGCTATCCAATTACAAAATCCTCATAGGCCCTCTTGACAATGTGGTCACGATGCATCTATAGATAGAAGCAAGTTCTGTTTGGGAAATAATTAACTGTTTAATGGTCATCTGGTTATATTTCCTTACACTTAAGTATTGCATTTTACTTATTATTACTTACTGATGCCTATTTTGACTCTTGCGGCTTTAATATTGCAAATGTCCCCATTGTGGGACTAATAAAGGATTATCTTATTTTATCTTAATCACAGTGAAAATATAAAGCATATGAATGGGGATGCATATACTGTGTGTGTTGTATATACTACATATACAACATATATATTTACTTATACTTTATTTGTCTCGCCAGAGCTTCATAATGAAACAGATTTTTGTTTACACAACATCAAATATAATGTTCCTTTGTATTTTTTGTGGCACACTGCTTGTCAAGCTTACCATCTGTTGGACCAGGAGAAATCTAGCCCATGTATGTGGCTTGTTTAAACATCAATAACGTTTTTACCATCCCTGGCAGGCAGGCAGGATTCTTTACACACTCACTGGAGGCAGCTCTTACCATTAAAGTTCACGTGACAAGCATACAGGTCGTACCAACCTCAGCTTAACATGGCCCTGCTCCTTATGAGGGTGTGATGTACAACTTTCCTCCATTGATCAGCTCTCAAAGTGAATCCTGTGGAGGTGCCATCGCAAATAACATTCCTACCAAGTTTGGTTAAAATACATACATGCATAATTTAATTGTGTTGTACGCAGCTACGCACACACATAGGTTTAGGTCAAAATAATCATAAAGAACTTTTCTTTTTGTTGTCACCAACCAGGTTTCTTTTTTGGCTATAAGGAGTTTGGTAAAGGAGCAGAGCTGTGTTGAGGAGAACAAATGTTGACATACGTTTGTACTTGAACACCTGTGTGTGTCCTTGTCATTTTATTTGTGTGGTTGGAAGCTTTTGCCTTTGTGATGACAGTTGATGTAGATTTTCAAACGAGAACCTGGATTTCTTGTTAAATTTGTGTCACATGTAGGTGATGAACTGGATTAGAACAGGGCCTGACTGCAGTGAACCATCACCACAACTTATACCTCTGTGTGTGTGTTTGTGTGTGTGTGTGTGTAGCCGCTATGGGACCCCGGACGAGCTGAAGCAGCTGATCGATGTGGCCCACTCGATGGGCATCGTGGTGCTGCTGGACGTCGTTCACAGCCACGCCTCCATGAACACGGTGGATGGACTGAACCAGTTCGATGGCTCCGACTCGTGTTTCTTCCACTCTCCACCCAGAGGGGAGCACAAGCTCTGGGGCAGCCGCCTCTTCAACTACTCCAGGTACTTCTCGTTTGGTGCCAGTGTTAACTACTGTACTTTTTAAACCTGTGTGTACCTGTGTGAGTTTATCACGCTGCAGCTCATGAATCCATTAGGCTTGTTGGAGTAGAGGGTCCAGTCGATAAATGTCAACTCGTGGAGGTTTATTGCCAAAGAAAGAATATCGGTAACCTGAATGATTTGCTTTCATGGGAGAGTGAGAGTCTTACCTTTTAATGTATTTGATCTGTATGTTTATTGAGTATGAATGAGAAATGTATTCACAGCACCACCTGCAGGGCCTCGCGTCACGCTGTCTCTCTGCAGCATAAATATGCATTAAGTTCATCGGCATCAAAATACATCGTGCTCTGCTGCAGAACGTATTTATAGATGTGCATTGTGGCTTATGGTTAAAGCATGATGCACGTCACTTTGATGCATTTGTATCGCAAACTGCAATTTACATTTCCTGTTGCATCGGGGGGGGGGGGGGGGTGATTGTGAAGCTGCCAGAGCCTTTAGACCCCATTCAATACAGAGAGCTGCACAGTGTAATTAAGTCAGAATGCAATTATCCTGACGTATATATTTTTTATATCGTGTTAACAGTAGAGCTGCATTTAATAAGCTCTGTAGGACTCCTTTACTTTTGTCTGACTTTGTGCTAACTGAGGTCAATCCAACGATTAGGCCTTTTAGTACAAATGATATAAAAGCAAAGAACTGCCGACTGATTACTGCAATTTCATCTGAACTCCATTGTGCTGTAGATCAATTAATCCTCAATCAAATTGTATTGGTATAGCCCATATTCACAAATCACTGTTATCTATATAGGGCTTAACAAGGTGCAACATCCTCTGTCCTCTAAATATTTATGGATATAAATATAAGAACATGTGTGATAGAGATGAAGGGAGCAGCAGTGACAGATTCAGTAATGCTAGAATATGTGAGGAGTTGTATTGTGTGTCGAGCAGTAGATGTGGAAGTTAAAAGCTGATATCAAATGCTGTATATGACGTATATACATATCCATATCTCATGTAGGAGATTTTAAAACCAGCTTTGGCTGCATCAGATATATAAAAGCTAACCTTCTAAAAAAACGAGGTTGATTAATGAGCTCATTGGTTATAGGTGTTTCTGAATTTAAAATCAAAAAACGTGTGAGCCACATGTGAACGGATTGATAAATGGGCCCAAGTGGCGGCTGACATACCACTCTTTATATCTTCTGAGACTATCTGATGCGGCGCGACGTGTTGAAGGTCAGAAACAAGACATGATCGCAAAAATGACTGATTCAATCTTCCCCCAAAGTGGCCGAGCAGTCAGGTTTACTGTTAATCTGATGTTCCCCTCAGGCATCAAATGGGCTAATAAATGTCGAATTTAGAATTTTTTCCTTAACTTTTACAACTTTTCCCAGGCAGGTGTTGAATTTAAATTCATCATGAGGAATGGTTTGATGTTTTACGGTATTGTTAGACTTTGGTTATTTTCACTTTATCAGCTCATTACAATAGCATGGGGAACACGAATGGCATTAACCTCCACCAAGGCCCAACAGTCCGTTTAAATTCGATCAAGCTGGACCAAATTTCACAAACTCGTATATTTTGTCCTTGTTTTTACCAAGATCCATATTGTGGAAAATGTCAAAAATAAACACCCTAGCAATGATTATTGAAGTGAAAAAAGGAAATCCTGTTTCTGGATCCAAAGCTAAATTGAGTGGGTTCTTCCCTGATCGATACCGAGTGCGTCTAAAAAGTTTTGTGCTAAACAGAACTGCAGTTTTTGTGTAAAAATACCAGAGAAACAAACAAACCAAGACAACTGCTGATGGTAACATAGGTGAAAAGGTGAGAGAACGTCACCGGGGCTCAGTCGGCACCAAAACTATTGTTTGGTGTTGTTGTAAGTCGTCTTAATTAAGTGTCTCTCCTGTCGCCTCGGTGGCGGCGGCAAAGTGATCCCGGCTCGCATTAGAGAGCGACCGGCCACTGTCGGGTCCATCGGATGCCTTCTTTGAACTGGCTTTTAATAAGCGTGTGTCTTCTGTGTGCAGCGGTTTCCAATACATTACACAATGCTTAGTGTCAGACATGGAGGCTATAATAAGAGAGCACGGCTCCTCTTTCATTAGTTATTGAACTCTCCTCATATCAGAAGCACTCATTAGACACGGTGCAGACGTGTGCCGCGACCGGGAGGCACATGAGGAGTCGTTTGTAAAAGCCCAAAGGAGCTCTGCAAAGTCACCCTGGGTTCATTTGTCTCCTCTGCCTCTCGCAGGTTGTTTGGAGTTTCGCTTGTGTCGACCTTTTTTTCTACCGCTCCCTTCAAGAAGGAAATGAACCTCGGAGGCTGGCCGCGAACCCCCGTGCCAAACACAGGCTGTTTTTTAATCAAGCAGCGCGGCTATCAGCCATCACCGTCTGACCATGATGTTCTTATTAGGCTGGGAGAAGCCTGACTGATGCGGGCTATCGCAGCCAAGATATACTTCCCCCGTTGCCGCCTCTTATATACGCTCTCCGCTTCCACCTTCTTTATCAAAGAGCACCTTTTTTTATTTTTAGTCGCTATGCGTTTCTCTTAAACTTCCACTCACAGGGCTTCCGACTCTGTCTGGGAGGAACGCTGTGTAGATGGATGCCTGCTGTCCTATTTGTTAACTCCAGTTGCCTCGTCCTCATTCACTATTAAGAACATTGGTTCCAGGCTGTTGAAATGCGAGAAGTAGCTTTGCAGTCGCTGAATACCAACTTGATTGTAGAAGGACTGAGCTGCACTGAAAATGTGTGAGGACACACGGTGGAGGCTCACAATACACACACACCCTGCTCGGTGTGTGTCAAGAGGTTCATGTTCCACAGAACTCTGCCTTATCTGCATTTCTCTTTGGCCACTGTCACCTTCATGATTCCTTTTCAAAGAGCCCAAAGTCACCTTGAGACTGGTGACTGAGTGGTTGGAGCCCACGGCTGGGTGTGTAGTGGGTTGGCAGCCAGAGCAGCCAGAGCAGCCAGAGCAGCCGAGCCTCTTTGCAGAGCAGGGCCCTCAGATGTGAGAGTTCTGAGAAGCTTGATGTGGGCTCGTCCTGTAATCCCCCCCCCGCTCACGTCCCACAGGATGATTTGCATCCATTTTTCATCAATCTTTGTGTGAATTCACAAGATATGAAACGCAGGCCCACGGCCAGGCTTTTGAAAACTCCCTTGAACTCTTCTTGGTGCGCTGGGGCTGAGAGATGATGGGCCCAGTGTTTGAGAACTAAGGGGCAATGATTCTCTCTTTGACATGATTATTCTATACGTGGGTTTTTTATTACATCCAGATATTTGTTAATGATGTGTGAACAGGGCAGTGAAAATGGGGAGGGCATTGATATTCACGAGGGAGTTTAGCTTAGCCCGGATTGTAATGTTCTATAGCATGAGAGCTCAGATACAGCAAAATCAAAGAATTCATGTTCTATGATGTATATTAAGTTCTACAGCCATTGATCAAAGTAGGGTTTTATTGGAAGTAGTGAAGATTTCCTTATTTTCGCGCATAATATTTTAGTTTGTTCTATTATATTACACTTAATTGTTTTTAAAGCCATGGAACAAACAACAGAACTTTAACATGACTTTTAAAAGTGGCATTTACTGGTTTACTCTCGATCTACTGCTAAATATCCTTTGAATTAGGAAATGTGTGTTATAATACACCATAATGTGTATAATAATTCACCATAATGGCCTAATACACGGCTCCATCAAGTCATACAGCAAGAGGAGAAGCAGTTTTTCCCCTCTGGTGAGCTTCAGCTAATGAGCTGAGCTGGAGGTGTGCATGGTGGCTGGTCGGAGATGCCTCTGGTGCTTCCAGTAGGTGTTGGATTGAGCCACTGGGTTCGATCCTAGCAGCTCTCTGTCCTCTCGCCCCCGCACTCTCAAAGCAGAAATGTCTATAATATATAGACATTGCTTTTTTATATATTATTTTTGTATGAACTGAACGAAACCATATTTGCTTTGACTCAATTTATTAAGTTTCTTGTGTAAAGCTTACCTCAATACGTGGTTGCAAAAATAAATATTTCAATTTAGAACAGGGTGTAGCAAACGGCTGGGCAATTAACCCAACATGTATTGAAATTGACATTTATAACCTCTAATCTTGATCATGATGGTTAATTCGGTTCATACATTGACCAGCCCTATGTGTACCAGCAGGGGTTTTAAATCCACCTATCATCTTACCTGTTGTGCTCGATTCAAGTGTGATGTTCTGAAGGTTTAATTAGAGAAACAATGGGTTTAAACCATCCAAGTATAGTTTGGTATATAACCATAAATAGGTCAAAAAGGTTCCGTGTCAGCAATATTTGCAAAGAGTTTTAATGGTGCAAATGAAAACCCTTAAATGCTCAAGCACTGCAACGAAATTACGTCTTTTGTAAGTGTAAAGATCATATAAATGAAATATGGGCCCATAAACCTGTTTTTTATATTATTATTTGAGTACATGACAATCTTGAATTCTCGTGAAACCTATTACTCACTTGTTTTACAATATCTCCTGATTGGATGTTTCAGCAGTTATTCAACGAGGAGAGGCAGTTAAATCACGAGATTGATAATTAGCAGTATCTTGCTAATGAATGTTTCATTTCCATCACCACTGATCTAAGCAAGCTGTTGTTATAAGTGTAACAAATACTAATTCAGAGGCGCCTGCTGCAGCTCGTCCTCCCTCCTCTGCTCCCTTGACCTCAGGGACTGGTACTCCCTCAGTAACGCCTGTAAGGCTGCACCCTCCCTCAGGGCTTTCTGCCAAGTTCCGACCCTCCTGTTTTTATAATTAACCAATTCCGAGAGGTGAGCACATTACAATGGGTTATGGTGATGTCAGCCAACTAGATAACTGTACAGCTATGATTCCTCGGGCATGTCTATAATTTACCTTATCTCTTACTTTGTCAGAAGGGTCCTACCGTTCAAATATCTTCAGGGATTACACACTTCCATATCCCGCCACTACTGAAATATGGTCCATCGGAGAAAAACCTTCAAAGCACAGTTTAGAATTGGCCCATCAGAGAGCAATTGATTTCCTAAAGGCAGTGAATACGTGACGATCCTAATTACAGGTTCCCAAACAGTCAAGCAGTCTCACAGGCTGCAGAGTCTCCCTCCCAGGATGCCGAGCGGGAGCAGCGAGCTGCCAGGGAGCCTTAAGAACAGACAAATGGCAGATATCTGACACAAAGCACAGCGATACAGGGACAGACTGTCAGACGGCGAGATGAGAGTTTACCCTGCGAGGCCGCCAGCTTCACCAGACTGCCTGAAAGGCTGCTGAACAGTGTGCTGTGAAGTATAAAGACAAAACACAGCTCACTGGTTAATTCAGCAGCGTTTCACTTGACTGACGCTTATTTTATGAAAACTAGACGTGATTAAAATGTCCACCTGTAAGTCACGGCTTTAATTAATGTGCTCATTGCTCATGTCCTTCAATAATCTACTGTGCGTATGTGAATTTCATGTGTAAACTGGCTGAATTAATGACTTATTGCACTAATAAATAAATCAAGCCTCAACCAATAAATATGACTTTACCTGCAGGGTCACAGTCTTTGTCCTGTTTGCATTAATGGCTGCAGCGACTGGAGAAAGTCAAAATGCGTTAAATAAGGGACCTCATTTGTCCTCTTTGGCCCGATGTATGTGCCCCATCCATCAGGCTGTCGGCCGCCGTTGTTTGAGCATCACACTTCTTCTGGAATGACCTGTCAGCGTCTGAAATTTATTTGCTCTTATCGGCGGCTTACCTGCGATGCTGCTGAAAAACACGGGAACTTTAAATCTCTCGCCATCGTGACAATAAGGGGCCGTGACGCCTTATGCAAAATCGACTACTGGAAAAAACGGGGGACGCACGTGTTGTGTTATCAGTCACAGTCATGGAGTCCGATAAGAAGCCGCTAAGCATGAAGCAGATGTGGAACAAGTGTGTTGTTTTAAATAGAGCTTTTTATAGCAGCGTGTTGTTGCAGGTAGAGCAGCTCACATGATCGATGACCTTGTCTCCCTCTGCAAGGACATTAGAGCTTTACTCCATTAGCGCCCCCTAACCAGGTTTCACTGTCATTGCTGAGTTTTAGCATGAGGTCAATTTGCTCTCTTATTAACACCACAGACTCGGCGATGGCTCCATCGAGCTCGGGCAGATAAGCGCTGGGTTGCATCAGGTACAGAGATCTAACTTTCCCCCTGTAATTGGACTTGATGATGAATGGCATTGTGGGCCCTAATGTGGCAGTATGGTTTCATCCTGGGCCTCTGGCTCTCGCTGGCTATTATCTGTGTCCCGTGGGGATACATTGTGTGGGAGCCTTTGTTGGCTCTGTGCAGCGGAGTGGAGGACCTAATCTATTTATCACAGGGTCTGTGTGACCACCCAGCCAGGCTGCTATATCGGATCATGCTAGGCTCCGTCGTGCTCCTCCTCAGGGGAAGGGGGCAGCGCTGATGTAACATGCGGCTTCACACCTGTCAGACAGTGTTGGGGTCGGTCATCCCTGAGGAAGGAGCGCACAAGGCACCGCATTTAAATGTGTTTTGTGTTACGCCTCAACCGACCGAAATGAAATAAATCAGGGGATTTTTTTTGGGTCTGATGCCGTGGAGTATGTAATCTTCAGCAGCACTCTGAATATGCGGAGGGAGAATCAATGATACGTTTTAAAGAGGAGGTTTTTGTCGAGAGCAAGAACTGTCTCGGGTTGGATGGATTTTTGTGGGGAGTTTGAGATGTTGTTGAAGTGTTGCCGAAGCATGAGTCTGGGACTACGCTCGCTGCTTCACCAACTTTCTGACATGATGAAATTTCATCATTCGAGCAGAAAACTGTTGAACTGCCCGGTCGGTGTTGGTGGTGTCACAGGAGAAAAGAAAAACAAATGATGTTCTGTGTCACACTTTTTTAAAATCAGAAAGGGATTCATTGTTTTTTTTTCAAACGGCCTCTGTAGATGTAAAGAGCTGAGGGTAAATCAAAAACTTTTAAAGTTCTGTTCCAGAGGTGAGAAAAAACTAATTTAATATCTAGCAATAATGAAAATAACTAAGAGTTCACTGTCAAAGTCTATCTTTGATCACAGCAGGTTGTTTGGTTCTTTTCACGTCTCGACAGGGAGGTAAATATTTAAATCAGTTTTTAGTGCATTCAAATCATAAATCAGCTGGAGACTCTGCAGTTCATGTATATTATGTTTTCCTATGAAACGTTTCAACACAGCAAAATTACCTTTTTTGATGCATCATAACTTCCTAAACCTAATTTCATTACAATATTACCTGCAAATAAAATCTGCTACATAAAAATATCCTCTCACTCTCACCTGAACATGATTATAGTTTATAATCTTCGGTTGTGGATGGGATAGGATTTTGTTAAAGATCCAATGTGGATGATGTCAGGGGATCTATTGGCAGAAATCTGAAATAATATTCATAATTGTGTTTTCATTGCTTTATAACCACGTTACGTCAGAATGGTCCATTTATATCTACATCTTTATCAGTAGCAAGGTCGTCTAACCCTGTTGCCCGGCTCTATAGAAAACTTTTTAAGCTTTTCATGTTGTTCTGAAAGGCCAACGCAGAACCTTCTATATGCCTTTGAAGGGAAAGGTGAAGGGACAGGTACTCAGTTAATGTATTTGTTATTAACTGTATTGAAATCTAGGGGGTCTAGTTCATAATATCAGGTGTTTTCATAGATAAACACAGGTACACATGGAACTCATTGGAGGGGGCTGGTTCTGCAGTACTGACACTTCCACTGACTCCCTTTTTTTATAGTGTTAATAAACCCGACAGGCTCAGTGGAGGTTAGTGTGAAGCTCCGGAGGTCAAAAGATACTTCGTGAAAGTTTTGTGTCCCAAAAAAAATTAATAACAAAAAATCCCCAGATGTCGTTCCAGTTCATCTCAGGAGCAGAAACACCAGTAGCTATGGTTGCAAGTGTTTTTGGACACGTATCATTAAAATCATTCACTGAGAGTTGTGGATTTCCGACCTGAGCGGAGGCAGCGGTTCACATTTAATCACCGGCACCGATGTGTCACTCGTCTCACGTCCCCGACACTTTGCGGCTGCGCTCTCCAGTTGCGAGTCCAACGTTTCACTCGGTGCTCGTTACGCACGCTGCCTATAGACCAGGAGACCGACGCCTCCATGGCAACACGCCGCCGGGCGGGGGGGGGGAGGGGGTGCTCGGTTGTACTTTGCCTTGAGTGGCTACTCAGATCCAGGCGACTCTTAGTCAGGAAACCGGGGGTACTGGGGCCCGTTTGTGGGATCCACCTCCTCGAGCCTCCACCGACACAGTCCTGCCAAACGGGCGCTCACGGCTAGTCATGTTCTTTGTAGCTCAACACAGGCAACAACACACAGCCGTGAGTTACACTTTCATACTCACAGGGCTTGTTGGTTCTCCAGTAGTATTCTCGCTCCTGCATGCAGGACAGAGGAGCTCGTCCTATGTTGATGATGGAAGCCAAAGAGAGGAGAGGCGTGTGGATTATCTTCCCCCCCCCAGGAGAGGTAACTCAGTTCCTCCTGCAGGCTGTTTGTTTGTGTGTTTACCCAAGTGAGGCGTGATTTCCCTTCAGTTCAAACACTGGGGGATGGACCTGGCTGCACTAAACACTCGCCCAGTGGTCACGCAGGTGGTTCGATGGAAATCAAAGAAGTTTGCAGTGTCTACTGGAAAACCACTTGACTTCTCAGCCTACCTCAACTGGAAAGACAGAATCCTCCTTTACATTGTAGTGAATGGAAAACACCATCTCCTCTCAGTGACTCACCATCCCCGACACAATGAAGCTTTGGTTATCAATATGTGAATGTCCTGCAGCTGGGAAAATTAATCTGTTGCGCCTAAAGTGCATGATGAGGTGCGTGAATAATTCACAGGCCCTTGTTTATCTGACCTTGAGTGTGTCTGTGTGTGTCTGTGTGTGTCTGTGTGTGTCTGTGTGTGTCTGTGTGTGTCTGTGTGTGTGTGTGTGTGTGTTTTTTTCCAGCTGGGAAGTAATGAGGTTCCTGTTGTCGAACCTGCGCTGGTGGATGGAGGAGTACCGCTTTGACGGCTTCAGATTTGATGGTGTTACCTCCATGCTGTATCATCACCATGGCATCGGTAAGACTGGTTTGTGAGTGGAAAGCTTCTGTAAAACCAGTAGGGTAGTATATGCCCGACTGATTCCAGAGGGTTAAAGTATAAAACCAGAAGAGGTCTGACTGATCTCAGCCCACAAGCTACAAAATATCTATCTGCAAAACTCGTCTCTATTAAACACAGATAAAGCAACAGGAATGAAACGATTGAATTAACACATGAAGGTAAGTGAAACATTTATTTATGGAGTTGAGAAGAGTTCAGCCCCTTTTCAGACATGAACTCTGGAAAATATGCGATAATTAGATCTGAAGCAACTCTGGACTTTATGAAGAACGCAGCAGGAGATCATCTGGCTACTTAACAAAACCTTCAAATGAGGTCATTCTTCAGAGGAAAGTGTGTAATTTTACAATAATGCCAGATTGTTTAACAATCGTTTTCACACATATCATTTTAATGTGAGAAACACAGACATATATACAGTATATTAAGCTCAAATCCTGTGATTACTAGTTGCCACCATGGACTCCAGAATCCAAGCTGTGGAGAGAACAGGTCCGAATCCCCCTTGCACATCTGCAGCAGCTGTCACACAGTGTGGAATATATATAGTATGTTCCCATGAATCTCTGAAGAAGTGCTGCTAGCTGCTGCTTTACGATGCACCTGTGAGCCGACAGTGAATCCCCAGTTTCTCACTTGAACGACTTTGAAAATGAGCCTTAAAAAAAAAAATAGAGAATACATTTAAGACTTTTACAATAAAGACTGTTCGGAAAAAAATATATATCACAGAAAAGAAGCAAAAAAAAAACAGCAGCGGCATGTGTTGGTGAGAAAAAAACAAGCAGAGGGAAGAGTGAAGGATTTCAGAAGTTTTCAGGCTGAATAACATGAGGAGAGTTGACTGTGTGGGTGTCTACTCCTCAGGCACCGGCTTCTCGGGGGACTACAGCGAGTACTTTGGCCTTCAGGTGGATGAAGACTCCTTGGTTTACCTGATGCTTGCCAATCACATTCTTCATACCCTTTATCCTGATTGCATCACTATTGCAGAGGTAAAAGACACACACACACACACACACACACACACACACACACACACACACACACACACACACACACACACACACTAACCAACGCCGTCAGCATGCACTCACTTTGCAATGACACCGCCCACAGCTATTATTAATTAAAACCACTTATTACAGCCCACTTACGTATTCATTGGCGTAATTAAGAAGTAATGCAAAAGGAAATGGGATGTCACTCTTTTTTCCTTTGGCCCTGTGATATAGGACGTTGCTTCCTTTTTAATATGTGGGTGGCGGTGTGGTATTGACGCGATCCGGGCTGACGCCTGGGAAAAAAGGAACCTGTGCACACAAGGAGGAAAAAGTGTGATATGAAAATAGTGTGACTTCTCCCCACAGGATGTGTCAGGGATGCCGGCTCTCTGCAGAGGAGTGGTGGAGGGGGGGCTTGGGTTTGATTACCGACTGGGTATGGCCATCCCTGACAAGTGGATCCAGGTAAGATTATTCACTTCTTTCATTTTCTCCGTGCCCCCCCTCTCTCTCTCTCTCTCTCTCTCTCTCTCTCTCTCTCTCTCTCTCTCTCTCTCTCCATAAGTTCACAGAGAAACTTCTCTATGAGCCGCAGATAGAGAGAAAAATGAAAAGCATGTGTTTTTCGGGGCGGGGATGAAAGACAAAGGGAGTAACTGGGTATGTTGGGAGGCATTGAAGTACCTCTGTGGCTTGTTGCTAAGTATTGGAGCGTTTTTAGAAAGTATAAATCGTTGCACGATAGTGACACGAGATCCTCAGCCTTTATTTCTCCCGGAGATAACTGCACACTGCTCACACAGTGCTCGGGTGCAAGACTCCGGTGAAGGCTTGATAATGTGAGTTATTTGTGGCAACACGCTTGTAGACAAATGGCAGAAATAGTGTCAATTGAATCCTGGAATGTGTGAGTCCAGTGTAAGTGTTTCTCTCCTTAGAGACAAGTAATTTTTTTGGTACAAGATACTCAATGACAAGAGAACCTACACAGGTCTGCACAATGTATTTAATAGCAGAATATCCCAGGGGCAGAACTCTGTAATGTTCAGTTTTATTTATTTGCTGTTACGTGATATACATTTTGTATTGGATTGCATTATATTATACAATGACGTGTAAATATTGGATTAAAACATTGTGGTCACTTAGGGAACTTTTACACCCACCTTGTTTTGGGCTTTCCGACTTTTTAGTTTAACGGGTTTCCAGACCCACGGATCAAAACAGGGCCGGGTCTAGACAGGCATGTATGAGGGGGCAGCCACAAATCTTGAGGGGGCATTGTGCCTAACCCTAACCCTAACCCTATTTAGTTTGAGGGGGCACAACATTTATTTGAGGGGGCCAGGCCCCCTCTTGCCCCTGCCTAGACCCGGCCCTGGATCAAAATGTAATCTGACCTAAAGAAGTGGTCTCAGTCCGGATCAATTAAGGTTTAAATTGTTTGCAGTGTGAAAACAGTCTTTTTGATAGAATATCTAATCTTTGAATGACATGGATGTTCACTTTACCAGTAGTGATATTAAAATGACATTTCCGTGACAAAGAAGTTAACAAAGAGAACCAGTTCTTTGAATTTTCTCAATTCAGATGGAAAGAATGGTTTCTTTTCTATTAACTTTATTCAAAAAGGTTCATGAATACAATCGCAGAATCCACAACCGCACAACAAGCCAGACGCTGGTCCGACTGCAAACCATTAACTGTCAAGAAGAGGTGGACACAGATCACGTACATGAGTTTTCTGGATCTTTTTGCTTTTCTGGAGTTAGTGGCATAAACTCTGTTCTCTTGTGTTTGTTTTCACCCGGAGCTGCAAGTTAGTTTCTTTCTCTCATCAAACCAGAGAAGGTCCTTGTGCCTTTTTTCTCATTAAGTGCTGATTCGCTTCATTCGCTCTTCGTACCTGCTGTGCGACTGGGAAGGTCGTTCCTCCTCCCACCGAACACAGAGTCACGATGGAAAAGAAACAAACAAATATAAGCGTTTGACTTATTCATCAGTAATGACCTTAGATTAGTAATTTTTTTTCCGAGCCCTTTCAGTGGATGTATGCTTCCATTTGATGTGAGTGGGATGAAAGCTGAGCTTTAATAATGTTATCATGAAGGTCAACCGAGTCACTGATCCAGGCGGAAATTTCTTGTGATGCTTTTTTCTTAAGTGAAGCATTTGAATAGAGCGTCACCTTCTACATTTCACTTTGATTCATTATCAAGACTGAATATTCTATCCTCGGGGTCGTGCTTTTTTTCATACGATAAAGCAAAGATTATTTCTCCTCTTGAATTCAATGTGCTTTTGATTTTTCCTTTTCTCTCTGTCCACCAACCAGTCGGACAATCTGAATAGTTGAAGAACAGAAACACAATTTCAACGACAAACTCAATTTCAACGACAAACAAATCCACACGCTCGTCGTCAGGGGAAATACGGGGAACAGTTTAACCCCGCAATGAATCGAAGAAGGAAATGGCCAATTATTATCTTCCCTTTTTTATTTTGAAAAATATGTTTTAAATTTAACTTGAAGGAACTTTCCCATGAATAAATTTCATTAAATGGCAATAGAGCATGACAGTTTATAGACACTCATTAAACTGTGAGTTCCCTGACCAGATTTACTTTGCATTCTCAGGCTTAAATGAACATTAATTATATATTTTGTTTATTGTGTGTGAGGTTTAAGTACAGTGTAGAAAACAGGATTGATTTATTGACTTCATGAATTTGAATTTTAGTAGCAAAGTGAACTTTATCTACCACATGAACCACATTGTGCTATTATTTAAATTTTTTTTGTCTGTGGAGCAGTGAAAATGCTTGTGAGTAAAACGCTCTGTTGGTCGGAGCAGTTTTCTTTCCTCGTGTTCTGTCAGAGTCTCTGTATTTTTTTCCATGTTTCCTGAAGGTTAGCATCTTTCACAGCGTCCAGCGAAGGGCAGCTCTCTGCTCTGCTATCTCCTGGACATAAATGCAATGTAGCGCTCACATGCTCAAACACAGAAACTGGAGAAAAACCCACTTAATGTGTATTTATCAGGACTTTTGTGTCAATATTCAATGTTCTCTCACAATGTCGCTTAACAAACATTCTGTGATCTGCTGAGAGGAATGCGTCCATATATTCATTGCTTCCCTCCTACAATAATATGATTTTATTTTTAATCTCTCTGCTAACAGACGTCCTCTTCACTCTGCTCACTGATAGCTCCGCACAGCCAGAGAGAACTCACTGATAGCTTTTACATAAATACTCTGATATAATTTCAAAGTGGATTAATTAGCCGCACACACAACCTCGAATGGAAAAACCTTCACGCTGCTCTTCATATTGAATTCTTTACATCTCATACATAATTGACAAAGACCAGTCTGTGCAAACATGGTGAACTTGCAAGGTTTTAATTATGGAGGATGTAAGATTGTAATTTACAATTTAAAACAAAATTTAATTTTCCCTGAAGACTGATGGTTCATTTTTAAATAAAAGTATTTTAGAGGCATGAGTTAGAGTTTGAACTCTCAAATGAATCATAGACCATAAATAAAGATGATCTACGTGACCCCACTTCCTCCCACTCTCCAGAAACTAAGGTAGAATATCCAGGATAGGAACGCTGCCATCCTTTGAGCCACAATCTGCCCAGTAGCGACCATGTGGTGGCGCTGTTGTAGCCAGGGCCCGTTGACCAATCATGAGGCAATCATGACATTTCACCCTGTTTTTATAGCGTCACATAACTAATTAAAATCAAACTTACCAGAAACATCATCATTCGGACATACATCAGTACAGAAGTACCAGAAATAAGAGAGACGTGACTTTTTAATTTGGCACTTATCTCATCTGCTTACATGGAGGAGGCAGGGTTTATGACCCATACTCCAGCCAGCCACCAGGGGGAGATCCAGGTGATTTGGTGTCACTTTTAAAGTAATACATTTTTATATTGAGTCAACGAATTAAACAGACAACATACATCTTCATCAATTGTGAAAACAAAATCAGTTTAGTTAATTTAAAGTATTTATTCACCAAAACAACTTAAAGGCTCAGTGTGTAGAGTTTAGTGACATCTAGTGGTGGAGTTACATGCTGCAGCTGAATACCCGTTACCTCACCCTCCGCTTCCAAACATGACAGAGAACCTGTGGCAGCTTCAGTTGTCATAAAAACATGGAGGCCTCTGTAGAGAGGACCAGCTCCTGATGTAAATATAAAGTATTTGAATATAAACGACTCATTCTATGGTAAAAACAACAACAATTCATACAATTTAAATGAAACATAGTGAAAAACATCACTAGGATTATTTTATATTCAGATTCTGCCAATAGATCCCTTTCCCCTAAATCCTACACGCTGAGCCTTTAAATAATTAATATGACTACTAATAGCCATATTAATTATTCCTGCTGAGCATGATAACCCCGTTGAGTGAGTTGTTAAACACTCTGGACACTGGATGGGATATTCAGGGCGCCGAATCTTCCACGTCCCCGCACAACAAGTGTTGAAGCACCCTTCGGCTCCCCACTTCAGCCCAAACTGCCACTGGGAAAGTACTTAATGGCCCACGATGGAAAAACATTGTTTATAACCGAGCTGCCATCAGGTCTGCATGATGGTGACGCCGTGTGCCACAGGGAACCAGCGTGCACGCCCATCCAGGGGTGGATAAATATGCATTTCTTTATCTGACAAGTTTTTTTCTCCCTCTGGAGAACTTGGATAAATTGACAGTATTTGGGATCAACACGTAGCTCATCATTTATTTCCATGGCCCCCGTTGGAGTTTTCTCCAAAGTCTGCCTTAATAAAAATGTCAAACCATTCATCATCAGTGCGCCACAGTGCTTTTTTAATGAAATCAGCAGAGATTACAAGTACATTTGTAGGGAAACAGACAGGCAGCGGGTTATCTCTGGGGAGTTGTGTGTGTGTGTGTTTGGCTGGTGTATTGTTTTGTGTCCCGTTTCAGTGTGTGTGCACGTTTCCAGTATAAGCAGAAGCCCTCTCCTGGTTGATACTTGACAAACATCGCTGCAGAATGCCTGAAGAGGTTATCTGCTGTAAGATTCATGTAACGCCGTGTCTTCTTATCGGCTCGCCCACACTGAAAGTTGCACTTACTCATATTTTGGGTGGAAAAGCGAAGCGGAGCGTGTGACCTCGGCGCCGCATGCATCCTCCTGCGCTACAGTTTTCTTCGGTGTCTCTCAATGGGAGGAGACCACGCATCGTTAATCAAGTCTGTATATCGCAGCGGTGGGTTTTACTCTGTGGCGGGGATGGAGGGAAGGGAGCACAGGGGCAGAGGGAGGGAGCAGCCGGGGGATAGTCCCAGACTTGACCTTCCTCGGTGATGCTTGCACTCGGCGTGGCGGGCGGCGCTGCACCGCTGAGAGCCGGCCTTCTTTCACAGGATTATCCTTGGGACGCCCCCCGGAGAGGCTGCTGCTGCTGCTACTACACTTCTCAGACAACATCTCTCGCAATGCAATTATCATTTAGATTCTCCTGGATGCATCTTTTTTCAATTAAATTTGTCGCCTCCCTGATGAGATATCGATGCCTTGCGAATCGTAGATGTCGGCAAAGTGAGCAGCGAAATTCATGCGTTCCAGTGCAGGGAAGCATTGGCATGAACATGCCTTGGTAAAGTCAGTGAAGTGCACTCGGGGCTCGCCTTGCCTCTTCTCACAGAGTGTCAATTAGGGAGGGATTTGAATGGACTGGAGTGGAGCCTCCAGTGAGGGTGTGTTGCAGAGAAGGAGACATGACGCAGGGAGGCTACAGAAAGATAGACAGAGAGGGAGAGGGAGAGAGAGAGAGGCAGGAGGAAGCAGATGGAAAGGGAGACAAAGAGCTTATTTTTAGATTCACATGTGTGCATGAGTGAATCTCCCTCGGCTCCTGGATCGAGGCCCCACGCTGTGATTCGTCCCCAGCGTGACTGATTGATACGACTCATTTACTGGCTGCAGAAGATGGTCCGGACCAACAGGCTGTGAAGAATGAAGAGATCCTAATGAGAGGAGCAGATAAGGCGCGCGGCACAAGTTTGGATGATTCGATCTGGTTATGGCCATAAAATGCTGTCACTCCTAATGGATAATATTACAAAAGCCCTCTAATTTAACAGGCTCCCTTCCCTCCAGCTACAATGGATTGAGATGTAATTGAAACAATTAGAGGCGGAGGAGGGAGAGAGAGAGGGAGAGAGAGAGAGAGGGAGAGAGGGAGAGAGAGAGAGAGAGAGAGAGCCGGCCGCAGCGTGGATAAGAGCGGGCGGCGCCGGGAATTTTCTGGCTTCTCTCGACTCCTCAACTCGAGCGACCTCCGAGTCAAACGCCTCAATTTTTTCTGTTTCCGTTATTCCCCTTTAATTTAATTAAAGTATCAGCCTGCGCCGCTCTCTCCTTATTAGTTTCAGGGAGAAAAAATCCATTTCTGGTGCTTGTACGTTGCTCCGTCCATCGTACTGAAAACACTTTCAATTAAAATGACTTAATAAAAAATCCTGGCGGCTGGCAAGCGGCGATGGAGTCAGGCTCGGTTATGTAAACATGTCAGTGGCTTCATCGCAGCCTTTTAAAGGGCGCCCGCTCTGTTTGACCCCCTCGTCGAGCGTCACCCTCCGCAGCAAATTTTTTGGCATTCGTTTTATTAGCTAATTGCACACTGAGGCCTCGCTGGTGTGGTGTTACCCGGCGGTGCAGGATGGAGACGGAGCCGTGAGCCTTTTCAAACTGTGAGGTGAGCTGTGGAGGGCCGTTCAGCTGAGTGAAGCTCCTGCAGGAGACGTCGGCGTGGGTGGTAAAGTTCATTAATTTCTAAAACTGTGAAAGGATAAAGAACGGGGAGGGGTTCGGATGATCCGCGGGATTTGAGCGTTGCGCACCTTTCACTCTCTGACCACCGGGGGCAGCAGAGAACGTGCTGAAGAACCATGTGACTGAATCAGAGAAGCTCTCGAATCAGTCCCAGCGTTTGTCAGCGGCGGGGAGATGACCTCATCCTGCACTGCTAGAATCTTTTTTATTATTTCTTTTTTATTTTTATTCTGGCTCTGCCTAATTAATCCGGGCACTCCGGTTGGCTCCTGACAGCGGGCTTGTAAAGTAAGATTTGTGCACTGCTCATTATCATTGATGAAGTGGACTGTCAGTGGCGCCAGGGAGCTCGGCTGGTCGGGGCTGATGTGGGTGAGCTGGTGGTGGGGAAGTCGTCAACCCAGTCACTCCCTGTCTCCGCTCCGACAGTCCCACTCCCAGATTAATTGCTCCCAGACCACTTTTGCGGTTGAATCGTGTTGTAATGATTCATAAGGAAGTGTAAAGTGTCTGATTGTAGGTGGGTGGGGGGGGCAGCGGGGATCATCTCTGGGGTATTTTCAGTGGATTCACTTGTTTGAAAGGAAACCAGCGTTTAGAGGATTTGTGTATTTTTGGTATTTAAGTTTAGACCACAGGAATAAAATCCACTTTTTTAACTTTATGTTACTGCTCAACTTATTCACATAAATAATACAATTGAGTGTTGTATTATAATATTGTCCAGGATGATGATAACCCAGCCTGCATTAACAAGATAATTTCCATAGAAGCCTGGTCCCTGTGACCCCTATGATTTAATCAGGAGAAAATGTAGTACTTTTGTCATTTATGCTTATGCTTGTGTCTGTCTTTCTGCAGTGCCACAAAGCTCCCTGGTGTTTTTCTATATATATTTTGCTTACTTCTACTCATATTTCATACGTTTTATTCACATCACTATTATATACGATAGCATATACAGTATTAATTAGATATAGAGCTTGAAAATATCTGTTCTGTCACTTCTTTAGGATTCATTGGTTTTCATTCTCCTGGCAAATAACCTGCTTTACTTTTAGTTTTTTGCCTTGGTAATATGAAAAGCTCCCCCTTTTGATTATTGTGGGTTGTATGTTCTTGATCTCTGCTCTTTTTCTGATTTAATAAGATAAGAATAAATTGTTACTCTTATAGATGATTAATTATC
The DNA here is from genome assembly GCF_947347685.1 of Pleuronectes platessa. NCBI lineage: Eukaryota > Metazoa > Chordata > Actinopteri > Pleuronectiformes > Pleuronectidae > Pleuronectes > Pleuronectes platessa. The sequence goes on along the minus strand of NC_070630.1, from coordinate 4,907,936 downwards.
GACGTATTTATTCTAATAATTATTACTTTTTGTATTGGGTATTTCCCTTAGATTAAAAGTTTTTTTACTTTATTTTATCATGAGTATAGCTCTGTTAGCTTTGACACATTTCAGCATTCATGAATAAAAACTATTTTCTTCTGCCGTGTCAAACTTCTATAAATGAAACTTGAAACTCCAAACCCTACAAAACCATTTAAGTGGAACAAAATGCAAAACAACGATTTTCTTGAGGATTCCGAGGCGATGCACCGAGCGCACGGGGAGAGAGTGAAAAGGTCTGAGAATGTGTCGCTCACGTAGACGACACCTTATGTTCCTTGGCGAGCTCCCCCGGTGGCGTCGGCGCTGAGTAATACGACCACACAAGGCTGAGGTGAGGAGGAGCGGATGTGAACAGATGGTGATATATAGAGCGGGGAAGCCTCTCCGTTGGTGGACCAAACCAGTTCATCTCCCGACATATTGATCGACCACAATTTACTCTCTTTACTCAGAGGATTATGGCTCTGTAGAGTAACATAAAGGCTTCCTGACATGTCAATCAGCTGTCACAGCCAATTCCACCGAGCGGACGTCAGCCTGTCACCGAGTCGGACTCGCCAACTCCCCCACCAATCTCACCGAGCGCGTGTCTATCACCGGGGGGGTTCACGGAGGGCACACGCTCTTTCTTTTATACATTTAGGAATGTTATCGACACCGCGTCTCCCCCCCCCTCCCCTAGTGCCCGCTGCAGTGCATGTGGTTATCTCCACTCTGCCCTGTGCTATCATCTTTGTGTGTCTTTTGGGTTGTTAGTCGGTGTAAGTGCACGGCCGCGCTCCGTGTGGGCAGATGTGCTTTGAATGCATGTTGTGTTGGCCCCCCGCTTCCCTCTGACCCCTGGAAATGACCCCTGGGGCAGGAAGTGTGCGTGTAGGCAGGCCAGCGACAAGGCATTGATTCCCTGGTTGGATTTATCGTCGGATCCCTCCAGTTTGGATGAGAGGCTCTGACCTTGCCCATCTCAGGTCGGGGAGAGCTGATGCCTTACTACCCATGGGCTGTATTGAAGTTATTAAAAACTCCATTACCGCCATTCAAAGGTAGACATAACTCACCGTGCGGAGATAGAGATGTCAAAGCAGAGATTGATCTGAGAAAGAAGTGTAACCCAGGAAAAAAAAAAAAAACTTAAGGAAGGGTAGACAGAGGGCCGGAACTGAAAGACTGGGCTTCAGACATCAGTCAGAGCCCGAGTGGATCTCTCAGCGGCACATCTATCATTCCCTTTTTCAATAACCCCTCTCTGTCACTCTGCAGATCCTGAAGGAGTTAAAGGATGAGGAGTGGAGCATGGGCAATATTGTCCACACGCTGACCAACAGGCGTTACGGAGAGAAATGCATAGCCTATGCAGAAAGCCACGATCAGGTGGGCTATGTCTCTACGTGATCCCGGTGTCAAACAGAGTCTGTTTCATGCTCCACTGTGGATTAATAAAAACCTGGTCTACCTCCTCAGGCCCTGGTTGGGGATAAGAGTCTGGCCTTCTGGTTGATGGACAAGGAGATGTACACCAACATGAGCACCATGATTCCCATGACCGCCGTCATCGACCGCGGCATGCAGCTGCACAAGATGATCCGTCTCATCACACACACGCTGGGTGGAGAAGGATACCTCAACTTTATCGGTGAGTCATCTTGGTAACACACCGAAAAAGGCCATGGTTGTATATACAGTGAATTAAACTATTATGTCATTTGGAACTAGTGGTTGTTATCTGCAGTTCAATAAGATCCTGTTATATCCTATGGTTTATTTTTTTGTTGAAATAATTAATCCATAATAATCCATGGATAATTTGAATCACCTATCATGCAAAATGTGTTTGCTTGGTTTTAAATTTATTTTTTGTTGTTGATTATTTACTGTAATTTTTCTTTTACATCAAATCATAATTTTTAGCAATGATCAAACAAAACACAGCAATTAAATCTCACTTTTGCCTCTTAGAAAAAGTGACAATTTTTCTGGCTGTGCGTAATTCAAACAAAGATTTGATTAATTAGACAGAATGGATAAATTATTCTGTAATTTATATTTGAATACAGTACACTCGTATGGCTAAATTTAATTTACACTAATCCCAGTTCAATGGCTCCAATCATCAGCATCATCACATCATTTTCACAGCTTGTATCATATTTCATGATATTTAATTTAATTCCATATGCTATCATATAATCATACAATCTAATTAGGCGGTATCATTATAGAATCATGCCACATGGATTTGTGGTTCAGCTGGCGTTGAAACGCTGAACTGTCGAGAGGCTGCAGAGGTCGTAATAATGAGGCATCGTCCTTCTGTTTGTTTTATTTTTTTATTAATAGAGATGAGGGGAATTTTTTCAAATCCGTCTTGTGTAACCTGCGATGACCCCCCCCCCCCCCCGAATTTCCATCTTTATCACTCAGAAAGACAACAGCTGAACCAACATATATAAAGATAAGGCAACAAGGGATAATTAATTAATACTCTCACACACATTAGCACAGAATGAGAAGCATAGATCTCACTGTGGGTGTGTGTATGTGTGCGTGTGGGTGTGTGTGTGTTTCTGTTAAAATCAGATGTCACCTCTGCAATGATAAACATGTTCTAATTCATAAAAGGCTCAAAATAGCTACTCATTTTCCAACGGGGGGGGGGGGGTTAAAGTGCTCAGTTATTAGATGTGTTGTATTTCTTTAACTGAATGCATCAGTGGAGTAGCTCGCCACCGATGAGTCAAGGCTGGCGATAAGCATCAAAGAAGCCTTTTGAAGTGAGGTTGACATTAACACTCACTTTCCAGAGCTGATGGTGAAACGCATGCAGGACAAAAGCTGTCTCAGATCCGATCTGTTTTTTTTTTTCCTCCTCCAGTGGATCTCCTGTCGTTCTCAGTGTCGCTGTTGGGGTAGCTCCTCGTTTTCAACACCGAGCTGCGGCGTGATTTTTATGGAGGCCTGCTGCTAAAGATAATAAAGTGATAATTAACGACTGACCTTGAGGGGAACGTGTTTTCCTGCGTCTGCTGCTCTCTGGTGTAATGTACGTACACAGCCTGCAGGCGTGGTCGCAGCATTTTAGCTCCACCTGGTGATCCGGTCGGACTCCGGAGCACAAACAATATATGTTTTTCTACTTCCTGAGATGCTTGTGTTCACCATCGCTCAGGGTTTACGACCATATCCAGTCGTACTCGAAGGGAAAAGAGTGAAAGCACCCTGTGACTTCCTGCTAAGTGGACTGATGTCTGTTTTAGGGGTGTGTGTGTGTGTCTGTGTGTGTGAGGAGGGGGGGGGGGGGGGGGTGCAATCAAAGCAGCTGCTCTTGATGGACAGTGATAACAGGGTATCTCGTAATGAACAGGATGTCAGAGAATTGACCTCATGTGGGCAGTGGAGGAACGGTTGATAGTAATTATGTCTGATTCTCTGAGTAAAGTGGAGCTAAGAGGCTCACTCCTGCTGCTGGACTCCTGCTGCTGGACTCCTGCTGATGGACTCCTGCTGCTGGACTCCTGCTTGACTCCTGCTGCTGGACTCCCGGTGCTTTGTATATCCTGGATCTCCTGTGCTCTCAACCAATCAGTGCACGAGGAGCTGATTCCAACGAGGGGGGGTTTAGCTCACTTGCAAAGTCTAAGCTTTAAACCATTCATTGTTAATGGTCAACATTATTATAATTAATACAAACGAAATGATCAAACTAACAAATACATAAAAGAAGAGGGCTTAAAAATAGAAAATAAAACAGAGTTTTATCTTCTTGCAGATCAAAATGCTTCAGTCTACATGCAACTCATAATGTGAATTCAATTGAGCTTATTAATTTTTCCAAGTCCAGTTGAGTCACCTCATATTGAGTAGTTGTTATCTTTAAAGAGCTAAAAACAGCAGAAGTTGAATCAGCAACTTTGCATTATTTCCAATTATTATTCATATTTTTTGTGAAAATGTTGAATAATAATTGACGCCCTTGTCTTTATTGTCAAACAGACAATGAGTCATACAATGGAATTCTTAGTTAGCCTCCATTAAACATCAAAATTTGTTTTATGGAAAAATGAAAATGAAATGCTCTCCGCTCACCTTCATCATATACATTTTTGCATTTTCAGAATCATGCTTTTATTTATTGGTGGATTAAACCAAAATTAGAGCTGCTAGAATATAACCTTGGACGTTTACTTGTTCTGAATCTATATTCATTTTGAATTTGAACTAGACAATGTGTCTTTCACCTGTCCTTACACAGTCTTAAGTGGAAACACGTCTCTTATTACCTTATGAAATCTGCCTTTAATAGCAATCTGGCCTTTTGTCCTCCTCGCTGTGAGCAGGTCTTAAAATCCAGATCAGAGATAATTCCTCTCACTGATGCAGTTGAGGCCGGAGGACGTTTATTACCAGTTTTACTGCAAGAACTTATGGATACTCTATCACGTACTCTCTGTGACTGTCCTCCACTCCCTCAGTTATTCTATGTTTCCCCACAAGGTTTACGAGGACGTAGAAAGCTTTTTTTATTGCGAACAGTAAATGCATGCGATCGTGATCCTTATTGGAAGAGACAGAAGTGTGTAAATCGTTTTATGTGTCAGTTAATTTATCAGTTATTGTTTGTAAGCGTTGTGTCATGGATGTGCAAGGGCAAACGTCTCCTGCAATATTAACAGAGCCAGTAAAGCTGAATACAAATCGGCCTTTTCACAATGATGAATCATATTTTTACACTTAAATCAGAGTTTGAAGAAGTTAAAGTTTAATATTTTCCCTTTTGCTGTCAAGTAATTCTTACAGAGTCACAGAAAGGGAAAAAAGTTCTCTACCGACGAGGACGTTGTCTTTTCATCACATTAATGGATGAAAGTCCTTTTTCCTGAAGAATACGAAATCAGGCAAGAGAGAAGAAAGAGTTAGAACCCATCGCTGGGAACCACTCGGAGTTCAAGCCGCTCGGAGTTCAAACCCCCAGGTGGGCGAGCAGAAGGGAAACGAAGAGGAAAAGAAGAAGAAAATCAAGTAAATCCGAGATGACATGCCGTGTCAGTGGATCAATGACATGAGAGTCATTTAGCCAGTGCTGAGCAAGAGCAGATTCTTTTAGCAAGCCAAATCAATCTGAAGTGCCCAGCGCAGAAAAGAAACCACGTTTATTTACTCCGGGCCGAGAGCAAACAGCCCACAGACCGAGGACAGAGGCGGCGCTGGTGTTTGAGATGCTGAGCGATGGATACTGTTGAGGATGTTGGAGTGTCAATGACATTAAAGCGCCGAGTGGTGTGGCAGTAATGAAACGCCTCAGTGGTTTTTATCATCGCATCGGCAGGGGCAGAATGGAGCCGCTCGCACACTTCCTGACTTTCAGGGCTCACTCAGACTTAAGATAACCTTGCAGATTTACGGCCTAAAATTATTGAGCTAAAAACTTCTCCCCTGCACTCTGTATTCAGGGAGTGTGACAGTGCAACAGGCAGCCATTATGCTGCGGCCCTGGATGATGAATTGAGAACCGGTCGCTTCCTCCTCATACATTTCACACAGATAATCTCACTGCTGAGAGCCGACGGTGCTTTCAGTACTGTGGAGCTTTTCGGTTTGCACGAGTGCAGTGTCTGTTCTCATCCTGCCTGTTTGGAGTGGGCTGCTAGCATTGCCTGTGTGGAAGCTGCGGAGCTGTTTCGATTTTATTCTTATTCTTGTGAATAGTAAGTCCACCTCAAAGACGTCTACAATATACTTTATTCTATGTGTGCTGGATGTTGTGTGCAGAGCTTTTTATAAACAGACTATGGTGCAGAGGGAAGTTTGAAAACTTTGCGTTCATCCTGCCTGGTTTATCTGCAATGAAGATTTTACAGATTGTAATTTTGTATTCTTTATTATTGTTAATGTGTGTGGTTTGTATATGAATGATTGTCTATTTCAGAGGGTGCGTCATCTCACTCTTGAAACTCAAGTTCATAGTTTTCTAAGTAATTCTGCTCGTTACCAAGTTTTCGAGCAACAACTTGAACACTGTGCTTTAACTTTGAAGACAAGTTGCCAAACAGGAAGTGATTTTATGAATGTTTTGCGATGTCGGCGATTAGAACTTATGCCGTGTGTGTATGTGTCAGTCCGATATGTTCAAATACAAATAACCAAATTATCAAAATGCACCAAATTTGTGACTTCACCTCCCCGGGTCATTTAGAATACAGGTGCAAAGGATGAAGCTGATAAGTTGAACAGACTTTGTAGAATTAGTAGATACATGTGCCGATCTCGACTTTACTGTTGGAGCGTGCATGGACGCATTAACAGGAAATCAATCCCGCAAGTGGAAATGAACATCACATCTCCTCTCCAGGCATTTTTCTTCTCCTCCTCTTTCTTTGTGCTGTATCTAAAACCTTCGGCGACTCTCGTCCTCTCCATCCCCTCTTGATTCTGTCATTGATCTTCCTTTTGCCAGAATCCCTCCAATGGAAAACACATTGATCCTTTGGCTTCTTCTTGTGCTGCTAATTACTGAGGGGACTGTGTCACTGTCAGGCCCTTATCTGATGCCGGCTGCTGTAGAGGAGTAATGGGATGTGCCAGTTGAAAGGCTGTCCGACATCAGCCTGTGTAAACACGGGTTGCCCCCATTAATCATATCTTTATTGGAACCACGATAAATTTAAGCATCAACATCTTCCGACAAAGTTTTAGTTATTTTTATTACCCTTAAAACACTGGTGCAAAATCTTAGGGCCACCTCCTGAATATATATATATTTTAGTTTACCCATCATTTTTAATGGTCATGATAATGTCTCACTCAGCAACTTAACTGCTGTGGATGTGGTGACATTTCCAACAATGAGGATACACTGCAGCTACACCGGTGGGTACACAATGTGCGTACTTTCTGCTTGGTACACAAATAGCGATTCACCACAGTAATGAGGAATGAATTTTGCTTATTATTCGACCAGTGCTCCCATCAGTTGTTGAGATATCTCACTTTAAACCACAAATGTCCACCTCCTGGAGGCGGGAGATGAAAATTACAGGAACAAAAACACGAGTATTAGTATTAGTTATTAATATTATTAATATTATTCATGTATATCAGTTTAATGGTTATTGAGATATTTCAGAAGTGACTCACTAACATTGAATTCCCTTGTTATAATTTGGGGTTTTACTTTATAGTTTTTTAAAAAGAGAAACAAACTTTAAGCCAAACTGTTTGATATAAACTTGCTGAGTTGCCTGTGTCCAACCTTAAGATATGCATAGTTTTCCAGTGCAAATTGCTGAAGAAGCTGTAATTGTCCTATAATAATGTGTAAAAAAACAATCCTTGTGTAAAATACTATAGAAAACCCTTCTTTGTATTTCATTTCCAGATAACAGTAACCCAAGATATATAATGAGACACAAAATGGTTTTATTTATGTGTATTCGGGGTGAGAACTCATCTTATTTCTGGGTCGTGCAGAATGAGCTCTCTGGTTGGTTTGAGCTGTGAGGGGGCAGAGGAGGGTGATTATCATGGTGATTAATTCCGGCATATGGGAGGACCATTGGCGTGTTATCGCGGAGGAGAGGGGAATGATTACCTAATGGAGGTGTGTCCAATGTGTTTCTTTAAAGCCGAAATGAAATGAGGAGTCAAAGGCTTCCATGGGTTACCGAACCAGCCTGCGCAGGAAATCAATCATCTCCACTCGACTTTATAAAATAATAACGCAGGGAAAACTGAAAGTAAATACAGGCAGAAAAAGGAGGCTGGAGCCCGAACGCCGTTAATGAAGTGGAAATCTTTTTAAAAACCGAGGATGGCTATCTCGGATAAAAAATTCACAGACTGTTTTATTCCTCCTGTGTCTTCATCAGTGTGTGTGTGTGTGTGTATTTGTCCCTGTATATGTGTGATTTCCTCCATAGGCCTCACCCCCGCTCACAGAGCAAGTGCATGATAAGAAAGAGCTTAATGCTGAACGCTCATTAATGGAGGAGTCCACACTTTAACATTTAAACACTGTGAAGTTAGTATAGGGGGAAAATACTGGGGACAGTTGGTTGTGAGGTCTTGTGCGGGCCACTAGAGGAAGTCACATCACAATGAACGATGTGGAGAGCGGGTTTTCTTTTGCTCATTATTTATCCCTCTCTGAGTTCAGTTCCCTCGCTCCGGAGCAAAGGAGAAAAAGAAGGGATCCGTTGTTTTCCTTTGGTTCTGGTTCATGTAAGGTTCACGCCGACTTATTCTGAACCCACAGTCGTAAACGTAGAGTCACATGGGCTGACAGGCCGCTCATTCATTGGACAGTTACGTCATCATCAGTCATCCATAAAAAACTAAATTTATATCAAGAGCATGTGGAGCTTGAAGTCTTTTACCTGCTTTCTCTAAAGATCAGAAAAAGCTCTCTCAAAAATAAACTTTGGTCACGAGCTGCCAATATGACTTTATTACCAATAGAAATTACAAAAGGTTTAAGAAAGTAGACAGAATGATTTGGTGGATTGTTGCCTTCACCAGCAGAGGAATGATGGACAATCGTTTAGTTTACAATTTGAATTTGAATTTCACGTACCCACAATCCCTCTGGCCGGTCCATGTGGTCCTACAGTAGACAATAGTAACAATAATCTCACTTATAGATCAACATGATTTCTCTTCTCAAACCAAAGTAATCTGGATACGTGTTTCCACTCTGGTCTTCAGGGTTATTGGTGTGTAACGTGTGTGTGTGTGTGTGTGTGTGTGGAGTGCTTTAAAGTCGGAACATATGCCGTGTTGTTCCAATTCACTGCATCAGGCGTTTTCACCGACATGCATCTTCGACCACAGAGAAGGAACTAATCAGTGAAATCATCTGTTGCACTTTTTTGGCTGGAACAACTTGTCCAGACTCCACACTGCATACTAATGTTCGTGGTGAGGTAATCTAAAATCAAGTGGGACCACCAGATGTCACTCAAACTGTGCATGTTGGATCACTGCTGCCGGCTGCATTCATAGACTGTAAATAAAGATGCTCGACGCGTCTTCACTTCCTCCGTCTGTACAAAGAAGAAGCCAAAATCTCGCCGAAATGGATTGAGACCACATTTGGTTCCAGAACCTGCGTCTCAGTGTCGAGGTCCCACTGTTTCACAGGCCCGACCAATCACGAGTCGGACTCAGCTGCCAGTCCTCCTCATTTTTATAACATCAAATAACAGACCAACCAATCCATCGGCTAGTTTGCCAATGCAGCTGACAAAAGGCAGGGTGCAGTCTGGATGGGATTTGAAGTGGGAAACATTTATTTGATGTGTCCCATCCACTAACATGGAGTGGACTGGGTTTATGACCTATGCTGCAGCCAGCCACCGGGGGCAAAAAATATGTTTAGGCTTTACCTATACAGTCTTTAAATATCTCAAACAATAACTAAACAGTTTTTTTACTAGTTTTATTATTAAGTGGTGCAGGATTGTTTTCGATGTTTTTGTCAAAATGAGTAGCTTCCCATCCTTTGTGCGTGTTGTTATGATTTTTTTATGCACCCTCCCATCCCTGACACTGATTAATCCTTTCAACGTGAACACACAATCTACTCACAACTGTGTCTCAGCTGGTTCGACTCAGTCGTGTTACACATAGCACGTAGCTGAGCGTCTGTGTAATTCATTTGTAGCTCGGCGTCTCCCTCTGTGTGTGTTGACAGCGGCATGTGAAGTTCAACAGCCTGCACTGTGCATTACACGCCGCCGCATTGATCCTCTTCTCACTTCTTCCTCAACGGAGGAAAAAAGAAGGATAACAATGCGTCTGTGGTGGCTCTCGGCCCCACCACCTACACATACTGTACGCTACACACTGCAACACAGAGAGAACCACTTCCCATGGGGAGAAAGCCACTCTGGGAAATGTAGGAACTCAAAAGTAGTGTCGAGGTTGACGAGGCAGCCGTAGAGTGGATACACCAAAATAGTAAATTATGCATTGAACATGACTCATTCATACCTGACAGTTTCCACTTTGCTCCTGGAGAACAAGATCCCAGAGGTGATCACTGGGAGGTGATGGTGGGAGGAGCCTCACTCCTGCCGTGGAAGTGCTGTTGATAAGATCCAGAGAATGTACGTTGATTGCTTTTGTACATAATTTAAAAGGAAGACTTTTAAATCGTAGCACATCTTTCCTTCCATTCACTTTTCACTCAGCAAATTATCTTGATCATTCGTCCTTTACACTAATTTTAACCGTGTGGGGCCACACTAGACACATGGTAGCATTGGTGGAAACCTTCATTAATAGACCTACTGATGGACAGCAAATTGTTATTGGGCTGACGTCGTCTGCTTGATTTTCTTCAGACCCCACTTGCTGCATTAAATTGTGATTGACTTCGGGGAATTCTACAATAAATCAGTCAGGAGGGCTGCTCCTGTCAAACTGTAGAGGTCATACACGTGAAGCAGATCCAGTCACTTACCAAGTCTCCCCTCTCTTGATATGCAGCATTAGGCGCCACTGGTCCTGCTTAGAATGGCCTGGGATTGTCCGCCTCAGTGCTGTTGGCTCCTCGTTCATTCATTGTAGATCCATGACTTAATGCATCCTCTAATACCTTTTAATGTTGTGTATGATGTCTTATGTGTGGTTGAGAGGCCTTGAGTAGTGTTTTAGATTAGAGTGTTTTGGTGACATCGTGTCGTTGGGATAAGAAGTGCCTTGAGACAGTCTCCATCCTCAAGAAGATAAGAACAATCCTGACGGGGCTCATAGTGACTTAGACATATTATCTGTTCCCATCCATAAAGCATAAGAGGTTTCTATTCGACTTCATTTTTCTTGTTTTGACTGCCTGGATGTGAGCTAGACCAATAATCTCCCTCAACGGATCTGTGATAGAGCGCATATGTCGGCCAAGGCCTAACAGTCCCTTTCAATTCAATCAAGCTGCACAAGATCACACAGACACTAATAAATATCAGTTCCATAAATACCCCTTTTTTTCTTTATTCATCAGGATCCATGAATTATTCGCTGGTAAATTGGTGAAAATGAGCAGAAATGTGCTGCATCGGACCATTTATCCAGATTCAAGCCAAAATGTATATCCGCTCAGTAGTTTCTGCAAAATCATGCTGACAAAAAAACAAACCAAAAAATTAACCAGAGTGTCAGTCAGTAGAGTGTGTTCATCAGCTAAAGCCCAATAGTCCACTTAAATTCAGTCAAGCCGAAACCAACCAAATTGCCCACACTCATAGACGTCAGACCCCTAAATACGCCTGATTCTTTGTCATCAAGATCGTTGAATCATTCTCTGTAAAACTCGCCCTATCTCATAACGTTAGACAAATAGGAAACAAAACAAGGATCCACTCGTTAAGGTTATTTCTGGACCCATTTTCCACCCTTCACCAAGTTTCGTGGAAATTCGCTCAGTAGTTTTTCTGGTAATCTTCTTTCCCAAAAAACTAATCACGGACAATAATAAAAAAACATAACTTCATTAAAGGGGAGGATGGTACAGAGGTAGCTTAAATTTAGCACTTTTCTATTAAAAGTCTTTCAGGTCTTTGGGTGTTAGAATCACTCTACTCACTGTGTGTTGTGTTCAGATTGTGTTAAACAGTGGTGTGGATGATAAGCAGAGAGGGAGGATGGTTTGGAAATTTGAGGAAGGTGCCTGAACGCGTTTTTTTCATCCTCGAGGCGCTGATGACAACGGGAAGTTGAGGAGATTGACACTACACACTCCCCCTAGTGGCAACACAGCACTCATGAGAACTTTGTTTTGCTCGAGGGCGTTCATGCCTTCCAGGAAAAACCACCTGCCACATGTGGCCACGGGCCATGACACGACAGAGAGAGGCTGTGTGAAATTACTTTTAGGGACTGATGTGATTAAAACCTAGCTTGGAGGTGCCCGCTAGAAAAATTAAGGAGGGCCACAAGGGTGATGTCTCACCAAATCCCCAGTGTGAGAAGGACGGGAAGGTTTGTCTTCTGCTGTGCCGAGAGGTGTAGAGTTGTCTTCACCTCCCAAGAGAGGACACAACAGAAGCGAAGCTCTGGGAGGGAAAGGGAGTCCCAGTACACTCCAGTATGTTTCACTTTGATTGCACTGGAGCTTTAGCCAGAGTGAATATGTTACACAGCAGTATAGTACTGCCGTCTTTCTTGTCATCTCACAACAAAGCCATGCGATCCTTACACTCCGGCTCATGGTTCATCCCCATGGCACCAGTGTCAGCGCCGAGGTGACACTGGTGAGCTGCTGTAAAAGGAGAGTAAATGAAGAGCGGCATCATCGCTGCCCTAACACAAGCTCCACCAGGGCTGGATAAACTCATTCTGACTGGCTGAGCACACACAGTGCAGGCACATTTCACTCTGACAAAATGCAGAGTGGCTGTTTCTGGGATTGAAAGATGAAGCAGGAACTTCTGTTGAGTCAGGTGATCTCATCATCCAATGAAAACAAATCAAGACAATCACACCATGTAGATGCTAAACTGCCCAAAGCTTCATTTGTGTTCACAGTGAACTCTTTACAAGAAAATAAGCTGTTATTTCAGGATGTACCGAAGCATTTGCCGCGATATGCTATTCCTCTAGGAGTTCAAGTTTGAGTTTTTATTCATTGTTTGTGGTTTATGACAATAGATCGTATATAAAGATGGAGGACGTGTCTCCATCACCACTCGTTGCATCAACAAATTATCCAAGATATGAGATTTTGACGTCATTTTGGCCGGAGTCTGTATAGTAGTGAAACCGAGAAACTGTCTCAGCTATCAATCAGGTCACTAAACAAACAAAACTTATCAGAAAAAGCACTTGAACATTCATTGTGATGGGAGCTGCCTAAAGTGACAAAAGATATCTTTAGGAAAAAAATGTATTCAACGCGTACTGTGAGTAGTTTAGTTAAGGCCATGTCCCATCCATTGACCTGGAGGAGGCAGTGTTTATGACAGCCAGGATCTGATGTATAAATACAGTTAGTACTTAGAGTAAACAGTTTGTTTTTTTATCTTACTTGTACAGTTTGTGTTTATGCACGAGTGAGTAACCTCCAACTCTTTGTGCATTGACTTTTGGGACAATAGAGTTCTTAATAAATGCCTGCTCTCAAATCAAGCAAATTTTGTTGCTCTATTTCCCACCCACCAACACGGAGGAGACTGGGTGTCTGACCTGTACTCCAGCCTTTATATAGGCTATACTTCATTTTTTTGCGACCGTCATATCTCGAACATTAACAACCACACATTGGTGTTAAAATGTAATCTCGTCTCAAACTCCCCCGAGGAGGAGAAACCCGGTGACCTTCCCTGCTGCTCAACACCGAGTGCACAACAAGATAAATGGTTCACATATCTCTAATACAAAACGAATTGTTCCTATTAGCGAGAATCCTATTGATTCAGTTGACCTCATGACGTCCACTGTAGCACGATCGTTAGAGAACACACGGAGATTGAAGAAGTGCGTATATCTCATGGCCGGATACAAAATGAGATGTTCTCTGTAATTCTCCCGTGATTTTCTATTAAAGATCAAACAAAAGGGCGTCAACTTAGATTCCCCTTCATTTTGCATTAGGATCAATTAAAGCCGTGCCCCTGCTGTAAGTGTGTAAAGCTGCAGAGCTCCTGTTGCTGTGTGAGATTATTTGCACGTGAAATATTTATAACGGGGGAAATTTTCCGGTGCTCGCCGAACGTGTGGTGTGCTCACTCCTCCTCGGTGAGCACCTCGACCGCCCGCGCTGCGAGTTTGAAGTGCAATTCTCTCCTTTAACATTTCGAGTTCAGCTGCGTGGGAGGCTTGTTGTTCATGCAGGTGTCACAAGAAAAGCCACCGCCTCCTCCTTCCCACTCCACCTGCACCCCCCCCCCCCACTGCCCGTCTCTCAGTGCATACAGTGCGTCCCCGCTGCCCTAATTCATAGGCCTTATAGTGCCTGCTACTTCTTTAACACCTACATGATGTACTTCATTAGAATCCACTCCCTGTCTGTTCCACTTCAGCCCGTCACTCTGAGTGTTTCCTCTTTGTAAGAAGAAGAAGAAGAAGAAGGAGTAGGAGGAAGAGGAAGAGGAAGAGGGAGTCGCTCTTCACACCAAACAAACAACTGGCCTCCGTTCTGTTGTCGTGCATCTTCCCCCATCTCTTGTCTCGTGTATTTCTTGCTCTGCCGGGAATTCAATTATCCCGGCCGTTGTTTCATGATGTTGACGTGACACCCGTAGACGGATTCATTATCTCATCTCGTGACAGCGTCGCGGCGACGGGGCCGATGTCTCCGACGCGTTGAGCTCACACATCGGGCCTGTGCATCTCTGAATGCCTCAAAGATACTCGTCTTTTTCTTAAAGAAAAGGAGGCGTCTCCTGGAGAAGCTGCATTAAATTACAGCAGTTGTTAGGTGGGAGACTGATTCAGAAAATGCTGATAATATTTCAATAAAGTTGAATTAATGAAGGTTATAAAGAGGACTCTCTCCCAGACTTGATTGTATTTATTTGTGTGAACTTGTAAAGTTCTTTGCACTTTTTCCCCATTTCCAGCAATGACTCAAGGTTTGCTCTGTGTTATATTGAAATAATTATATAAAAATTCATCCTGGTGGATTATTTCTGCATATAATTGTTGAAAAAGTGTGAGTCAAATAAAAGCGTTGGGATTTATTTGCAGTGTTTTCAATTGCGTTGGCTTCTTTTCCCAAAGTTGTATTCATGAATGTGCAGGTTCCTCTGTGACAAGTTTGATGAAAATGTAGCAGGAGCTTTGTGTCTCTGTTTTAAAAATGGAACGGACTAACCTCTGCTGAGGTTATGAAAAGGCCACAGATTGTGGCTCTGGGCTCTTTTGATCATTTCTTTTTGGTCTTGTTAAAAACTGAGCCGGACCTGAAAAGAAGCTCATATCGAGTGGTGCGATAGAGAATGCTAATTCACAGGGACTGTGTGTGCCTTTCCCTTCATTATGTACATTCTTTAATAACTTTCTCTCTTGCAGGGAACGAGTTTGGCCATCCTGAGTGGCTGGATTTCCCCAGAGAGGGGAACAATCAGAGTTGCCACTATGCCCGGCGGCAGTTTAACCTCCTGGATATAGATCACCTCCGCTACCGGCAGCTCTACGCCTTTGACCGGGACATGAACCGCACCGAGGACAAGTACGGCTGGCTGGCTGCCCCACCTGTAAGGACTTCACACGCTCACTCTACATCAGGCTCTTTGTGCAGACAGACTCAATTACCAATTCACATTAGAGATACTGAGATAAGTTTGAGGAGAAGCCACGCACACCTAAAAGACCCTGTTAATGGATTGTATTTGACGTAGTGACGTTTAAAGCACACGTCCCTTCCTCATGATGTGTGACAGTTTTAAGCAATTAAAACACATAGTAAATATGATGATAAATATATACAAAGCATAGCGTACAAAGGTTAAACAACCTAGGTTACATATACAATGTTTATAAGAAAATAGATTACATATAAATCATGTCGCTCCAATGGTTGAGTCCCCATCAAAGACTCACGGTCTCTACTCACTTCTTGAAATGCCTCTGTCTAAGGTGTTATTATAGTGACACCACACATAAATATGAAAATACAAAATGCAATGGGACATATAGAGACGGTAGATAATGAAATAGCAATCGAGCTATGGAGCAGCGGTATCGTGGTCCTGCTGATACACATGATCGATCTCTCCAGTCGGTCTCAGGTGTCAATCATTACATTTCAAAAATCAAATAAACTTAATAAAGCCAATTTTTACTTTAAAAAGTAACACTTGAACCAACACAAGAATAGAATCTAAAATGACTTAAATATCTTCAAGAAAAATGAGTAGACGTGTACTTTGACTTCTTCATTTGGCCCATGTCTCATCTGCTAACATGGAGGAGGTGGGGTTTATGGCTGTTACTGCAGCCAGCCACCAGGGGGCCATTGAAATGGGGAAGTTATCATATTTTCAATCTTTAAGAAACATCACATTTAAAGGTCTTATATCTAACTCTTAATTTTAAACCCTTACATTGTTTAAATCCAGATACATTAATTCTCACAATTTTTCTCAGATACGGATTATTGCGCAGCCAATATTTAAATAACGATTTATTGGATGTAGGATTTTGAGTGAAGGTTTTCTGAAGCCTCCGTCTTAACACACACGTACAGTTTTATTTCTGGAGGCACTTAGATCCTGGACTGAGGCAGGAAATAAATGCACCATAAAGAGAGTTCCATTTTGGAGACGTCTTGTTTCTCCGGCTGCTGTCAAGGTGAACGTTAATAAAGTTCATCCTGTGGCTTCTCTCTCTGCCTGCTGTCGAAGCCTCTGGAAGAACGAGAGAAGGTGTTTCTCTCTCTCTCTCTCGACTCTGGTATAGCAAAGTGATGGGATAATGCAAATGGAGAGTGTTGCTGAATTGACAGGGATTAGAAGTAAGTCTGTGTAATTGATTAAAAAAAAAAAAAAAACACCTCCCTCACAACCCCGGGAATCCGTTTTGAAGATTAGAAACTACTTCACCTTGCTGCGTGACACCCTGACCCGCTCATCTCCCCCCCCCCCCCCCCCGCAGCAGACACACAAATGCAGCGGAGTCGTAATTAAGAGACATGTCTGGTTCACGAGGATAATTTCTGCACATTGGTCCATCAATCAGACAGAGGTGTGTTCTGACGTCCCGGAGCCGCGTGCACATTTTTACAACCGGATGAAACGCAGCTTTGAAGGTGCGGCAAAGGAAAATCCGAGTCTGGCTGGTTCCTCTGCTCCCCTTTGTGGAGTCTGAGGGAATGCTGATCCCAGAGGAGGCTGTTGGCAGGGAGGATGCATACATTTGGCACCGGTGCTGACCTGCTAAACATTGCGGGTGCTGTTTTTCTTGGCTGTTTCTGTTAAGTTTTCTTTTTTCATTTACAGCCGCGGATGACAGCTCTGAAGCGTGCACTCAAGAGAAGACATCATCTCATTATGTTCCTTCTGTGATTGATCACTTCAGAAACTGAAGTAAAATATTTCAGTTTGCGTCGTGGCGGGCTGAAGGATATCATTTCCGTTAAGTTGAATTATGCGCGAGGCTGCAGGCGGCTGTGATGTGTAGGGAGCAGGAAGATCATCCATCACAAAAACAGGATAATTAAGGATAATGAATATTACAGATACTCTATCTCCGATGGGGAGAGTTTACCCTGTTGAAGGGATCTCGAGGACAACATCGAATTAGGGCAGTGGCTACCTCCGACTGACAGAGGATGAACTGGAGGTAATTAGTTCAATATATTATGGATTTGTTTTTTGATCACATCCAATTTAAGAGTCTGCTGTGATACAAAGCTGCAAAACAATAAGAGCGTGATCATCAGGAAGGTTTTTACAGGTCAGACAAGTTTAATGACCTTTTAATATCTCTTTATCTATTGATTCAGATCAACGGTGAAAACATAGCCATGGGCTCCAGACATTTAAGCTAAGGGCGGAAATCCTGGACAATTTAGCAAGACCAGGATTAACGTATTTTTGTATCCTACTCTATTTGTTATTTCAACAAACAGGGCAAGTTTTAAACCCCTCAGTATATCTATGCAGAAGGTCCACGTCACATGAAAGATCACAAGCAATAAATCAATTCCGGCATTAAACCTGAGAGCATTTCAATAATAAGAGTAAATATAATAATTACAGAAAATTTGAGAAAACAAGTTCCCCATTTAAACCGGTATAAATGTAATAATGGTAAAATCGAAGATAACAGGTAAATGGGCTGAAAAAGACAAAATGGCCGTGTACTCTGTAATGAATCAGTTCCAGGGGTTTCTTCAGCTCCCGGCTCCGTCCTTGGAAGCGACTGATACAAAGAGAAAATCAGGGATTGATACAATATCACAAAAGGTCTTTGTAGAACATTGCTCACAGATAACGCCAATAACTGCTCCGAGATTCCGCCGTAATAACCAGATGAGTCTGAATCCCCTGCACAGCTTATCAATGACATTGCCAAGGTAATCGTGCTTCGTGGGAATGTTCTATGGCTCGGTTCAATATTTCATCGGCGGTGGGAGGATCCAAGGGCGTTGTGTAGTTGAAAAGAGGAGCGGGGCGGAGAGAGAGAGGATCTGTCGGCCATTCTCCCCGTTGTCCCAGGTAGAAGCCAGCTGAGCGGACTTTGCCTTTTAAAAGTTTGGTTTTGTGTTCTGCCTCTTTTGAAGCCGCGCAGCTGTGAGCTTCAAAAGGCCGGGGACGTGAACTGAAGCTGGTGTCGGTGCAGAGGCGGCGTCACTTGAGTCGCTGCAACTGTGATGAAATGTAAATAAGGCGCCGCTCGCTATAGCGTTCAGTGTTTGTCCGTGTTCCACTTACACCTGTGTTAACGGCTGTGAGGCCAATTCAGACGCCCGTAAAGTGCTTTTTATTTTCTAGCAGTATAACTCGTATCCGTCTGTATGTACAGCAGTAAAAAGCAGTTTATGATCACATTAAGAAGAAGCTGTATTTAATCATTTCAAGGTCATTGGAGGGATTTACCAAGCAGCATTCCTACATCAGGCTGGGATTCAGACAGTGGTCGGCGTTCCCTGAGAGAACCCCTTTATAGCAGGTTGCATCTTCAGATGTGTTTTGGATGTCTCCCTTCTCCCCGGACACATAAAATGTTTACCCGGGGCAAAAAGCAATTTCTGTTTCCCACGCACAGTCCCGGGTGCGCTCCACGCTGACTTGACGTGAGCTCCTCTGGACTGAGGCGGTCGTTTGTGGAAATGTTGCATTCGAAACGGCGGTTTACACAAACAGATGTTTTCATTCAGGAGTGCTGAGGTCACAAATGGGGCGACTGCAGGGATTTACCCCCCCCCCCCCCCCCCCCCCCCGCTCCCATTGCCTCACTTAGTTCCACCCAAAACTGTTGATTCAGTACAGTGGGAGGCTGCAGGGACAGGAAATGGAATGTTAAAGACTTCAGTAGTGTAACACTAGATGACTGTTCATACATCATATACATCGCCTGGGGGAGATGTTTTTTTTCATTCGGAAATTATAAGATAACAATTTGCATTTTTACGAACAGCTTCTGAATAAAATAAGAATACATTTATGATTAGCTCCAGTTCTGCTGATTGCATTCACATTCATGTATTCATTTATAAGTAAAAATGCACATTAATCCAAAGGTCGGAAAAGTTCACACATTCTTTACTCAACTAGAAGTACAGATAGCACGTGTTTAAAAACAACTTATGTAAAAGTTTAAGCACTGATCCCATCTGTTTACTCAAGCAGAAGTATACAAGTATAAAAGTACAGGCCCTGAAATGTACTGAGAGTAAAAAGTTTGCCTCTGAAGGTCATTTCTACCTCCTGTACCTGTGCAAGGTCACATTAATATAGTGTACTTGGAAGAATATGTACCTTAAACCACTTGAAATTACTTCAAATAATATACAAAGCAATACACTAAAAACTGAGGTTAAAGTAAGAAAACAAAATTGAGCATGAAGAGTGTGTTCAGTGAATTAAATATTATATTAATATGGTATTTTTAATATATGAATTCCCCTCAAATGCATTAAAACAAAGGTAACAGGCCTTTTTTATATATATATATATATATATTAGGAGTAGAAAGTGTAGAAAACAAAGTACAGATGCCTGAAACATGTACTTAAGAACAGTACCAAAGTATTTGTTCTTCCTCACCGCCCACATCTGTACTTACTGTACATGCTTGTTAGGATCAAACCTAATGAATGCAGGTTATTTTTTGTTTTTCCGTTTGCTCAAACCGTCGCCGTCAGCCAGAGGAGCTTTGGCATCGCTACAAATCTAAAGACTTTCTTCTGTAGAAACCAAACTCCAGACTGTCATCCCGTTCCTCCTTCACCTCCGTCCTGGCTGACGGACGGGCTGCAGGGAAGCTTATCTCCTCGCTCAGCCGTGAATATACGCTGCCCAGAAATTGGCTTGGGGAACAAGGCGCTAAAAATAGTGGGGGGGGGGGGTTGGGTGACATTGATGATCTCCGCTAATGACACGTTAACAGTAGCCGGCTCGGCGGGAGAGCGGGCGACTTTATCACGTGCCGCCTGACTCGAGCTGACAGCGCGCCCCCCCCCCCCCGGGGGCCGCCGCCTCCCGCTGATGAGTGCCACCTGAAAATTGATGCAGCGGGAATGTTACTCCGGTCTATTTGGAAATGTGTCGGCCACTGATATAATGTGCCCCATTATAACTCTCTTAATCCAAGACGAGAAAGGTAATGACTATTCATGAAGAAGTCGTTTATTAGCTCCTCTCTTCTCTCCTCCCTCTCTTCTCCCCCCCACCCCCCCTTCCAGGCCTTCGTGAGCGCCCAGCATGAGGGGGACAAGGTCATAGTGTTTGACAGGGCGAACGTGCTCTTTATCTTCAACTTCCACCCCAGCACGAGCTTCCAGGGATACAGGGTGGCTGTGGACGTTCCAGGGAAGTATCCTTTTTGAGCCTTCATCTGTCATGTCGGGCGCCTGCTTCTGTTTGAAGATCTTCCCTCTGTCACGCCGGGCTGCACACTCGCTTTCCCCCTCGGAGCAGTGATGCCTTTGTTAGTTACTTCTTCTGATACAATAACATGATTAATCTCTTCTGGAGCTTGACTGCAGCACTAACTGAGGATTGTGTGAGACGTCTCGTAAGAAGGGGACAGAGAGGAGATAGAAATCCAAACATGGGTTTTCTTTTTTTATCTCATTTATTTGGGAAGACATCGACAATCAGGCCGTGTCTTTGTGCCTCACTGACAACACAACACCTATTTAGTACCAGCTAAAGAAAACATATAAAACTTTTGTCTAGCACCACTAACATTATATGACCATTCATAGAACAGTGCACATTGATTAACATGCATACTTGAGTCCAAAATGTAAATGTGCCAGATTTAGCCATATAAGCTAGTTTTCATCTGCCGGCCCTGGCAGGTTAGCTAGTGCTACTTGGCACTAGTTTAAATATACTAATGTTTTTTTTGATTTTCCATTGGATTCATTGACAACAATTAAAATGTGGAAGGTTATCAGACTTTTCTGTTGGAGCCATACACACCAGCTGGTTGTGGGTTTGTTGCCGTTGTCTTTTTCCCGCATTGATTGTGTGTTTATATGACCACTGTGTGTGTTGATTGCACTTAATTACTGTTTACGTGTCAGAGTATTATCAGCGCCTTCACCAGGGTTACAAGAAATCTACTGGACACATTTCCACAGAACTTGGTGGAAGGATGTTGTGTTCAGGTGTGTACCCAGGATGTTTTTCACTTTCTTTACCACACTCGTTTTTTTTTACATATCCACTGATCTCTCAGAGAATACTTCATGGACCTGAATGGAAAAGATTCAGGCACGTTTAGGGAACTGATATCTGCGACTGTGTGAAATTTGATTTCAGCTTGATTGAATTTAAGGCGACTGTTGGGCCATGGCAGACGTGTGCGCTCCACCGAGTGCTATTGGAGTTCATGAAGTTTTTCTTATAGAACACCGAGTCCGACAGGTCTCACTCTCGTTCCATCAACGTGAGCGAGTAGCTGATCTCCAGCCTGTGACGACCAGCTACATTTGAAACTGGCTCAGTGACTGTACTGTAGGTTTCTGTCACCAGGCAGCCCCACCTCTCCGCCTCACTAGTAACTGTTGATAGGAGGCTGAAGGCTGAAGGCTGGACGTGGTTCTAAATGAGTCTGCCGTTAAATTTGTCAGCGCATGGAAGGAAATAAATAAAAATCACCTCCTTCCCCCCCGGAGTTGAGAAGTGAATCTCCGATCTAAACACGGTGCCAGACGAGTTTGAAGTAAATGCGACATGTAAAGACCCAAACTTTTAATGGCAGCGTTCTGTCCGAGGCTAACACTTCTGTGATATAATCCCAGCACTGGCTGCTGGGAGGGAATAGAAGTCCGTTGTTTATCGTGGTGTTGTTATGCCGGTTCCCGAGAAATAATAGCAGGAGGCAGTGATTCAGAAAGTGCTCCCTTTAGCTGCAGCGGCTGTCTGTCTTCCCAGCGAGCAGCGCCGAGGAATTTAATGAGTCCCACAGTTGTGATTACACCAGGCTTAATGATCAGGGATGTGAAGGGGGACAGAGAATCTGACAGATTTGTATTTATTATAACGGACATCATTCTCTTTTGGGGGCTCTAACGGTTTCCCCACCGGAACGGGATTCACAGCCGCGTGGTTTCCTCGTCTGTGACTTGAATAATGCGGCGGCGAGTCGAGACGCAGCGTTTGTTTCGTTTCCTCTGGAAGCCGGCGGCTCAAACCACCACACATGAGCGACTCAGTCTCAAATGATGGTGATTGGATCGTCTGACAATGAGGCCGTTAAACAGCAGTTGTTCCTCGATTTGCTTTGTTTCATTAAGATGGATAAGTTGACGCTTTGTTGTAGTTGTAATAGAATTTGAATGTTGTTCCTGTTGGGAAACTTTGAAATTCACTCGAGCTGCAGTTCTATTTGGAGCTAAATGAAAAATCAGCCTGATATCATTATATTGAATAATTTGTCTTTTTTTTCATGTCATTATGGGGCAAATGTCACAAAATACCATGATTATCAGAAAAAGAAAAACAATACAAGAACATTTCTAATCTCTTTCTGTTTTTTTACATCCACAAAACACGTTTTAAATACCAACAGTGAGACTTTAATCAAGTGTATTTGAAGATTAAAAGAAAAAACAGAATTAACCTCTAATCTTTCTGGATCATGTGTTAATTGTCAGCCTGTCTGATGTGCAATTATTGTGTATTCTGCCTCGTGCTCTCCGCTCTGCCTTGACGGGGGTGAGTCTCGGGCACAGCGCTAATGGCCTCGCTGCACAGTGTCTGTAACACCATTTTTGAGGGTTTATTTTCATTTAGATGGAACCACATCTTTTCCTCCTGGTGCTTCTTTTGATGTTTTGAGAGGAGGCCTCAGACAGTGGGTGGGTTGAGAGGAAATGCAAATAAATGCGAGGGCAAAGCTCTGGCTGTCATTATACAGAGAAGCAGTAAACACATAAAGGCAAATGTGCTCTGCGTGTATGTGTGTATGTGTGTATGTGTGTATGTGTGTGTGTGTGTGTGTGTGTGTGTGTGTGTGTGTGTGTGTGTGTGTGTGTGTGTGTGTGTGTGTGTGTGTGTGTGTGTGTGTGTGTGTGTGTGTGTGTGTGTGTGTGTGTGTGTGTGTGTGTGTGTGTGTGTGAGGAAGGTAAATGCGCCGTGTGCATGAGGAGATGCCGATCCTCCGATGGGAATGTGTGCACAGGATCCAATTAGGGAAGAAGACAGATGAAAGTGCCACTCAGAGGCAGAGGAGGTAAACAAGACAAGCTCAATGAGTCCAAAAGTGCTTTTTCATTACACTCAGCTGTCATATACTTAAACTTTCTTACCTGTGTGAGGGTCACCGATGTCACGGAGGTGCCCCCACACCACCGCTCCATCTGGAAACAATGGCTGGATGGAGCCGGCCATGCTGTGCATCACCGAAAATGGATCCAATGCTGGTTTTATCCTCTTTGGCAACGTGAAGAGTTCTGTGTTTTATCAGAGGGTGTTCCTGTCCAGCAAAGAAAACCACCATTAAGTTACCTTCAGCTGCTCTGTGACGCAGATTGGACGACTGCATGTTGGCCCTGATGGATTTTCAGGTTCTTTTATCTTTGAAGGTGGAAGCATCAGGGTTGCAGCATTGTTTTATAGAACCCCCCACTTGTTCTGCATGACTTCTCAATAGGTCGCTCAATTATACAAGAAAAACAATAAGCTGTCAACGTCACTGGGAAGAAAAAATCCACAGTCGACGCTGTGGAGGTGTTGTGGTGGTTTTAGCGTCTGGGGCCAAATTGTAAAGCTGAAAGTCTGCTGACGTAACTCAACAGCGATGTGGACGTCATCCCACAGTGCCAGTCCTCAGTCGGATGCTCAGTGACTGTTTGTCTTCTTCTTTTTTTTTATACAAGCTATTTCATCGCTTTTCATTGTCTTCTTCTAAATGCACGAGGAAGAGGAGAGCGAGCGGAGTGAAGCACCTTCCACGGAAAAACATCGGCCATTAAAAACGCAGTCAAAGTCAGCTTTTCGACAGCCACTCAAACACTCACAGGTTTTTGTTTTTTTTATTATTCTCCCTCCGACTCGTGGTGGATGCGTTCTGCCGGCAGTGGGCTTTATCTGGCTGGTTAGACTATTTGAAATCCCAGTAGGATCCTGTCATGAAAGCTGTACCTGTCAGGCCAGATTGGTCTTTGATTTACACTGTGCCAATAGGCGGTTGAGATTGTGTCAGGTCATCATTCTTCTCTCTCTCTCTCCCTCTCTCTCTCTCTCTCTCTCTCACTCTCTCTCTCTCTCGCTCTCTCTCTCTCTCTCTCTCACTCACTCACTCACTCACTCACTCACTCACTCACTCACACTCTCTCTCTCTCTCTCTCTCTCTGCGCCGTTCCTCGAATGCCATTTGGAGTAATTCAACCACGGGAGCTTGAGACACACTAACAAGAATTCAGAGTCAAACACGCAGAAGCGACAATAATTTACTCGGATATTATCCAGAATCAGTCATCGCAGGTGAGCTGCATCAAGATGGATGACGACAACAGAGTTGTGTTACTTTTCTCTGCGTGGCATCCCATTAGGTTTTAACTCCAGATGCTTAAGCTGGGATTTTGTCGTGTTCTATTGCTGCAGACAAATTGATGAGCTGCTTCAGTTCAGGTATTAATGGGAAGATACCATTATATTATAGCTTGTGTGTTATTTGTGCAGCTCTGACCACAGTTTCTCTCCATCATGATGCCATTCACAACAAAGTAATGCCCGAGGTTATTGGTTTCACAGGAAACACGAGCAGTCAGATGTTCAGACAGTTTATCCAAATCATCTGCCACTTTATTTGGAGCTTAAATTATGATAACAGCGCTTTGACATCCGTAAGTGTGCCACAGCAATTTGAGTCTTGTCTCTTATTTTAATAAAACTCACGACTTTACTATCAAGAGGTAAATCTGAATGATAATCACATCCCAAAACTCCTGAAATCATGATTGACTTTCAGGCATAAACCAGAACTTAAATACCTGAAAACTTCGGTAAAGACTCTATGTTCTCTGAGAGCTCGTTACATTTAAAGATGGAGAACAAATTGTGTTTTCATGTCGTCTGGTTTGACAACACGATTCTGGTGATTGGTTTGTCTTTGTTAAGACCAATGACTGTAAATGAAGATGGACGGCATGTCTCCACTTTCTCCTTCATGTGCAAATATGGAGCTGAAACCTCCTGGACACAGCTTCCACCATCATTTAGAGCCACTGATCATGTAGTGGAGCCGTGGTGGTGATATCCTATTGATACATCTACTCAACCAATCAAGAGTCAGTCTCAGCAGTCAATCATGATGTTTCCCCCCCCCTTTTTTATGGCAACAAAAAAGCGCGTAAAACCACAATTATAGGAAAGGAACATGCACTTGAACAAGCATCAGTTTAATAAGAACTGCCCAAAATGACAGAAACGTTCTACGGGAATAATTTATCTAAGGATCCAGGTGAACTATACTGCAGTCAGCCACCAGGGGGCGATTGAGACCATTGGCTTCACTTTAGGGTGGCTGTCATAAGATAAGATAAGATGCATTTATTCGTCCCAAACACATGCACAGTCATGCAAAGGCACACTCATGCAGGTAGGGAAATTTAATCTCTGCTTTTGACCCATCTGGTGCAGTACACACAGAGCAGTGAGCAGCCACGTACGGCGCTCGGGGAGCAGATGTTGGGGGAGTAAGGTGCCTTGCTCAGGGGCACTAGACAGGGTAGGGAGACTCTTGGAATTTTGGACAGATCAATCCAGGTTCGTCTTTTTGTTGTCTCTCCGTGGAGTCGAACCAGAGACGAACCAGAGACCTTCTCTGCCCATAGTCCAAGTTTCTGCCACTAGACCACCGCCTCTCAATGTCTCATGTCCTCCATCTTTATATTCAGGCTGCGGTTGAGACAGTGAAACTCACAAGAAAAAGCATGAACATTTACCAAGCCTGTCCAAGAACTCGTCAGTTAACAATGATGATTTCAAAATCCTGTAGGACATGAAACAATTAAACAAATGTATGCTCAAGGCTGCTCAGTACAACAGCTTTCATGCTTTTTTTTTTTTTTTAAATGAAAACACTTTCAGGGTCACAAAATGAATCCAGTGTCTGTGTTTCAGCTGCTGCCACTTCTCCTTAGAAACTGTTTTTTTGCCCGGGCTGAGCAGAGAGCGGCTCTGAAAAGGCACGACATGGTGTTTAGAATGCTTACAAGGCCGTGCCTCAGTCTTCAGACACACACACACACACACACACACACACACACACACACACACACACAGGCGACTTCACTCATACCAGAGTGCTATTGCTTTCATAAAGCCAGCGAAGAAGAAAAATGACAAGCTGGTGGAGAAACTGGAGGGAGCGGTGGTTTGTTCTGCACTCACGGTCACAGACAGATTGTTTTCAGGTCGTCAGTGGCTCTAATCACCGAGCGTCGGTCTGCCCTCCGCTCGCTGGGCAAAATTGATTGTGTTTTATTTTTTTAAGGCCCCCCCCCCCCCCTTTATTCACAAAGGCTGTATTGATAACAATACTCTACGCCTGCAACTGCAAGCTCTTGTTGCAGCTCGTCCGCGGCCACTTACAAAGATGTAATCACTCTAAGCCTCCAGCTCCCACTTTGCGCTGGTTCTGTGTTGCTGCAGGGAAACTTGACATTTCTGTGCATTCAGTGCCATAGATGCACACAAATACCTTTTTATGCATGCATCATTTTCCTATTCCATGCACTATAGCTACTGTAAAGGTATTTTTGTTATTATTAACCCGCCTGAAATCCCATATATCCTCTGTTTTCAGCAGTATAGCCCGGGAGCTCAGCTCTATTTGCATATCTTTCGGTTGGTTGCTTTGAAACCTCTGTATAGATAAGTTTGAGTTTGTTCTGTTAATAACCCTCCATGGCGGTGAGAGGAGGTGCAAAGGAGGAGATCTTTCTCCTCGGCAGGAAAACAATGCACCGAGCGGCACTTCTTTTTAATCATCACTACCAAAGCAAACAAGCAGCCGGCAAAAAGCGGAATTTTCCCGGCTCCGGGGCAGAGCGAGGCGGTGTTTGAGGATCACACTCGCTCTCCAGAACGCCGCCCATGGGGAGATAAAGGTGATTATTCAGCCGGCCAATTAGGGCGCTGTTTGCATGTGTGCTCCTCTCTCCCGGCGGTGGCCACAGTACCACTCCTCGCAGCTCGCCGTCCCTGCAGAGACGGGAGTTAATGAGATGTTTAAGGGTATTTACATTAAACACGGACATCAGAGTGCATGTTGAAGTGTTTCTGATTGGCATGAGCAAAGCCAAACTTTGCCTGGAGATATTTTTTCAGATGAAAATAAACGTACTGCTCCAAGTGGATTTTTCCCTCATTTTAAATGTCTTTTTAAACATTTCCATTTGACATAGAAAACTGCAAAAAGATTAAATTTCTTCAGTCAGACTTTGGGGCTGTCTCCCCCAACAATTTAGATATCACATGTGACAGTATTCTCCATTTCCTCCTGCTGAAGGGCCACTTCATCGTGTAATCAATTCGATCTCACACTTTTGCCTGAAAAAAAAGGAAAGCTGAATATATGCTGAAGCCCCCACTGGAGCATATGGTGCGATTTACATATTATTTCTAATGCAATGGCTTCTCACGTTGGTTCCGCTTCAGTAACGCACATATTTCACGAAACTGTGGTAACCTTATTATGGAAGCTGCCAACAGTCAGCTCTTCAGTGCCTGAGCATCCTTGTTCAGAGGCACAGTGGAGACATTGTGCAAAAAGAATGAAGAGAAAGTGATGGCAAGGGGCCTTCCCTTACTACACACACACACACACACACACACACACACACACACACACACACACACACACACACACACACACACACACACACACACACACACACACACACACACACACACACACGCACACACACACACACGCACACACACACACAGTACGTGCATCTTTGCTCTGCATGATCAAAGAGAGTTGCATTTTTTGTCTTAACCGCTTCAGTGCAGCAGAGAACATCCCACAGACCTCTCTGACATGATGCACCACTTTACAACTTTAAATCACTGTGGATTAATCAATAGTTTTTAAATACGACCATCATCTGAAAAATAAAGTATATTCCATATGCAGCACAAACCAGCATCTGCATAGGAAAGCAACACAGATTACAGTGTCCAGATGTGCAAAGTTGATATGGTATTCGATAAGTCAGTATTAGACATAAATGCATAGATGTACTAATACTAATTTAAGAGGAATGAATATTATGAAGGTGATTTATAACCTCTGCCAAGGCAGTTATGATTTCATTCCTATTTGTTTTTGTATATCTGACGGTTAGCAGTGTTATGCAGAAAGTACAGAATCGATTTTTATTGAAACTTGGTGGAAGGATGAGACAAAGACAAGTGAGAAAGAATCAATCGCAGGATTGTTTTTATCTCTTTCTTAAACATTACGAACTTTAACCAGTTCCCGGTTCGAATCCCAGTTTGTTCGGGGTGCTTCTGTGTCAGGTTGCTGGTAAACTGGTGACTTGTCCAGGTTTTTATACCGCCTCTCTCCCGACGTCAGCCAGGATCGACTCCAGCCCCTCGTCTCTAACCCTCACAGGATAAGCGGGATGCATGGAAGCACTTAATTATACGATTTGCACATTAATGAATCTTTTCTCTTGATCTGTGACAAAAAAGAAGCTTGATTAATCCGCTTTGGCTCCAAGTTGTAAAACAATATAACTTCGTCCCGGAGGAGGAGGAGTGGATTCTCTCTTTGTGTCTGTATATCTGTTGTCACTCACTTGGATCACTTTTTGTTTTTGATCAAATTCATAATGTATGCAGTGAATTAGATAAATTAGACAGGCAGGCAGGATGGTTGAGCCATTACTGAATTTCTTTTGTATTTATGTAAATTTCCGTCAGCGTTCTCTTTGTCTGTCGGAGCTCTGAACTGCTACTGAGGAGGAGACGGATGCTGATGGATGTGAGGATTTCAATGAGTCTGAACCAGCGGAGCACTGCTAAAACCCCGACTGTACAACCAAAAGCTCCCGTGATAAAAACCCTCTGTGCTTCTTCTTGTGTCTTAGAACCCATAAGCGAGTTTCCCACTGCTTTGTTTTTTGCACCTTAACCCCAACGTCTTCCTCAGATACAAAATCAAGCTGGATACAGATGAGGGGCTGTACGGAGGTCACGGGCGGGTCGACCACAACGCGGACTTCTTCACCGAGCCGCAGCCCTTCAACGGTCGAGCCAACTCCATGCAGGTAACTATTTCCATCATCACACTGTTTTTAGACTCATCGGAGGTCAGCTGTTTTTGTTGGCTCCTAAATATGGAGGATGCTCCAATTAGAAGTGCGGGGGTGTTGTAGCCGAGTCCGGACTCTAGAACACTCTTCTAATAACCTAGCACCGTATCAACCATCCCACTCTGCATACTAATTCCAACGAGGTCTGGAGCACGTCGCACATTCCCACTGAAAAAGTGACAAAATTAAGTGTACTCATGAATGTCAGCGTGCACACTAGATGAATGTTGAGAGGGCTGTTGATGGGCACTATTGTCCCACAATGCATTGCGCACATGTGATGTGGGGTGTCGCTCACAGCTGAACAACATCAGAAGGAGGTGTGGGCGCTGATGAGACGGCTCCAGAAATATCTCAGGAAGTAAAAAAAAGGAAGGATGCAAATTTTGGATTATTTCCTGGTTGTTATGAAAAGTCACTGAACACTGTGGAAAACCAATAAGGTATAAAGTTGAGTCATATTTGTTGATTTGAGCTTTAGCTTTAGTCCCATATATGGTTTTCCATTAAAAGAGACATACTATGATTTTTCAGTTTTTCTTTCTTTTAGGGTGTTATATAGTTTTTTTTGTGAAAGTAAATGTTCTCTAAATTGTCATGTGACATCCCCATGTCCCACATTTGCATAATACACAGTCCCACAACAGGTTATGGAACGTAAACCTAGAGTGTGGCTGACATTTCCTATACGTGCTAGAATCAGTTGACCAATCACAACAAAGTGGGCCAGCCAGCCAATTAGAGCAGACTGGACCTAATCAGGAGGAGGGGCCTTAAAGAGACGGGACCTGAAACCAAGTGTTTCAGACAGAGGCTGAAATGAGGAGCTGCAGCAATGGACAGTCTGAGGAAAGTGATGTGTTCACTGAGCATTAGAGCACGTAAACCTTTTCAAGTGACAACCCGACTTAGAATCATGATCCTGAATATGAGCAGAATCCAGAGAATGGGGTCCAAACCTTCTCCTCGGTTTGTCTTTTACACAATGCCCAACACAATGACAGACCCTGTGGAGGATCCTGGTGAGGGTCCTTGCAGCGGGCGGAGGCAGGACCTAACGTAGATCATGTGTTTATGTTTACAACACATTGACACCGACGTTGACTCTTATCACCACAAAACTCTCCTGACATCTTTGTCGATGTCAAACATCACTCACATGCTGCCGGTACGACCGTCAAGGGGAATTTGGGGATCAGTATCTTTTCCCCAAGATAAATAATAAATACACCGAACCCCAATAATTCATAGGAACATATAAACAATTTCAATTTTCTTTGCAGCCCCAGCCAGCAGTTTATAAAATGTAATGAAAGCAGCTGGAGGTTTTTTATAGGTAACCTTGTTCTCTGTAACACACAAGCAGCTCACAATTACCAAATGTCAGCTGTCAGCGTGGTAATGTTTTGTCCTCTTTATGTTTGATTTCATGAATCGGTTTAATTAGCTTGAAACGGAGTGTGCAGCGGGAGGATCTCTCTGAGTCGTTCTAATGAGGCGGCGTCGGGTTGCCATGAAGGAGCTCTGCCTGTTCCTGTAGAAAGACACCGTCTCCCTGGTCTGAGCCTCGCCTCCTAAACGCTGCTCTATAATTTAACATGATTATCCTTTAATGCCGAATCCAGACATGTATCAAATAGGGTTGCGTTTCAAAAAGAAGGTTCGATGCCTCACAGCGTTTTGTCTCTCCACAAACTTTTTTTGTGAATATTACAATTTTGAGTCACTGGGCGTTATGCAGGAATGTGGTTTCAGATTCTCAAACAAACAATGTGCATTATTGATGGTGTTAGAATTTACCTTTTCATGTGCTCGGCTTTTAACATCACGCAGAAAAATATCTGGCAGGATGAACCACCGGGCTTCCATCGAGGAGACTGCTCAGGGCTTAACAGCACGAAATAGGTCGGTCCTTGAAAAAGAGAAAGAAACCCTGACGTGCATTCTGAGCAGGCGCCTCGAGGAGCGCGCACGTTTGCCTCCCGATGTAATTGTTTTCCTGATTAAAGTCGCTGAAAGGCAACAAGATGTTTATGAATAAGGTCGGGGGATGAATTAGCGAGGCGCAGATATACGCAAACACTCCAGCTGTAACTTTGCTGATTGCTCGGCTTGGATCTAATGTTAATGAATCCAATTAATGTGCGAGGACAGTGAAGTGTGTGAAGTGGTCATCACATCATCATTCTGGGTTTAGTGAATAAAAACAAATGGTTGAGAGTCAGTGCTCTAGTGAAACATGGGGAAATTGTGTTTATCTGATGTTTGTTTGACCTTCATCCCCTCGAGAAGACCTCCTCAGATTAATCCAGAACGTGTTGCTGTTATTGGACACAGGATATTTCTCCATATTAGGTGACGGACGGACTTTAATGCATCGCAAATGTGTTTGGCAAAACCGACGCTGCCTTTAAGAGCATCAACTCAGCATTATTTAAGACTCTGTCGAGCCGTCCTCTTTCATGCCGGCTGTGATCCTCCGTCGTATTAGCTTAGGTTTCATCAGGTGAGGACTCCCAATTCTACATTCTCTTAAATCTTCTCTAACTCTTATTAATTCACACACATCGCCGCCTCGCCCGCGTCCCTCTCGGCCATGACTGTGAAGTTTAGTTAACAAGTCATCCGCTAATGCTGGCACCACCGCTGATCAATGGGGAATGAAAGGAAGTGGGTGAAATGGAGCTGACAGAAATGCTTGGGACCCCAATGCACACACTGTATCACCTGTAGACACTCGTATAGAGGTTGCATGTTCAGACTGTAGTCTTGCATAAAGAGGCTCTTCTTCCTCCTCCTCCTCCTCCTCCTTCTACCTGGAGGTGATGAGAATAATCAGGTCGGGTGAACCTAGGGGGGCTGCAAAAGGTGCCCACACAAACCGTGATTAATTTAACAACTGTTGCTTTTTTACATCTGCACAAACGTGTCTTTTTTAAAAGTTCTCCAGCGTCCTCATTACAGAGCGATAATAAACTCTCATATCCTCGGCGAAGGCATCACTCCTCAGACTGAGGATGCACATAATTGGATGAAACCAGCGGAGTCGAGAGCACCGAGGGGGCGCGGTCCACTGTGGTGAACCTTGTGTACCTGTAACGCCCCCTGTTTACTAATCTGAAGCCGGACTCTTGTCTTTTGACATCTCTATGGTTCTTTCAGGCGTTTTCTATTTGAATTTTTCTTGAATTATAAAAAAGAGAAAGGCCTGCACCTTCCACAAAATAAACAAAAATAATAAGAAGACAGTAACTGTGCAGATGCTGAGCAGGCTTTGAAAGTAGTGGAATAGATGAACTAGTTGATTTCATGCTGTGTTTCAGTTTCAAATAATAATATTTCACTAGGAAAAAAAATGTGGTTCTTAAGATTAAAACTAATACGTTAGAGTTTTACACACAGCTCCTCCTGCTCAGCATCAGAGACGGTCGATGTGCTGCAGTTATCATTCATCCAACCATTGCTTCACCTCATATTATATTTAGTTTGAATGTAATGTTTCCCCTTGTCGTACATTGTTCTGCCGTAGTTTAGAATCAAGTGTTGATTGATGTGTGTTTAAACACTGCCTCCCCCCCCCCCCCAAACAGAGAGTCTTGCAAAACAAAACAACAGATGCTCATTGGAGTAAAGTTACAGTTTGAGTCTTTGATAACAGACACGACAGCACAAAACAATGCCAAGTGCCATGCTGACAATCATAACATCCAAAAGATATAACTCATATTAATCATATATCATTTATTAACAAACGAATGAAGCTATTAGTTGTAAACCCTAAAGAAAATGTACCTTATTAGATGTATCTCGACATTTGTTTAAAAAAAAAAATTGGTAATCTACACATATTCTTTCTAATAATAACACCAATGTCGGTGACTAGCTCTAAATAAAATTCCAATGTTAATATTTGTACCCATTAAATACAGACGATACTAATGTGTATTAAGTGGCTCCTCAATATTCTTAAAGTGTATTTGATTATCTGACGTAACAGGTTTTTATTGTTTTCACTTTCCTAAGTGTTTTTTTTTTAGGAATCGGTTCTCCGGCTCATTTCATTTCACCCTTGGTGATACGAGGAGAACGATGTTTTGATGATGTGTTGAAACAAGTTGCCGTGATGATGAATTAAAAACAGATGAAAAACGCACTCTTCTCTTTATGCAAATAAAAACATAGCTGCCGCTCAGCTTTTGTCTGAGAGATTTGACAGTTCGACGCTCCGGAGAATCTCTCTCATCAATAACTTCTCAAATTGAACGTTAAGAATTCATCAATCAAAACCCAAACTTGAGTTTGGGACCCTAAAATCCCCAAAGTGAGGAAAAATGTATCGTAACCTCTTCTGGTATTTGTCAAATTCACAGTTTTGTTTGAGCGTTATGGTGTCAGACGTAACACTAAGAAACACTGATGAGTAATTAGCCGCTCGGAAACCTTTTGATAAACTTTGCACGCTTCAAAGCGGTTGTCTCCTTTGACAGATTCACGGAGAAAAAAAAAGAAAATGAAGCTGAAGTGAGGAAAGAGTGTGGCGGGCTTGTTGCAAATGATCAAAAGACGCACATTTCCATCAGGGAGATCTGAGGCCTGCGTGTGTGTGAAGTAACCGAGTCAAAGTGTGACAAGACGCAGAAGACCTGCTCCACACTTAACTCACATATATGCAGCACTGTGAAGTCCCTATACGTGCATATGGAACATATACTGAACTGAGCCTGCATTCATCTGTAACGGGATATGATCGCGAGTGTGTGTTTACAGTGTGTGTGTGTGTGTGTGTGTGCGATGCAGATCAGGTCATTTAAACTTCTCTTTTAAAGTTTGTCCTGTAAATCTTCCCCTGAGCTGAAGACTGAAACACTGTCGCCTCAGAAAAGTTACGACGTGGAATCATGATCTTATTTTAAGTTTTTCCACTTTACTGAAGCTTCATTTAGCTTCTCTTTTTTTTTGTACCTCCACCCAAGGAGGTTATGTTTCCCTCAGACTGTAAATAAAGATCCACTGACTCTCACTTTCTTGACATTTCACCTGTTTTTTTATCGCGTCAAATTACGAATTAAAAAACAATTTAGCAGGAAAATGAGACATACTTCAGTGTGATTACATCTACAAAAAATTATCTTTAAACAATATCTATTTTTGATGTTTATTGTGACTTTTTATATTAGCCAATGTCCGCTCTGCAAACATGGAGGAGGCAGGGTTTCTGACATGTACTGCACACATCCACTAGGTGGCAAATGAGACACTTTGGCTTTACTTTTGGGAAAACGCCATGTCTCCCATCCATGTAGCGCAAATTATGCAAAAACGAATTTTCCCGAGACTTGTTGGAAGGAAGGAAATATGCCTGTGGGGAAAATCCAATAAATCTAAAATCTGGAAATAATAACAGACACATTTTTAGGATTATGGTTCCTTTATTTGAGCACTGGCTCAGTTTACCATCTAAGTCCGGTTTGTGTTGTTACTCACTCAGATCCTTGGTCTTTGCCTGAAGTACAAGCTGCATGAACAGAGGTGCTTAGCGGGAGCTGATCCTCGTTTAATGAAGAGAAACCGAGACATGTCTGGCGAGTTAAAGTGCACAGATATTCAGGCGGTGGTCTCACCGGCAGCCGGGGTCAGGAGACCGACACCTGGAGCATGAGATATTCCTGTGAAAGCACCTCATGAATCCTTTATCGGTGTGTTTGAACATTGATCAGATCCAGTATTAGCCTGAAGGCTGGACTCTGCTCTTGAAGGGAGAAGAATCTCTGAATCCTCACGTGTGAACTCGAGACGAGGGAGAGAGTGTCCATGAAACACAAGAAGTCAAAAAAAGGACAAACTGCCCTGGCTAACTTTCTCCCGACACAGCTCGTGAACTTCGTCTCATTTTGATTTGCCGCTCTGACATCAGCGATTGGGACCAATCATCCGATTTGCAAAGCTTTCGTTGTCTCAGTGAACTCTGTTGGATTCGACTGCTGCTGTTGCTTGGATATTGAAAATGTGGCTTGTGAGTGTTTTGTCGATGAAGAGATAAACACCTACTCCAAGTGACTCATCAGAAAGCAGCCGAGGGCTTCATGCACGTATTCACACGAGTCGAGTCCAGGTCCAGGTTGGATTTCTGCAAACTTTGTGCTACACAGATGAGAACCGTGTCTGACATGGCGTCTGAGAAAAGGATATTAATCCTCAATGATTGGATGAGTGATTGAATCAGATCTTATCAATGGTTAACCAGTAATGGGAAGTGATTAGCACTGGGAGATGATGAGGCTGCTGCAAACTGCTGCTCGCTGACACTGGAGCAGCCGTTAACCCCGGCTCAACCTGTGTGTTGACGTCCGTCCATTAGGTCCCCATCACCTGAATCCTACACACTGGACCTTTAAGACGGATGAAATGAATCTTCTGTTAACCGATAAAATGTTTTTTTATTCACGCGACAGATTCAAATTAGTACGAATCTAATTTGCACCTTTTCTGTTGTGAGGAGTAAAACGTCTTCCACCAAATTGCTGTGCCAACACCCGGGACACTCGTCTGCTCCCTGTCCCTCGGGTCGACTCGGGACTCGGTTTGTGTTTCTCTCTGTTTGGTGGAAGTGAAAGCTGTTGACACTTTCAAGGTTAGCCGCTTTCATCTAAACAGGTGCAATGATTCACTGCGCTGTCTCCCCCCCCCCCCCCCCCCTCTCTCTCTCTCTCTCTCTCTCTCTCTCTCTCTCTCTCTCTCTCTCTCTCTCTCTCTCTCTCTCTCTCCCCCTCTCTCTCTCTGCAGTGCTCCTGCGTGGAGACTCTCCCACTGTGACTGTTTAATTAGTCACCAGTGTCTGTGTCAGTGCTTCCAGCGCCGGGCTGCTCGACTCCCTCTGTGACAAACTGTTGCCAAAGAAACACATCCACAGGGCGCTCAGATCCACTGATGCCGAGGGGCGGCTCCCAGAGTTCGGGGGGGTGATTGAATTGTTTACAGCTCTGCTCTCTTTTTCACTTCTTTTTTTTTTTTTTTCGCGGGGAAACGCGGGATCGCTTTACGTCTGCTCGGCCGTTCCTCTGGCATTCATCTGAAATGACAAATGGTACACGATGGCTAGTCGCCTCCAAATGACACTGTGTGAATATCAAAAGGATTGATCAAACTCTTTTGAGTTTGCAATGTATATCCTCTGTATATACACGAGGTGTCTGACATTTCCACACTCGGTTCCCTCTCTGTTTTTTGTGCTGTGCTTATTTTTTGCTGACATATTTTTCCTCTTTCTTCAGGCCACTAGAGCTCAGGAGATTCTTTCAGCCGAGCGTATGCCCGCTGGCAGCCTGTAGCTTCACAGAATCCCAAAATTTACAGTTGATGCACAGCCAATATTTAGAGATGATGAAAGGCACGGTTATTGCATTGATCAGAGCGCTCAGAAATGAAAATTAGGATTTTCTTTTTTGCTTCCTCACTCCGGGCTGGGCTGCTCATTTGGAGATGGTTCACCCGAGTGCACAAGCTCATAATGCAACGTAATGCTAATGTAATGAATCTGAGACTGTTTAATCAATGATTGAGGAACGTGTCTTCTCCATAGATCCAGGTTTAAACTGAACTGCTGCAGCCCCAGTTCAGTGGCAGAGGCGGAGGCGGTGGTGACTCTTCATCTCACTGCAGATCTGCAACCCGCTCGTCTTCATGCAGCAGTTTCTGCTGCGTCATCTGTTTACGGTTTCCCAGGGAGGATTCCCAACTCAGCGTGGAAGTGACTGTTGAACATGACTCTGAGTTCAGAGGTTTATTAGGAATTCATTGGATACAAGGCGACGATCCTGTATTAGTCCAACTACAAGGACATTTGCAGTGTAGCAGAAACAAAGAGGATATTGAAAATATAAACATCTGTAAAATAGAATGATACTCGAGCACAAGCCGCCGAAATCCAGCCAAGCTGCACCAAATTGCTCACACTCGTTGATACGTTTCCCCTTCTGTGTGACTGACTCTATTCATCAAGATCCATTCATTATTCCCTGGGAATTCAGAGAACATGCAAACTCCACGTGAACAGAGAAAGGCCAAGCTGGGATTCTAATCAGAAACCACTTAAAGTTAGAAAAGTTGAAGAAGGTGGAAATAAAACCCTCAATCCACCCCGTTGTTCTGCATTTGCACCAAAACGTAATGGAGTCTCACTTGGCTCATGTTCCATCCTTCCACCAGGCTGCATGGAAATTCTGTGTTTTTATGCAATTCTGCTGACAAACAAGTCTATCAACAAACAAATCAACAAATGACGAGACAGAACCTCCTCGTCTGACGTAGAAAGAAACAATTTGGTAAACACATATGAACACAAGAACGTGTGAAACATAAGAAATACTGACTTCAATGCAAATAGAATCTCTCCAGTGTGAGCCGGGTGGATATTTCAGTTATAGACAGTTATAGAAATTGCAATTCAGCTGTATTATGGTGTATTTATGATCCCACAGAGCAGGGTAGTGACAGATAAAGGTTTGAAACCGGCTGACACCAGGCAGAATGCAAATGAAACTGCATGAATATGCTAATTAGCTCATAGTGTCATCAACTGACTCTTTTTCCGCTCTTTAGCTTCCATTGCAGCTGTTTACAGCGGTTTTCAACTAGGTCCTCATTTCCACCCACATATAGTCCAGCCATTTGTTGTAGTTTTTTTTTCTGTCTTTCTCTTTCTCCTTGTCTTCCTTTCCCCGTCTCACTGACCTTGATTGTGAGACGCAATCAGTTCTGATCATCAAGGCACCTCCAACTCTCTCACTCCTAAAAACAGGATAAACCGGAGGAGTCAGTCATCTCCAAAAATCGTTGATCACGTTAACGTCATTAATCTCCAATTGTCATCTCACTTTTCTCCCTGCTCTCTTCCCTCCCTGTGTCTCTCCCTCCCTCTCTCCCTCTCCCTCCCTCTCTCTCTCCCTCTCTCAGGTCTACATCCCCTGCAGAACAGCTATTGTCCTGGCCAACGAGGAGATAGATTACTGTTATTAGAGGATGATTGTCTCCACAGAGACGAGGATCGAGAATGGATTCCAACCCCGACTGAGTGTTAACAATCACCTCATCTTAAAGTGTCAACCTTGCGCGCCACCCAAACCCACTTTTTGAGTTTGAGTCTTTTCTGCTAAACGGGGAGAAGATTGTGAGCTTGTGTGCTTTCAAACACCAGCTGCAACATTAGATGCTGTGTAACCCCATTTGCTGCAGATTGGTCCATTTGGGCAGCGTCCAACATTACCAGCAGCTAGATGCTAAAACCCACAACCCTGCCGAGTCCATCCAGCACGAGCCAGCAGCCATTTATAGGCTCTGCTGACTCTGGTGTGTCGTCTGAAACACACAAACTGACAACTGTGGCCGAGCGGAGGAGAAGCAGAATCCTTACACATGATGAGAGCTCAGAGAAATGAGAATATTTTAGAACGTTAGGTTGTTTGATTATATTGTATTTAAATGCAAATAGTATTACGGTGTCAAAGACACGGAGCAATTTTTAGTTTCACCAGCACTTACGTCCACGTATTTAATCACTGAGTTGGTTGTTAATTTGCCTTGTGGGACGCATTAAAAATGTTGTAATTTGCACAAAATAATAAGATGCTTTGAATTATTACACTTTTAATGGGTGTCTGTAACAGTTGTGTTGTAATGTTTGAATTTATTCAGCTACCAGGAGCATTTATGTGGTTATTTATGGCCCCGTTATTAAGTCAGTAATTTGCAGTGGAAGCAAAGTGATAAAATCCCCTAATTTGGATTGTTCATAGACTGTAGTATATAATGCACTAGTAACTGAACCAACACAGAGTTTCCACTTTGCATTAAGTCGTGCACTGTTTCCTCCTGCAGTAGATCACATCAAGTCAATGTGTGTCGTGAAGATCAGCAAACTGTTCAAACTGCTAATTCAAATAAATTGATTCTGATCGTGATCATTTTGTGTGGCAGACAACTCTGGTTCATTTTTCACCATGTTCATGAGAAAGCTCAGCACATTCCACTGGGATTATTACAGAAAAACATAGAAAAAGCCCAAATCCTGTGTTTTTATCAATGTGAGAAGAGCATTTATTAACAAATACATTTATCTGTAAAGCACATTTAGAAACAATAGTTTTGTGCGGCGAAACCAAAGCAGTAAATATCATGAAGCAACACAATAAAAAAAAACCAAAACCCATTTAATAGACAGTAAGGTAGTAAAAGCAATAAGACCATAAAAATAAAATAAAAAAATGTCGTGCTGAGCAAAAAGCCAGGGGGGAATAAAAATGTGTTTTAAGACGGGCGGCGTAGGGGTCAGCCGGATGACACCATGTCCCCTGTGCTGCGACATTGATCTTGGGACAAACCAATAAGTCTTAACTGGTCAGCGGACCCTGAGTGACCTGGATGGGAGGGGGGGGGGGGGGGGGGGGGGTGGTTGTCAAAGGTCAGAGAGATGGTTTGGAGCTGTAGTCTATCGATTTGTAGGTGAACATTAAAATCTTAAATCAATCCTGCAACATGAAGGGAGGCCGGTGGAAGACGAGCTGCAGCAATCTGCACCAACTGTTGGAGAAGAGGTCCGGTAACACCAAAATAAATACATGAGAGTAGTATGAACTGATGTGAGACCTTTTAAAAATCATTCAAACCTCTAAAAGACTAGAGTGTCACTCAGTAGAGCTCATATACTTCAATAATCTCCTCAAATTCTGCATCTGTCATGTTTGTTCAGACTTAAAACTAATGAAGATTCATGTAAACTTGATTTCCTGAATCCACATTGTCTCGGCTAGTATTTACAATTATTTACAACTATTATAAAAGAAAATCCTACACCACTATGAAAGCACATT
This sequence comes from Pleuronectes platessa, assembly GCF_947347685.1. Lineage (NCBI taxonomy): Eukaryota > Metazoa > Chordata > Actinopteri > Pleuronectiformes > Pleuronectidae > Pleuronectes > Pleuronectes platessa. Next base: position 4,867,586 of record NC_070630.1, on the reverse strand, counting down.
TAAATTTTTTTTTTTGGGGGGGGGTTATTTGGAAGATAAAAGAGGTAAAGAGATTTAAAAGGGTAAAAGGGATAAATATGTATGAACATTTTAAAATAAGTTAAGGAGAAAGATAATACAAATAAAATAGACGGATTTAATAATAATAGATTAAAAACTGGTGAAATCATAACCTCCTTGTTGGAGTTAAAAAGCAAGATTTGATCTCAGAATCCATCTAAATTAAAGTCATTTTTTAAAGTGGGTTTTACATATGATATCCCAGACACCACTGGTCAGTCTTACGCTCAATTTAAGTGAAAACCTTTGCGGCCGTCCGAGCTGTGATGTCGGTGAGAGACGGTCCATCAACGGTGCATCTTCATGTTTCACAGACAAGTAGGACGTGACCTGACCTGACCTCTAACGGAGGTATGTACGAGCTGAGGACCAGAGGTGACTGATCTGTCACAGCTGAACTCGCTCACTCAGGCACAGCGTCGTTTAAATTCTCTTTAAAACGACAGGTTCCCTCTTCTCAGGTTGTGTTTCTCAGACGACTGTGATAACTGATCGTGTCCTCTCTTGATTTTCCAGCCGTCTTCTTAAACTCCCCCTTTTTCCACCCATCCGAATTTCATTTGGAAACATTTTCAGGATTCAATCCGCGTTTTATAACAGTAATTCTGTTACGAGTAAAACAAGAGCTGACTGTGGGCAGCCCGGATAGAAGAGAATGCTTTGATTCACTGCGATCCACACCTACTGCATTAGTGCAGACTCTCAGTCATTTAAGCCGTGTATTGTAGCATATGGCAGGTTTTTGATCTTCCTCCCCTGCAGCTGAAGGAAAAAAACAACACATTTATATTCAGGACATTCCCCCTGTGTTTAGCCAAAAGTATCACGAGCGTGTCATTTCTTTTTGTGTGTCAGCAAAGCATTTAAAAAAAAAAGCCTTTTCTCCTCCTCTGAGTGAACCTCGAGCAACCAGGTCGGTATAAAGAAGTTTATCATCCCTCATCGGATCGGGTCATCGGCAGTTTACCTCTGCAGAAACTAATTGTCTGCATTTGTTTTTAAAAAGTGACTTCTGATGTCTGGTTCACAGCAACTATTGCAGCACATTTCTTTCACTATTATTATTAATGACAGTAAATCAGTGTCGAGCCACAAGAGACTCGGTGGAGCTCATCTCCCTCAGCGAGGCCCATCAGTCCCCTGAGTCTAATCCTGCTGCTCCATCACTCACCTTCATATCATTCTTTTAGATCCAAGAGCTGTTGAAATGTCAACAACAACTAAAATGTGCTACTTCTTAATGTTAAAGAATGTAAAGTGTTGTGTTAAACGGTCTAGAGGTGTTTGCATAATCCTGCGAACTAACAGACAAACAAAAAAACGCAGATCAAAACACAGACGGAGGTAATTCTGTGTTTGAAGACGGACAACGCATCTCCACCTCCTCCTGAATCCTGTCATCTCGCTGATCGGGGGAGGGATCTCGACCAATCGCAAGGCAGCCTCAGCTGTCAATCATGACATCTCAAATAACTAATTTAAAACCAAAGTTATCATAAGAATTCTCACTTGAGCATAAATCAGCGTGATACAAACTATGCCTACAATGAAAGAAATCTTTTTTGAGGAAATGTCCCATCCACTAACATGGAGGAGCTGGGATTTATGATACTACAGCCAGCCACTAGGGGGCGATGTAATTTCCCTTCGTCCATTTTAAATACAGTCTATGAGTTAAATCAACACAATAACTGCATGCTAGCTGTATACTAACATGCTTTCAGATGCATACATGGTTATTTCATCTCCATCCCCTGCAGATACGAATGCCAGGAAATATGCAGGACACACACACACACACACACACACACACTGAGCAGTAAAATCAGTTACATGGTTTTGTGTTTGTGTGTGTGTGTATGTGTGTGTGTGTGTGTGTGTGTGTGTGTGTGTGTGTGTCGTGTTGCACATGAGAAGATTTCCTAACCCTTAAAAGCAGCAGAGTGTATTCTGTGTTGTAACAGTTTGTCTTGTTTTTGTGTATTTCTCGTGAGCACACGAGGATAGAAATGCCTGGAGGGAGAGATGCAGTGGAATCCAATATTGTCGTAGTCAGAAGTGAAGCGATGACATGCACAAAGAGGATGTTCTCAGAGGCTGACCCGAGAGACACAACAAGTCAGGCAGTGGCTTCACCGCGCCCGCCGCTGCAGCTCTAATGTAAACACGCCTGTTGTGATGCACTCGATTCTGCGACTGGAGGTTTTCCTGATGAATGCTCTTTAATGCAGAGACAAGAGGAATTAGAAATGCAAAGTTTATTAGGTTAATTTGTGAAATGTTGGTTAGGTCACGTGAGGTTTGATGTAATCATTTTGGGGACAAACGCTGGCGGCTATTTGATGTTAGCGCTCAAATTCGGATTTAAAGCAACAAGATCCGTCATGAGAACATGAGTTTGTGACGTGGATGGTGTTTATATACCTTCTAGGAAAAAGCTGAAAACCCTGCTGAAATAGCCTGCAGAGAACGTCTTTAAGGTAATTATGTCTAATGGTTCTTTACCCACTGTGCTGCACTTTGACCGACAGAAATAATGGACCATTAAAGACACAAAATAAGAGAAGTGTGATTATTCTGTACTTTTCTCCCATTCTGTTATATAAAGAATAAAGTTCACCTTCCTTCTCCAGACCACTTGTTCTTTTCACTGCTGAGCATGTGGAGCAGGAGAAGCACATGTACTTTTCATCATTGTTTTTCTAAGAAGAGGTTGCCTGTGGTTCTCAGGAACAATCAGCTCCTGACGATTTGAGCACCTGGGGCACGCGGTATGGAACCTGATCCTTTCAAGACCGACTGGCTGCATTTTTCTCCAGGATTGAGACATTGTCCTACAGAACGTTTTCAGTCTCTCACGCGGTCAAAGGCGTCGCATTTCGGGGGTTGGTTTGGAGGAACACGGCTTCCACACCGGCGGACAGTGGATACAAAATGGAAAAAGATTTGATTTGGAGTAGCCACGTGTACATTGGAGTTGAGCAGAGCTAAACAGTGGTGATACATGAAATTCACATTTTTAAGGTTATTTTTACATTTTGGTGTTGTTTGTAGAATCATTCATTGAAAGCATGAGAGTGTCGCTGATTGAATATTTTCAGCAAACCAGCAAATTTCTCCCAGAATGTCTTAATATTCATTCTGTGTCATTATGAGGATTTGGGGGGGGTGGGGGGGGGGTCCTTTGTGTCCTGGATCAACCTGACTGGACTGGTTGTAGTTTAAATGTGGTTGAGACGGTTGTTAACGGCTCTTATAGAAAGTATATCAGGCAGAGGGACGAGTGTGCTGATATTCTCTTTTGTCATTAATAACATTCCGTTTTTTCGTGTTATGCAAAACACTGGCAGTGACTGGTTCCAGTGCAGATCTTCAGGACCCCCAGTGCCGCTTGTTTTCTATTGTACAAGGTAATTAACCGCATCCTCCTGGTGTCTCACGTCTATTCTGTCCTCATTAAAACGGCTTGAATGAAAACCACCAGCGCTGGAGCTCCTGAGCAGCAGAACAGGGAAATAATGTATAGAGTGAGAACTGCATTGACACGGAATCCACCGGCTGTCGTCCATGAACGTGGGTTAGATGCAGGGGAGGTTTCAGACGATCCAACAGAAGTGGTACTGTGTCTAAAAGGAGCAAAAATGCTGCAATATCTGGAGGGGGGGGGGGTGGTGGGGGGGAGCGTGCAAGTATTTATTTTCGAAGTACTTCCTCCTCCGAGGTCCCACAGGAGCTGCATTACTTCAAAATCACCTTAGAGCACTGACTCCCATTTATCAAGGCGATCCACAATTGGCCCACAGGGTGAGCGGCAGTCAACCATAAATCCAGAAATGTCAGATAAGGCAGCATATACAGCACTTCTCTCACCAATTACGTCTCTGCGAGCTCTGATACATGTAGTAGTTATAGTCAAAGCAAAGAAGGGAATCATGAAGCGGCCGATCCCCAGCTGATCGCAACAACCTCTGCAGTTAGTCCCTGCGAGGCCCCAGGAATCACTGATCTATAGCTGGAGGGAATCTCTCCATCCCAGGCTGCACGGAGCCCCGGCTTCTGCTGACTGCCGGATCCCCTTATATCGATAATCCCAAATCCTGGAGCAGGAGTTTAGGTCTCTGCTCATATATCGAGCATCGGGCCGAGGTAAGAGGATCACGACGTGGTGCAGCGGCGTTCTCCAGCCCCAGCAGGGAACTTGGGAGAATAGAGCGTGACAGCTTTGTTTCCCCCCACTGAGAATTTGGGAAACTTTCACATGCGACGCAATAATCACCCTCTGCTGACGTGAGGAAGACGAGGAAGGAGGAACAGCAGGGGGAAGATGTCAACATATGCATACTGACACGGAGCCAAATTTCAAAATTAAGACGTGACTGCAGGGTGTGTGTGTGTGTGTGTGTGTGTGTGTGTGTGCTGGTGTGTGATGGCCATCCAGGAGGCCTCAAGGAGACGGCTGCAGCAGGACGAGCATGGAGGCAGCATGCGCTTGTCCACAGCGCCACCCAATGGTCGCAAATAGATGACCCTTGAAAAAAAGGGAGCATTTATAACCTGATCCTCCCTTTTTCTTTTCTTTTTTTTCACAGCTGCATGGAGTCACAAACAGCTGGGCGGACTTAGGGCAACACCTGCCTATTGGTCAAAAGTGTCAGGTCTATTGTGAGGAAACCAGTGCTGCACCTTCTCTTTGAGGTCGGCCATTATCGAAGGTGACACCAAGGTTTTTACACTTGTATCCAATGTTCATTGACAGAGAACGCAGGTGCTTTAATGTGGAGGTTTTGACTGTGTCGGGTCAGTAGTTATCACCTTTCTCTGCAAGAAATATTGAGCCAAACTACATTTAATGTCCAGGATACAATCATTCAGAATAATAAGTTGATCAGAGTCCTGCAGGTTATTATAATAATTTAAAGAGAAATAAAGAAATCCAGGAATTCTTGACTGTATTACTCGTCAGCATAGTGCGGTGGCCAACACATGCAAATAGTGAAAATGACAATAGAAGTGTTTCCAGGAGACCCAATAAAAGTGATGAACCTGTCTGTAGCTCAATGCTGTGTGAAGTTCCATCACCACTGACGAGCAGCAGGCTACTTCACAGAGCATTGAACTACAGACAGCTTCATCCCTTTTTTTGGGGGGGGGGGGGGGGGTGCACAGCATGTGTCGACACATGTTTGTTTTCTTTACGTGCACGTTTTTTTATATATATTTGAATGTGTTGAATTCTCTCTGCCAGAAATCCCGATTTGTCCTTGCTTGTTTGTTGTAACACAACAAAAACACAAAGATGCTCTTCAACAGTATATGCAACGTGTGGCGTGTGTGTGTGTGTGTGTGTGTGTGTGTGTGTGGGGTGGCTGCAGCAAGCACGAGCATGGAGGGTGCATTTGCTAGTAAACAGCGCCACCCAATGGTTACAGGTGGTACTTGCAGAAACGGGAGCGTTTATAGCCTGACACTCCCCTCCATTCTTTTGGGCGGAGTCTCGAACACTATCAGGGCAACACCTCTGTTCAACCCATCTGTCAAAAGTAACCAGTCGATGCCTGATCCCCATTGACAGGAAACCAGCTCTTCACCTCCTCTCTGTTGTGTCTTTGCGCAGAAGGTAAGAGGCGTTTTGAACTTTAATAATAACCTCTCCAAACCCTTATTTTGAAATCGGAGCTTGAAGTTGACACATGTTGCACGTGCGAGGCTTTGAAGTTTGTTTCTTTTTGAGAAGAAGAATGCGCGCGCTGCACATCTGAGACTCGCGCGCTCCGGAGCAGTAGTTTGCAGGTTTGTGCACGTGGTGAGGAGAAGGAACAAGGAAGTGTCCGGCTGATGCAACATGAGCTCAGCTCATCACAGAGCAGCTTTTACTGTGGAGGAGGAATCTGAACGTTACTGGACAGAGAGAGAGAGAGAGAGAGAGAGAGAGACGTGTTTCCTGCAGTTTGACTGATTTCCACACATAGTGTGAGAACAGAAAGGGAAACTTTTCCTTTGAGAGTGTGTGTGTGTGGGGGGGGAGGGACTCACAATAAAACACCCACACTTTAAAAACAACAAACGACTTAAACATCTCTCCCACTATGAGGACAGATCTTCTGACCATGTGAAGCTGTCTGTTGCCAATTCCCTATGTTTTAAAATGCATGTAAACAAACAAACCCTGTGTATATTAGGTAGTAAAAGTAAAGTCATGTTAAAGTAAACTCTACTCAGTTAGATTCTCATAATCACAGTTTTCCGATAAAGACTTTACTCATTTCCATCAATATCAACATATTGGGAAAGACACGTCAGCCACCGGGCAATTCAAATGGCTTGAATTGTAAAAAGCAACATAGCACAATGCAGAATAGAATAACATGAAAAGAGTTCCGAAGAGAATAAAACAGATTATTAACATCACATATAAAGGATTGACGGGGACAGTGCAGTAAAAGAATCATGGGTAATTATTAGATTTAAGTCAGAGGCCAACAGGAAACTTCTCAGTCGGCGTACTGGGGAAAGTCTTCACAATAATATTAAAAGGAAAAAGGTTAACGTTTTGGCAGGGATTAAAATCGTTCTTTCTCAGGTTGGGAATCGATACACGAATCGTGGCCCACAATTTCAGTAATATCTGTATCTCCATATGTAAATTAATCATTATAATAATTATTTTGTCCCACCTCACGTGTCTGCATGTGCATACATTTTATGATCTCTGTAAACATTCCTCTGCTCTGTACTCGCCTGGAGTAGATTCTGTGACACGAGGCACAAAAGCTTCTTAAGCTTCTTAAATGTTTTTATATTAATCCCAAATATTCCAGTATCTGATGTCTAATATGTTTGATTTCAGAGTCAGTCACTGGGTCACATCTGAGGCTAACACTTGCCAGATGAGTACCTAACGTGTGTGTGTGTGTCCCCTTCAGCAGCTAAAGTATTAATCCGGTATTATTTTAAGCGGGAGCTGTGTCTTCTTTCACACTTGTTACCAAACAGTCGCTGTAATCACAAAGAATTATTCTGATCATTAACGCCTCAATACCTGGAATCACAGGCTCCTGTTTCAGGCCTCCGTTAGAAAGGTTGCTAAGTGTTTATGATATTTTTAGTGTGTTTATTCTATGCTTCATATTTTCAGCACATTTGGAAGAATGAAAATGTAGAATAGCGTATTGGCCAATTAGGTGTGTTTTTAAAAATATTTGCAAATTAATATTTTAACATTTTAATGTGTGTCACCCAGTGTGCGGAGGAATGATCCTTGGAAATCCGTGACATTTATATTAACATATGTAAATATTCAGTTTGTGAAACGTTAGCCTGAAACATATGGCTTCCTGTGGTGTCATGCTGACAAGTTGGAGTGTGAATCCTGAGGGAGGTGCAGAATGTAAACACCGAGTCAGACGGTGAGAAGCTGCAAGGTCACGTCAGCCGAGCCAGAACAGGAGCCTGCTTCTGACACCGCACCTGGTTTTAAAATGGACGTGACAACAGCTCAGAATCCACTTCACGGATTACACTATTATTGGCTACTGTGTGTGTGTGTGTGTGTGTGTGTGTGTGTGTGTGTGTGTGTGTGTGTGTGTGTGTGTGTGTGTGTGTGTGTGTGTGTGTGTGTGTGTGTGTGTGTGTGTGTGTGTGTGTGTGTGTGTGTGTGTGTGTGTGTGTGTGTGTAAGTGTGTAGTTGTCCAGTTATTTCCTCATGATGTGGGGTCATAAATCTGTTTACATAGTCAAATTATGGGGACTTATCTTCCTTATTGGGACAAGAGGACAAGTGAGGTGCATTTCAATTTTCAAAACCACACATCTTTGGATATGTTTTGAAAACTGTTCCTTGTTTAAGCACAAACTTTTACAATATTTATTGTTAGTAAGTGACTAGTCTATTAATATATATATATAAATAAAAAGATACTGACAGGACTGGGGAACTTCAGGGACCAATCAGATTTCAGCTTGGGTCCGTGCCCCCCCTAGCCCTGCCCCTGGATCCGCCCCTGCTGCAGTGAAAGCCAGTTGTTAGACTGAGTGTGATGTGGTCCAGACAACCAGTTTAGCACAAGATAGCAACTTCCCACTTTATATGAGATATTACGTCCGCAGTGAAGATTTATTTATGTGCGTCATGAAGGCAGAGTTGTTCCAGTGTTAAATCAAAGTGATTGTGTGCCAGTAATTGTCACAAGTGCAATAAACGTTACGAGGATACTCCAGCTATAAACACCTCACACTCAGAATAGTAGAAGCTGTTCTTTTTATAATAGATGGCTGTTTTTTTTTTTAGTTCTGTCCTCCCCCAGCTGCAGTGGTACAAGGTCATCGTGGCCCTAGAGGTGTCGCCAAGGCCCGAATCCCCGGAAAGGAACGTTTGTTTGGCTCGTGTGAGCCGTCTGCTTTGTGATGGCCCTCACATGGCACTTTGTGTGCTCCGTCCCCGGTTACACAACAAGGGCAGGTGGGCTCCTTTGTCGTGCGGCTAAATGCCCTTCGTGTGCCAAGTGCCAGCTCAGTGGGCTCCGAATGGGCTCCCTGCCGCCTCTTCCATCTTCTTTTTCCAATCCACGCAGGGAAAAAACTGTAATCAAACACATCCGGCAGTATTTCTTAAATTTATGTTCGGCAGAGAAAAGTGTCGAGTTGCTTCGCGGAAATCTCTGAGATAATGTGTTTTGTCCGGACGCAGGTGGTTGTGCAGGTGTCCGTCTGTTGTGAGTTATGGATGTGACAACATTTGTAGCATCGTTTATCAGGCAACACGCACATGCTGGTTCAATATTACCGCTCGAGTGGTGTCCTTGTTGTGGCTGCTCAGAGGATATAATACAATTTGTTAAACATAACTATCTTCCGGTGGATTCAGGTCGTGTTAGTTTCAAGTTTGACCTCTGCTCTATAGATTATGCCGGAGCTTTGCGCTGAATTCCTTGTGAGACACTAAACAATGTCACAGCCGACACAGGGGAGACGTTTGAAGGAGTATTTTTTCCCACAGCCAAGCCGTGACGAGCATGTGACTCACTGCTATTCCAGATTCACCCGCGCAGCGAGCCCAGTGATTGGCCGAGGAGAGGGCATGGTCCTTTCGCCGCCCAACCTGCTTTTTATAGCTCCATCTCTGCGTGCCCCATCATGTGGGTATGTGCTCGTGCCGAACGACTGCTCCTCCACCTTTGTTTTCTCTCCCCTGGCTGTGATGGGACGTTCACCCTTGAGCGGCCTCTAAGGACATGTTCTTTCCATGTCCTATACTTTTTATTGACACTTCCGCCTTCCTGTTATCAAACACTTCTGGCCTGATTTTAAATATCTGGCCCCAACTGTCCCAGGTCATCACAACCCAGACGGACAACATGAAATTGTTTGACGACAACTACGGCTCATTTAGTCCTTGAATGTGTTTTTCTTCTAAGAGAATCGAGACTAGAGGAGATAACCCTCAGCAGCTCCATATATCCAGAGTTCTGTGATTGTAGGACCGTATACGAGACACGTTTACAATCACAATCTCTCCTTAAGTCTTGAACAACCATTCCACTTTCTACAATGACGTATGTCTGCTGTCAAATCGGGTCATCTTGCCCTCTTGTATTTGTCATTCGATGATGATGGTCAGTCCTGTGCGGGTGGAACATGGCCATCGTCACAGCTGCCCCGAGTGTTTGAGTCCTGAGGCCATGTGACACGTCACGCTTCTATTTGTGAACCGGACACCTGAATGGTTTGTATACTAAGAGGCTTCGGCGTCACATGTCGAGCCAGCGCTTGTAAACCTCTGTGTCTCTGGGCTATGTTCATCTGATGAAGGGAAATCGGTCCACAGCTACACACAGACACACACACTCGGAGGAAGTGGTTGAGAGGATTTATAGACTGAAAGAAGGGTGAAGGTGGACGATCCTGCTTTGTATTGTGTTATTGTGACAGTGAGTATTGTGTGTGTGTGTGTTGTTGTGAAGATCTGCTTTCGGTGCTGTGCGTTGTTTTTAAAAGATCTCGATTGGATTTAGAAAAGTTTGGCAATTCCGGATTAATTCACATTTCCTGCATCTGGATATTCTACCTGCTATATTTCTATTAAATGGAGAAAAGCTCAGCAGTCCTTCACATCTCGGTCTCGTCCTTTCTGTTTTGCTGCTGTAGCCTGGAACAATAGAACTTCACCACGGATAATTACAGGAGAGCATCAAGTCTTTTTAAGGTAGAATGATCGAAGCTGTGTTGGCTGAAGTATGTATTCCTTAAGATCAAACTGGTCAGAGGAATTTTCTTATTAATAAACTTGGCATTGACAAATTTAGATGTAAACTATATTTGAATAGATAAACATTTTTAAGCTAAAATGTGTTTGTTGAGATTTGTGTCTGTTTTTTTCTGATGCTCAATACTAAAGATTTATTGTGTATTAGTATTAGTTTGTTCTCTCAATGTACTTGTTGCCTCTTGAGGCAGCTTCCAGTTCACTCTTTATATCAGTGTAAATATGTAACAGTGCTATTAAACTGTAAAAGGCATATTTTAACATTTTATCCATACAAGTCGCAGAGAATTGTGGGACATATTTTTGTATTCAGAACAATAGCTCCATTAATTATTTTAATATTTCTTCCTGAAATGAACCGACACCTTACACACGGTTTATTGTCATGATTTCATCTTCACACCTGAGAAAACTGAACTCAAATATGTATCGTAAGGATATTTCCTCAGTTTTCTGAGGCACTTTTATTTGTGTTAGTGTCTCGACGCCCTGAGCACTTTATCTCTATAAAGTTAAAGTCTTGACTTTATTATGTTTTGATTTGGCTCTTCAAATTGAACATAATATCTTTTATAATAATTCATTCCTCATTTTTTCATGGATCTTTTTGTGTCAAGAACTTTGTAACCATGTTTAGATAAGTGCTATACAAATACATTTATTATTATTATTATTAAAGAAAGTGATAAAAAAAAAACTGAATCTGACCTTGTACAGATCCAGGCCAAAATTGAAGGGGTTCTCTCTCGGTCCATATCTCATCATGCCAATAAACAACTGCCCGAAAGTGAAACCAAAGCATCTCAATCACTCCCTAGTGGCTGTCTTCAGTACATGTCATAAACCCTGCCTCCTCCATGTTAGTTGCATGGTACACAGAACAGTCAAAATACACGTCAAGTAGTTTTTGTGTAATCCTGCTTATAAACAATCCAGCCGACCAGTTAACAGACTGGAGTGAAGAGATACCCTCCCTGGAGGAAGTAAGAAATACAAACCACATGCATTGTGTCTGTTTTCATTTGTGTAGTAACTCTGTGCTCCTGTCTTGTTATGTCCACAGGTGAAGTTCCTACAGCAGAGCATCGGTACACATAGTGCCAGCCAGGATGATTCTGGCCAAACTGAAAGACGTGGGGAGGCAGCTCCTGCGGGTGAAGGTGGTCGACTGTAACGCCGAGGACTCCCGCTTGTGTCGATGCCTCAACACGTTCGATCTGGTGGCCCTCGGGGTCGGCAGCACGCTGGGGGCCGGCGTCTACGTGCTCGCCGGCGCCGTGGCCCGAAGCAGCTCCGGACCGGCCATCGTCCTCTCCTTCCTCATCGCCGCCCTGGCGTCCGTCCTCGCCGGCCTGTGCTACGCCGAGTTCGGAGCCCGTGTCCCCAAAACCGGCTCGGCCTACCTCTACAGCTACGTGACCGTGGGAGAACTGTGGGCCTTCATCACGGGCTGGAACCTCATCCTCTCTTACATCATCGGTGAGACCCTTTAAACAAGGGAGGGAAGGAGTTTTGCTTCTCCACCAGATATCCTTCTGTTTCTATAAAATGGTTTTCTCTGCACAGGAACTTCAAGCGTGGCCAGAGCGTGGAGCGCGACCTTTGACGAGCTGATTGGACGGCACATCGAGATATTCTGCAGACAATACATGACCATCAAGGCCCCGGGCATCCTGGCAGAGTATCCGGACATATTTGCCGTCTTCATCATCATCACTCTGACAGGTCAGGAACGAATCAGCTCTACTCTAGAGCTGTAGATACATCTTTTGTTTTCTATCTTTATTCACGAGCTCAGTCTTTCAGTTTGAGAGCAGTTCATATTAATGATTCCACGTTCAGATTTTTGTTATGCTCTTCCTCAAAATACTGCGCTTGCACTCAAATATTACCTGCTTGTGCTTATTTCTCTGTTTCTCCTCGAACTTGCGCTTCTGCTGTGCATGTGTGAAACGCCTGCATAGGATTTCTGCTCAGATTTTTTTATTTTAAGCGAGAGGAGGAGAGCTGAAGCTGGATCACAGGATGGTATATGAGTGCGAGTGCAGGGTTTTGAGTCATAGAATTACAAACTGAAACAGCAGCCTCTTTCATAAAGATGCGTAAACTCTCATATGTTTGTTTTTTTTGTTTATGTTTTATGTTTACATTTTTCACTTTGTCTTTTTCCGGTTGTCGTGCAGGACTGCTTGTATTCGGAGTGAAGGAGTCGGCCGTGGTAAATAAAGTGTTCACCTGCATCAACGTGCTGGTGCTGCTGTTTGTGGTCATCTCCGGCATGGTGAAGGGAAACCTGGAGAACTGGAACGTGAACCCTGAAAAGATCCTCAACTTCACCAGAAACTCCAGCCTCAAGTGGGTGACAGTAGGAACCTTTTAAGAAAGTCCCCATAAAAAATATTGAAGGTCCAAATAATCAAACGTCTTCCTTTTTTATTTCCAGCATGACTTATGCTTTGCCATCAAAAGAATCCCTTGGTGAGGGCGGTTTTATGCCGTTTGGCTTCTCCGGAGTCCTCTCTGGTGCGGCCACGTGTTTTTATGCCTTCATCGGGTTTGACTGCATCGCCACAACAGGTGAGAGGAAGCCCGTCGATCTGATCATCATCTCACATGATGCCGATCTTCCTCTGACATCTCCGGGTTGTGTTTCCTCCCCCCGTAGGAGAGGAGGTGAAGAACCCCCAGAGGGCCATCCCTGTCGGGATCGTGGCCTCGCTCCTCATCTGTTTCGTGGCGTACTTCGCCGTGTCCGCTGCGCTCACTGTGATGATGCCTTACTACCTGCTGGACAAGAACAGCCCTCTGCCGGTGGCCTTTAAGTACGTGGGCTGGGAGGGAGCCACGTACGCCGTGGCCATTGGCTCTTTGTGCGCCCTGTCCACCAGGTGAGAGGACCTCCTGCCGCCTCTTGTGACTGTTCTGCATGACACTTTGAAAACATGTCCTGCATCGTAAAACAGTTACAAAGCATTGTTTGTATTCCTGTTTACATCCCGTGAGCCTTGTGTTGATGCTGTGCTGTAAACACCACCTGTAGATCAGTGGAATACTGTGAAACCATTGGCAGGAACCTGTATTGTCACTGGTGCATGAAAGCAAACAAAATGGGCACCCACATATTAACACCTGTGTTTTTAATCCAGCTTCACAACGTTTGTTCAGGACAAATGTTTGTCCTAAAATTTAGAAATTTTTTGCATGTGGTTGTGATGTATAAATATATGTTCTAGTTGATATTAACTGAATATTATAACAGCCCAAGCTAATTTGCAGGGCTCATCTTTAGATGATGTTGAATGATGCACTCTAGGCTATTTGTTTAATGGTTTGAGCCACTTGGTAATTGAATTAATCTTAATGATAACGCAAAACAATATTCTGCCGACTCACTGTTTGCGATGAATTAGAATGATGACAAATGCACATTAGGTTTTATTACCCGACTGAAGAACCTATGAAATGTTGGTGCAGGTCTGGATCAGTGGTTGGATCCAGGAATGTTGTTTTAACCAACTAACAATGACGGGCGTTTACCCACGTGTTTCGTTAATTCATCACAGCACTTATTATTTAATTGTGCAATTTGTGTTGATCAAAATACAAATCCTGATCCAGTGGATTTAAATGTGGTTTCATAAACGGACAGTTAGGCCTTGACGGAGTTCTGTGATCTTCTTAGTGACACTTAAATATTTAAATTGACCCTGACTCTTGTTCCCTGTTCTAATTGTGTGCATTCACGTGCACGGCATGCTTTTGTTTTTCTGTCTCCCCCCCCCCACCTTAGTTTACTAGGCTCCATGTTCCCAATGCCCAGAGTGATCTGGGCCATGGCAGAAGACGGGCTTCTCTTCAAATGTTTGGCTAAAATCAGCGAACGAACCAAAACCCCTCTAACAGCTACAATAGCATCGGGTGTTGTGGCAGGTGAGGTCGCGACCTAAACCTACTAACTGGTTATGGGGGGGGGTTCCTGTCAGAGCCCTATGTGACTCTTGGTTCACACAGCCTCAGCACTGGCACAAAACAAAATATGGTCACACGGCATAAAGTCAGAAACTTGAAGGTATCCTAAATTTCAGCCGTTTAAAACTCTGACCCGGCAACATCCTGATTGGACAACAGAGCATGTTGTCCAATCAGGATGTGAGGATGTGTGTGGCTGCAGCTGAGGCCTTGTGTGAGGAACCAGGGTTCACAAAATGAGGATTTCTGCTCCACATTATAAACCTCTTCTTCCTCCTCCTTCTTCTCTTCTTCCTCCTCCTCCTCCTCCTCCTCCTCCTCCTCCTTCTTCTCCTCTTCCTCCTTCTTGCTTCACCCTCGGCTTAGTCTCCTCGGCTCCCTGTTTCCGCTGCCTCGCATTATCTTTGCTATGGCTCGGGACGGTCTGCTCTTCTCCTTTATGGCACGTGTCAGCAAGAGGAAGACGCCCATCATCGCCACCTTGGTGTCAGGGCTCTTGTCTGGTAGGTAGCTGAGCTGAGGGCCAAGGCAAGACTGCCCCCTTGTGGCAGGAGGATTGTAGTGTTTTGGGTGCTGTTCTGCTCAACTTTCTGAAATTCAAAGTCTAGAAACTATTTTACCTCGTGTATAATGTGCTTACTCTGCTGTTTAAACCTGTTGGATTAATTTAAAGATGTTTTTCTTTTTGCTGACATGTATTTCCCTCTGCTCCTGCAGCTGTGATGGCGTTCCTGTTTGACCTGAAGGACCTGGTTGACCTGATGTCCATCGGCACCCTGCTGGCTTACACCCTGGTCGCTGCCTGTGTGCTGGTCCTCAGGTAGAGTCCTCAGGCTGGAGAACCACACATTAATACATTCACAGACTGAGAAGGAATTCCTCCACTCAGAGGCGAACAGACCAGTCCGTCCAAAAGTCTATTAGGTGCTGAGAGTTTATCAAAGTAAAAGAAAAAGAGACAAAGTTTTGGAAGCGCCTACTTAACGAACCTTCAGCCTTACTAAAGTTTGTGAATGTATCTTATACATTTCATGTTTTTATGCATTTTGCGGTTTAAAAAAGGATTTCTTAAACTGTTGTACAGCGTAATCTATGCATAAAATAAACCACCAAATGTGTGATAAAACAATAGAAGACAGATGTCAGATTACATTTATGAATCATCTACATCAGTTGCTGCTCATTCACGTGTGGTGGTGGTTTGTCGTGTGCAGGTACCAGCCCGTGCAGCCCAGTGCGTCCTACGAGATGGCCAACACTCAGGAGGAGCCGGACATCGGGGAGTCGTGTAGCGAGGTGAACATCGACATGCTGCCCCCGCCCGCAGATCGCCTCACCATCAGGAACCTGCTTTCCCCCTCGAACACAGAACCTTCCCGACTGTCTGGCTCCATTGTGAATGTTTGCACCAGTATACTCGGTGAGGGACGCACACACACACACACACATACACACACACACACTCTCCTGGTTACCCGGTTATCATCCCCTGACGTTCTCCCTTCACCCCCCCTGCAGGTGTGTTGGTGTTTGTCTTCAGCATTGTGGCGGTTCATGGAGGGATGGCGCCCTGGTCTCTGACCATCCTCACCATCGTCACGTTGATCTGTCTGGTTCTCTGCGGCATCGTGTGCCGACAACCTCAGAGCAAGACCAAGCTCGCCTTCAAGGTACAGCTCCCAGGAGAGAACAGTTAGATTATAGTGTAACTGAAGACTCTATTATTGATTCTTACCTGCTCAGTTACTACACATCTTTTAGACTAGAAGTGTTTTCTTACAAGTTTTTACAAAATTGAGCACAGGTTTATTTATATTTTTGATTGATTAGAATTGAACTCAATCTTATAATATAATAGTAGTAAAAAAAGACACTTTTATTTCTATAGAGTAACACAGACACTTTGCAACTGCTCTAAAACTTGTTCATGCAGAAATAACCTAAATGAAACCCAGAAAATTAGGATAATACTTAAGATCTATGGCTTTTGAAGTTGTTTGGCAAACATATAAAGTTCCAGCTCATCTGCTCGAGGTATTTCCCTGTAACTCCTTTTTTGTCGTATTGTCTACATTTCCCATCACTTTTTGTGTCTTTTCTCGATATCACATGTTAAACTTCCCACTCTCTCTCCTCCCAGGTTCCCCTGCTGCCGTTTCTCCCAGTCATCAGTATGTTTATTAACGTTTACCTGATGATGCAGCTCGACAGAGGAACCTGGCTGCGGTTTGCCATCTGGATGGCTTTAGGTACTTTTTTGTGATTTTTATAAAAATAATAAGACCTGTATTGTTATTAATTTGTTAGAAGAAATTCCTCTTTGCATTAATGCATCCACCCCATCTGGCAGGTTTTGTTATCTACTTTGGATACGGCATTCGAAACAGCGCAGAGGCCACGTCGAACAAGTCCGGTCCCTACAAGCCAGCCAGCATGATGATGGAGCCCATGACCAAGGAGAAGATGGCCTTCCTGCGTGACGGGCAGAGCGCCACCGCAGACGATGAAGACGACGACGACGAAGATTGAGGAAACAGGAGGTTCCCTAATCGACTCTGTTCTGCGTATATCAAAACAATGACGTGTGTCGGAAATCGCTGTAAATCCAGGAGACGTATGGAGACTCGTGTGAACCCGTCACTCAGAGCATTCAGGTTTTTTTTATTAAATTGTCTAATTTGGCTGTTTGACTCAGTAAAAGATGAGATGAATACTGGAACCCAAGACTTTAAAGTCAAGAAAACAAAATTTGTATAGATAAAATGGGATTTTTATGTTTTAACTATTTTGATACGATACCTTTTTACTGAGCACAAATGAAGCTGTGGATAGGAACCAGGGCAAAAGTTCAATACGTGCAGTACACATGTGTATTGGTAACGTTTATTTTGGTTCCTTCATCTACAGGATCATTTTTTTTTACGATTGATACTTTTTCTTTTTTTTTAAAGTTATATTCGAGCTTGAACTTTTTGAGAGTTCAGTATCTGTTACTTTCCTGATGAGGGCTGATGCTGAACAATGAACACCCCCCCCCACACACACACACACACACACACACACACCCAGTGATCAGCTGCTGGTTCATCACAAGATCATTAACAGTAAATTAAACGACAGGACGTCACTGTGACTTTTAATAAGTACATAATTACAAACTATAAAAGCTTTTTTAATGAAATGCAGCTCAACTTGGCTTTCGGGCGACTTCGCTTGGCAGATTTCCTGGTAGATTTTTGTCACTCATCTTGTCGGGTTACTACTTTTTACATCCACATCCTTTTCCGTTGCATTTGAATGTTTAATTAAGAATATGTAAATAATAATTTCTCAAATCACAGCTGATGAATCCCACTGTGTTTTAAAAGGGTGACTGCTGTTACTGGGGAAAGTTCTAGAAAACACAACTGTGTGTCTTTTATTTTTATACAATAACTGTGGAGCTCAGACAGTCACAGCATGGTGCTACGTACACTGTGATTGAAGAGGTTGATGTTTCGTGGATTTGTCTTTGTCCTCATGCTCAAGGCACAAACATTTATCTGCGGAGGTCCGGTCGTCTCTCGCTGTAACAGAAGATACGAACACAAAATCCAAAACACGACTTCAAAAGCCACACAATGGAAACACAATCGCAACGGAAGTGAGCGACAACGGAGGCTGGTGATGAAATGAGAAGAGTAACTTTCTGCTGTCGGGTCACGATCTGTCTTTTCTGAGAACTTACTCAAATTTTGATGCTTTTCTATTTGAGGAGTTACGGTATAGGTGCCTTTTTGCTTACCTTTTTTACCGTAAAACTTCAAATAAACAAGCATCGTGTTTTAAGCAGTGATTGGATTGTCCAGGTTTTTGATCGCATCAGGTTTCTCTTCTCGTTTCATCGTTAAAAATACGTTGCTCGCTTCCGATGAGATTGTGCGGCTTTTGTGTTTTCTGTTGATGTAACTTGTGTGAGACATCTCGGCAGCTGTATGTATCAGTGATACACGGCCCCACACCACATGGCAGTGTTGTCTCTACAAGGGAACTGCACTTTTAACCTCGTCAACGTAACACAAGTTAAAGAAGCTGCTAATGTGACTGGGTTCATTGGATATTTAAAGGGAGGTATTTAAGTGCGTGTGGGCCAAATTAATGTAAAACCTTTTAGAGGCCTGACCTGCTACGATTGTGAAATATATATATATAAATATCGTTATCTGTATATAATGTACACTCTGGATTTTTTTAAATCCTATATGTAAATACACATATAAGAGAAATTGAGCAATTTCAGAGGATTTACCTGATTTTTTGTTTGCACTAAAAAACTGAAAATTTAACCAGATAAAAAATCTCTCTTCCCTTTTTAAATGAACTCTGTTTAACTATTGTTGTTGTTTTGACCTGTATCCTGAATGAATTGTGTTAATTTAATTGGATTATATGGTAAAAAAGACAAAGCTGCTGAATTTCCTCTATTGACGTAATTTAAAAGTTTAGAATACTAAATGTAAATAACATGTATACTTCAAGATATTGAATCAGCATTAACAAGTGAGATGAATCTGTAATAATAATTAGTTTTCTTTGCACTTATTTAAAGTAAAACATCTGCATTATTACCTGAAAGGCTAATTTTTCACATTTTAATATTTGTAAATACATTTTTGTTTTATTTTAAGTTACTGCCCGTAGTACAAGTTTTACTTGTACTACAACTATCAGCGTGCATCTAAAACCATTTGTTACTGACATCCTGTGAAGTAAATCACACTGATTCAATGTGTCAGCACTGAATTCGTGTTGTGCGTTTGTTTTGTAAGAACCAGACGGGAGTTGTTCTCGAGGTCAACGCCATCTTCACTGATGTTGTGTCTTTTTTTGATATTGTTGCCGCGTCGAGCTGTTGAAACCACAACAGTCTGGATGTTTGTCCTTGACACTGTCTCTTCTGTGAAAACCTTTTATCTGCATGGGGACGTATTGAAAGTGTAAACATCACCGGGCTGCGAGGTCGGAGCAGCGGAGATCACATGTCCAGCTTCTCTACAGCCGCCCTTTTCGTTGGTTGCGGTTTGTATAGTTTTCTGCTGTAAATAAATAATGCTGAAATTTAAAGCCACATATTTTGTGTGTTTTTTCTTAGCTACTGTAGCAACACATTCCACCTTCATGTCACATAAATGGTTTGCTCAATGCAGCCAGTGGTTTTCTATGTACTCTCCTGTTTCCCACTTTATTTCTGTGTCCATGCAAAATGTATTTGTTTTTAATGAATGCATCATTAATTATTTATAATAAATTCGAATTAAAAATCTGAGGTTCACTACCCTGTGTTTTATGGACACTGCAAAACTGATAATATTACACAATTGTACACATGAAGAACCAGGATTTATCTTTTTATTTTATTACAGTAAGAAATACTAAATGTACAATACGCTCTATGGCCCTTTATGGGGCTATAAATATTGCTTATGTTATTTTACAAATTTTTACATGGATATTTAAAATTATTATATATATTTATACCAAGTGAAGTATGAATATATATACTATATGCATAGCCTCGTACAGAACCATGCACAATATTGCATGTTGCATTTAGCATTTTTAAAAAATAAAAAGATAAATCCTGGTGCTTCATGTGTTTTACAAAATTTTCACATAAATTTAATTACATTATTTTGAATTAGAGGTAGTACTAGTAATTAGTTTTGCACCGTCCACAATACACAGAGCACCTTATCTTACATTTATAATTAATCCACAATATTTAGGCACAGGTTATTAATTAGGATTTTCATGAATTATTCATTACTGATTGAATTAGACACTAGAGCTGAGCCAATGCAAAAAATATTGCATGATAGATTACATTATTATTTATTTTTATTGTTTTTTGGAGACTACTGTACATTTTTGCTGCTGTGGGAAGGTTCTGGAAAATAAAGTGACAGTTTCACCTGCAGGGGGCGACCTTAGTGCATGTTGACATGGGCGTTGGGTCTCTCCCTCTCTCCTCCTCTCTTCCTCTCCTCCTCTTCCTCCTCTCTTCTTCTCCTCCCTGTTTTCCCAGGGATGCTGCTGCGGACCGGAGCCTCTTCATCTCCGCCCGGGCTGGACGCGTCCCTCCTCCCCCGGGCTCGCTGCTCTCTCAGCGGATCACCTGCGGACTGTGAACGGTAAGAAGCTCCATTCCACACCGGAGGTGGTTTTTTCTTCTTCTCGATCTCCATCGCACATCAGCGCTCGTTGATAATTGGATTTTTTGGCACAGCTGCATCTGCAGGAGAGAGACTGCGGATCATCCTGTTATCTGAGCTTTTCTATTAACCTCCTTATTTCCAAGCATTTGTGTTATTTTTCTGCAGGAGTTTCAATTATGATATAAAGCTCCTGCTTATGCAGTCAAATAAAAAAATGTGGGCTCAGCTCCCGCTGTAGTTGTTTGTGTATCTGCAGGTGTGAGAGTCAAACCCCGGAATCTTATAGTTAAGTGTTTTCTTCACCTCTATTATTATCTCGTGTTGGTTTTTCCGCAACAAAACCTGCTCTTCCTCTTTCCCCCCTCCTGCCTGGAATCATGTGTGTTTGCTTGGAGCCTGTGAAATGAGGAACATGGCAGCACGAGCTGGATTAGTAACTGGGAGGTGTCAGGGTTCTGCAGGTGTGACCACAGTTATGTCCAAACAGGCCTGAGGTTTGTCATATTACATGAGGCGTGACAGTGAGGAGCATGTGAGGAGCTTCCACCACCAACAAAGCCTGCACCCTCCAGCATGTGGAAGCTTGCTGATGATAATAATTAAATATAAAATGTGTTAAAATTGCATATTTGTGCATTTGCATATTACATATTTACAATTGCACGTCATGTAAATAGTTTCCTGGTATGTGTGAAGCTGTTGCTTTCACGTGCAGCCCTCACCTTCAGCTTCTTTATGTCTCCACAGCAGATGATCCTCTGTGAGGTTCAGGGTCGCTGAAGCATGAAAAAAATCTTGCCTCCATTTTCACTCAGCCTCAATATTTCATGAGGATTTCCAGTCTGAGCATCAAGTGAAGCTCGCTGGTCAAACCAAGGCCTTGATCTTTGCTCTGCTTCCAACATAATGTGAGACCCAAACAGAAGAAGCTCCTGACAAAAAAACACAAGATGTTCCTCCACACGCTCACACAAGCAGCAGCACGAGGATGCACAGATATTTCACAAGAGGCCTCGATGAAGGTCTGGGCTGTGGATCGGGAGGCAGGTTGCAGAGCGAGCTGCTGTACGATGGGGGGATGGGGACACATGCTCGGGGAAGCGTGTTGAAGGGGAGAACATAAATTTCCTCAATCTCCCTTGTTGCCATTATACGGTGTCACCGCAGGAACATTATCGGCTGTTGCAGAGGCGAGAGCAAAACACGAGAGCCACAAACAGCCAGGCGGAAATACAAAGGGGTGGAGGTGATGGTGGTGTAGAGCTGTGTGGATGGAGATTGGAAAATGGGATGGCAGAGGAAGGGAGCATCACTTCAGTCATTCAGGACGCCGCACATTTATATTCTCTCAGTAAAAAAAGCATTATCCTCCTGTGACACTCAGCTCTCCAGAGATCTGTGCACAGAAAGAGGTTGAGATGAATTAAAAAAGTTTAATCATCTCTGCAACGCTTTAATTTCAGAGTGTGAAGCAGAAAATTATGAAATGCACTGGGTCAGAAGTCAGGAGGAGATGTAGGGAGGGCGTCTCAGATCAGTTCAGATTTGAAGGAAGAATTGTTGCATTTATATTAAAGATGTTAGTTTTAGTTTGTTGCTCTATTTGTGGTGAATTCCCGATAAAAAAAAAATCCATATTTAGTCCTCTTGTATGTTCACCTCTTATTTATTTAATCATAAACAAATAAATAAAGCTTGCTATCATCATTATCTCTGGATTCAAACTTTACGTATACGAACAAATTTAATAACAAGCGAGTCACATCCATCATTCCATTGCTGTGCTGATGAATGTCACATTATGAAGTTCTGCTGCGTGTGTGCTGTGCTATGAGCTGCATTGATTTTTGAGTCAGGATTCAATCTAAGGTGAAGGAGAAACAATCAAGGCTCCACAGCAGCAGAAACAATCCTGCTTCCAGATCCCAGCCTTCATTAATCCAACATGTCATCTCTCATGTAGGAGTCTTTACGAGAGCTGTGGCGGTTGTTTGGTTGCCGAGATGGAAGTTAGTGTCTTAATCATAGAGCACCGATAGGGACCTGATGGTGTGTGTGTGTGTGTGTGTGTGTGTGTGTGTGTGTGTGTGTGTGTGTGTGTGTAGGGAATCTGATTCATCGGCCTGTGTTCTGCAGTGCAGGTGCTGAGGCAGCGTTTTAGTGTGGCGTGGTCTCCTGGGCTGCAAACAGACACGAGTCTCTGGAACGTCTCTGCAGTTTTTCTGTTACATGTACTTGCAGAAATCAAAGGGTCAGGAAATGTGATGTATATTTTACATTAAGGCCTATCTGGTGGTATTTCAATCCGGGGAAACTTGCAGAGAAAAAAGGGAGTAAATTGGAGAGTTGAGGTGATGCAGCGATGGAAGTGGGTCACGTTCTTGCTGTATTAAACTGACGGGAGCTAGAGGAGACATTTTAAACTTTTAAACTCTGATTGCTCGAAGGTGATTGGCTCAGGGCGAGCTCGTCAGGCTGTGATTGGATGAAAACAGAATGTAATGAGATGAGCTGGAACTGTACATTCGACTGAGGAGACTGAATTATTTATAAGCTTTATTCCTCCTCCTCATTCTAAACCTGTGGGTTTGATGCAAATCATCTGCCGGGTTTAACAGGTACAAACAGAGAATTCACTTCCATCGCCCGGAGCTCTTTGAAACAGGTTTATTTTCACTCTTCCACTTGTTCCAGATGACAAACATCTCCCTGGGTACCTGGAGTCAAATCTATTTCTCATGATTCTAAAGGAGCAATGAAAATAAAATAGAATTGAGTGTATAGAGAGAAAGTACTAATTAACTACGGTGGTGGAAAGTAGAAATGAAATAATAAAGTAGTAGGTAATATGACATTGAAATTTAATTACATAAAATATTTCACATGCTATTGGAAATATTGCACATGATAATATATTAATGTGATGATAAGCAAAAATAGTATTGTTACACAAATTGCTAGTGAATGGGGTCAAGTTTCACTGCTTGGTGGACAAAATACAATGAAACACAGAGACCTGACTTTAATTCAAGGCACCAGGCTGAACCTGACACGCTGAGCTGAGTAATGACAAACTGTGACAAGGTGGGGAGTTAATGTGAAGGTGAGAAATAGCCCGAGATCAGAGAGTCTGTCAGGTTCTCTGTTCCACTGAGTCCACTGAGGAAGGTCAGTGTCAGCAGCAGACATCTTTTTATCTGTGCCTGTGGCTGAGGAGTCCACCACTGCTGCTTTCTTCCAATTTCAGAATGGGCCTCCAGGCCAGTACCACATTAATGTTTCTACTTGAGTAAAAGTAAATACTTGCTTTTACATCGACTTTTTAAAACTAATATAAGTATTAAAAGTTAAAGTTAAAGTAAAACCTTCCGCATCATTATGTCTGAGTCCCGGTGGTGGATGGCAGGAGGCGGGGCCTAATGTTACCTGCTCGCTCTGATTGGATCAATGGACCAATTCCCCTCTTGTTATTGACTACTTCTAAAAATATAAAAACCATTTCAGCATGTTTTAGTGGAGTAAGAGGGAAAAGTATCTGCAAATATTCAGTAATGAAGTAAATATACTTTGCTACATCTCACAACTGCAGGTATCATGTGGAAAAACCTTTAGGAGCCACTAATAGATAAATATAAAGCTCTTGAGCAAAATGCACAAAGAACAAAACTCAGTTTGACAAGTCAGTCCCACGAGGCGATGACACATTTAAACATTCCTGTCATTTAAACTCTGACAACTTCCTCTTCCTCTGCTGTGATGCAGGGATCACGTGATGTTGAGCAAACAGCATCTTTTGTTGTTGGAGATTCCCGACACATAAAACAGTCTTTTTTTTATTTTATTAAACGCTTAGAATGCAGGTGGAACACCAGAGGGAGGAGTGAACAACCACACAACACAGTGTGTTGTTTTCTGGCCACAAACCTCTAGAGACAAAGACAACAAACAGGCGCTGCTCTTCAAGTCAAACTGGGACTGTGTATGTACTGGGATCGGTTACGTTTCATGTGTTTACGAGCAGAACAAAACCCATTGCTGCAGAATTTGAATGTTCTTTTATCAACAAACCTGCTTGTGTACTGAAACTATGACCAGATTTGAGATGACAGAAGTAGAAGGATCATGCATTTGTAAATATTCCCTACATTGCTCACAGTGATGTATTCCCTACACCGGAGTATCCATGTGTCCATTTTCTACACAGCTTATTCTTTAAAGGTCACGGGGGGTCTGGAGTCGTTCCCAGTGGACATTGGGTGAAAGGCGGTACCAGGAATGATGTAGTATATCGACATAAAGGCCCCAGAGCAACCGTTCACATCTACAGAGTCTCCAGTTAACCTAACCCCGGTGTACATAGATTATTTAGTCTGTGGGAGGAAGCTGCAGGACCTGGAGATAACCCACACAAACATAAGGAGAACATGCAAACCCATACAGACAGGCCCTGGCCGAATTGGGATTCAAACCACAGACCTTCTTGCTGTCAGTGCATCTCTATGCCGCCCTTCCTTATAGAGTATATTATAGTTAAATATAGAACTCAGTTATATGGCATATAATACATTTCAGATGAGTAAAAAGCCATTTATTTAACCTTCAAATTGACAAATCAGGGCACAACAGATAAGAAAACAGTTCTGTGTTAGAACCGCTGGGCCCCCTGATAACAGTTCACACTCTAAAAAGATAGGGTAAAATTAATTCATGCATTTTTCTTGTACCATTTATTGTGACAGATCAAAGCTCAGGTGTTGAATATGTTTTCATGAAGTAATTTAAAATGTTTTTTCTTTTGGTGTCTTTTCTCTTCAGGATCCGGAGCCCAGATGTCATGAAGCTCCATCTTCTACACGAGGCACGATATTCAACGTTCTGATTTCAGACCGACTGGAGAGAAATGTGAAAACCCCTTCCTGCCTCCTGCTGCTGTGCCGCCACGACCTCTTGATGGGATGTCAGGGTGGACTGCTTCATAACTGATGCCAGGAATGATTGCTCTCTTTTTTTAAAGTGCTCTCGAGGGCACTTAAGAACTCAGAAGTGTTTCCAAAAATGTGCGATCGTGGAGAGCCCTTCAGCGGGGGGGAGCGGAGGAACAACAACCAGCGGGGGGGCGTGCTGGGCGATGGTGATGCCAACGCTAATGACATCCGGGCAGAGGAGGGCGGGACTCAGTCAGGGCCGGTGAGTGGAACGGCACGGCGAGGCCAAGTCGTCATCCTGGGCAAGGACGCCCAGTGTGAAGACCCCGAGCTGGCTGAGTTCGAGAGGCTGGAGGGTCAGGAGCTGGAGACCTACCAGGTTGAGGACGGAGAGGACTTCGTGGGGCTTGCGGAGCGGAAGACGCCTCCGGGGAATTCGTCAGTAGCAGCGGATAATAAGGGCAAGGAAGAGAGGAAGGCCTTCCTGCGTTCTGCCAGCGAGCAGGAGTCCACTGCTTCTCATGTGTCCGAGAGCAGAGAGGCCTCCAGGACTGAGCTGAGCTCTGACACTGACGTCTTTGTGTCCTGTCAGTCCAACATGTCCAGCACTGCCACCGCCGGCAGGTCCCATACGACCGACTCGTGGCACCTTGCCGCCGCCGGTCCTTACTCGACCACCTCGGAGGACCTGACTTCCCAGGCCTGCATCACTGTCTCCGAGCCAGGCAGGGCCGACCCCCCCTCCCGCTCCTCCAGTAAAAGCACAACACACCAGAGAGACGTGGACATTAATCTGAATTCAGCGCTTCACTCGGAGGACGTTGCTTTGAAGGCACAAGTGAGAAATGGAGGCGTTGCGTGCGGGGACGCCATCGATGAGCACAGGAGGAACAATAACCAGAGAGATACAACAGAGGACGATTGTGATCAAGGGAGAAATAAGCACAAGGCTTTGCCAACTACAAAAAACACACATGAAGAACACAACAGGAAAATGGATAAAAGCACACAAGCCGACGAGGCCCCTGATGCGAGCCCCTCCCAGGCTGCAAAGGAGAATCTGTCATCAAGTCCTTCCAAAGCCCTGAAGAAACAAGGATCGTTTGATAACTCCATGAGGAAACAGAACTCTTTCGACAGGAGTTTTAAAAAGCAGCCGTCATTTGAGAACACGTTAAAGAAGCAGGGCTCGTTCGAGCACAGCATCCCCTCCAGCTCCGCCAGTCTGGAGCGGAGGAAGCCATGGGGAAGCCCCAGTCGATCGGCAACGCCACCGCCCCCGAAGGTCATCACCAGTTCGCCCAAGAGACGACCGCCTGTCTCTCCAGCCAAGGTCCCGGGCATCAGGCCGCTGAGCTCGGAGCGCAGCGACTCCCCACAGAGAGGGTTCGGTCACACGGTCAAGCCGCCAGGAAAGATGAGCAGTGGCATCCCCAAACCGGTCGTCCCTCCTCAGCACAAAGAAGCCGAACCCAGGAGGTCTTCTTCTCCCCAGAAAACTAAAAACGTGCGACCGAAAATCATCACCTATGTTCGGGCGAACCCTCAAACCAAACCCCAGGTCACAGAGGCCCCAAATGAAGCTTCTGCACCCCCACTGAGATCCTCCTTCTCCAGTCCACCGGCTCATAAAGCTCAGAAGGTTACACCTCAACCTAAATCCACACCGGTGCTGTGTTCCTCCAACCTGCTGTTTGACAAGTACCGGCAGGAGATGCAGAAGGCGGGGCTTTATCCTCCGGGCGTGGCCCTGACTGGGGCGAGCGGCACCAACCCCCCGAGGCTGAGCAGGAAGTCGGGCAGCTTTCACGAGGAAGAGAAATATCTCCAAGAGGTGAGACTTTGGATTTGACATATTCACAAACCACAATCAGATGTCATTAATGGTTGAAGCCAAGAGACGATAGCTTCAATTGCTTGTGGCCTTTAATGATTCAAACTCTGGAAGAAGCATTAACTTGGTTTTATAGAGAGACACCTGATTTACTGATTGGCCGATATAATTCATCTGATTTGAGACATATTAGTTTCAGAGTCTACGTTTGCTGATATGAAAAATGTTTATTATACAGAATAAACATTGCAGAAAAGACGTGCAGTTATATTTACCTTTAACATAAAGGTTCTATATATTTGGTTTTATTTACAATAAAGATTATGGTTAAATTCTCAAGCATTTCTATGGGTTTGATAACAACATCTCCTTTTTTAAATATATATATATATATATATAATATATAAAGGATAATATTTATGTATTGGAAATGTTTTACTGAGATGTGCAGTGGCTACTGAAGATCTATGTTCAGGCTCTAGAAGATGACATGTATGAAAGTGATTCGAACTCTCAAATGTAGAAGGATTCACAATTTCTGACTCTTCTTAAAAAATCCACTTTACCAGCAGGTTTCTCACGAGGGCGGCGTTGTGTACCGGTCCCCCAGAGCCCTGAAACCTCAGCTGGGGTTAGGGGCGGTCAGCAGGCAGCCTGCAGCCAAGACAAGAGCTCAGCAGACAGGTCAGAGGTCAGCACCCCCCCAGGACTCTGCAGGTGAGATGGTGACCCGATTAGATTTACTCTCATTTAAAATCAGGAGTATCAGAACACGAGGATTTTTTTTTGGAGATCTTATATATAACATCATAAGACATAAGCTTCTTATTTATATGCTTACGTTGTAAAGAACATTCTGGTTTTGAACCATTTAGAAAAGAGAGGGACAGAGATTCCTCCTCTGTCTGCAGCGTTGTGTATTCTCTGCACATCTCGTCCTCTGGTTGTCGAGATGCAGAGAAGTCGATTTTTGCCTCCGTTTCTTTTCCCATGACTATGGATGAGGCACCTTGGCACCTCAACTCTTTGAAGTGCAAAGCATGTGACACACACACACACACACACACACACACACACATTCGAACAACTTGCTCTGCATATCTCTACCCACTCACATCACAAATCATCCCCCAGCCCTGCTGTCTTACTGATCTGAGTTCAGTTTCATCACTGAAAGAAGGTTGACAGAGGTCAGTTATCGGTAATAGGGAGATTAGAGATTAGTGAGATTAGTGAAGTGACATAAATCCCTTTTTTATTCATCGGAGCAGATGCAACTCAGACTGGGACTGCAGATCCCAGTGTCAGTCTTGTAATGGAAATGTTTCGCCAGCATATTTCTTTTCAATATCGTTCTCAGTGAGTCTTATAATTCTCATTTCCTCCGTGCACCTCCAGGAGATCACAAGAGCACAGATCCAGCCCCTAAGAGTGTCCCTCTCAAACCGGGACAGTCTGGTCTCCGTCCTCCGGGCTTCTCCGCCCTGCCACCTGCCCGTCTGGCCTCCTTCGGCTTCGTCCGCAGCTCCAGTGTCTCGTCTGCCTCCAGCAACCAGTCCAACGACAGCGATCCCAGTCGACCCTCCCAGCGTGAGTCCCCATCTCTCTGTATGAATCTGTTTTACACGGGTCGCCAGCCGCCTTCAGCTTAAAGCGTGAGCGGCTAAAAGACGAAAATAGACGTGAGACAAAAGGACATTTCACACTTTAGTTGCATCACGTCTTCTCGTCCTCAGAAGTTCACCAGCAGTTCTGGCTCCCGCTGCTCTCCTCGGTTACTATAGGAACAGCCGCTGGTTTCTTTTTTCATTAACTCATCGAAGGGGGGGAGGGGAGGGGGGGGAGAAAGCTGCTGCACAACAGAGGCTCTGAGGAAGAAACGCTAAAGTCTCCCTCCTCTCTCTCTCTCTCTCTCTCTCTCTCTCTCTCTCTCTCTCTCTCTCTCTCTCTCTCTCTGCCTCTCCTGAGTTTGCAAACTGCAGCATTCTTCTCTCCCCCCCCCGCTCATCAACTTCCTGCAGGCTTCCACTCAGAGGAAATCGATGGCAGCGAAGCACACAGTGTAGCTGAGCTGCTTCTGTCTGTGTGTGATGAGGACGTTTGGAAACGTGTCGTCACAAGATAAGAAGTTGTCGGTTTACGACTTGTTCTCTTATTCATCGCAGAGGAAACGTTTCAGTGAGTTTCAGTACGAGCAGCGTTCTCAAGAATATCTCCAGGGAACCATTTAAAATTTGGTATGAACATTAACTTGGAGGAACTGATTTGAATTTGGTGGTCAGAGGTCAGAGGTCAGAGGTTAAGATCATCAGTGATGTTAAAAAGCCCACGTTTTTGGTCTTGTGAATGCAACATCTCAGGAACACCCGTGAGAGAATGTCTTCAAATTTGTTGCAGACTTCATCTCGGACTTAAGGGTGATTCGATTAGATTGTGGTAGGTGAAGGTCAAAGGTCAATGTCACAGCGACCACATGTTCTGGTAAGAGAATCTAAATCAGCTCTCTATTCATGTTTTATAATCCAGTGCACAAGCAGAAGTGTCTGACCTCTGACTGCGCCGATTGGAGGACACGAGGACGGGTTAGCTCCGTCCTCCTCTGCTCAAGTGTCCCCACATTTGTTCCCCTCATCGACAGCTGACTGCTGCCTCTCGCTACTTTTACTCTCCTCTCCCGAACCTGCTGGAGTCAGAGAATTCTTGGAGCCGCTGGTGCAGACAGGATCCTCAGACTGGAGGGAAAGAAATAGAGGAAAAGCAGCAGCTGTCTCACACAGGGTCCTTCACATGTCTGTGACAGTCCTCCCTTCCCTATTTATAATCCTCAAAATGAAAAAAGTGGTGCTGAAGACAGAGAGTCAGGGTGTGGTGTGTAAGACAGGATACTATGTGCAGCTGTTTGTACGCCAGCTGTTTGTAACCGCCTCTCTCTTGCCTGTGAATCTCCTCTTCACACTTTGTCCGGGCAGATGATGGTCTCTTTCTTTCCGCTGGAGCATCCCCCCCCCCCCTCAGAGAGGCTCAGATGCTCACGTTACTCGGTTATTTTATACCTTTTTTAACTCAGATTCTTCAGAGAACAACCACAGCTCAAGATGATAGGCTGCCATCCTGTAAGTGTCTGTATCTCATTGTGTTTGTTTGGCCTGTCCGTGGAGCTGTTGTTGAATTTACAAGCCAGTTGAATATCTTCTGTGTTCTGCCGATGCTGAGGTTGAATAGATGGGTGACTAACACTCAGTCAGTATATCCATGACACAGCATGCGCCCATATGTTTTGACTGCAACCACATGTACTGGTGATGCGCCCCAGTAAGATGTGACACATGGGATTTATCTGCCCAGTTAACTCCGTGGGAGCAGACATCATGTTTGTGTTTCTGTTGTTGTGTGGAGTTGTTTCGGGACAAGATTCAAAGGTTACGTGGAATCTGTTGTGTTTGGCTCTTCAGTGTGTTTTCCTCTTGAATTCCACGATTTATTTTGTTAGAAGTACCAACCGGATTTCAGTGTTTTTTAAGGCCGTCCATGAAGTAAACTTATCAAACATTAATTGTTTCCAGATCCTACTATTTGATAATTTACGTTTATTCCAATTTTTTTGGGGGCTTTGAATTGTTGGTCAGAAAAGAACAAACTATTTCAATGTCACCTTGATCCTTCTTTTCAGACGTTGGTGTAGCTGCTACCTCATATTCACTTTATGATTCATAGTTAAGCTCTGCGTCCCAGTTCCAAGTCAGACTTCACGGTCGTTGCAGCAGCTCAACTTTCTCTGTGGGGTGTTATAAATATTAAGCCTCTTTTCCTGTGGATCAGTCTCATCCCCGCTGGAAGAAAAGTCTTCAGAGTGTCTGAGAAGTCTCTGGAGACTGAGAGGGACATTTATTCATTTATTTTCAGTTCATCTTCTCAAGAGGAAATCTGATTTAAAAACTGTGAGGTGTAACAATGTGAAGGCTTTTTAACTTCACTGTACAACAGCTTTTCAACTCACTGCAGTTCATGGTGACCCCCGCTGTCAGTCTGTCAGGTTTCAGAAGATAGTACTGTAGAAAGTTTGAGAAAATTAAAGAAAATTTAGAGTTTCTTTTATTTAATAACATAAAACGTATTAACTCATTGCATCGCGAGTTTAGTTAAACAGTTTTTGTCGCCTGAAATAGCCTATAATAGGAATTTCCCTTATCAGCCCATTGGTGTTCTAAAGACTTTAGATTTCTTGTCACTTTCAATTTGATTATAAAAAACGGTAGTTTTACAAAAAGAAAAAACAACAAACCATGTTATTCCTTCCATATCCTGCCTGAATTTGACTCTTCCCAGTATTTACAGATGGTTTAATTGAAGAAAAAGCTTGTTCAAATTAAGAATTAGAAGATAGACGATATGAGAATTGTACATTCAGAAGGTATAATCAAGAAACACTTTATTGCAGAGGCAAAACAAGATGTGCCTGTTCTCTGTCCGCCCTCACATCCTGTGAATTAGTCACCAGCCGAGTTTCGGGCCGTGTTGCTTCTCACTGGTGTGAACACTGAGCACAGGATTCTTAGAGCAGGGGGATGGATTTGCACTGAACATGTAGGATAGAAACAAGCGATGAGCAGTGAGTCCGCCTCTGGACGTCTCCCACAGCCAATCAGCTTCTTTGCTCAGCCTCGATTTGTGTAAGCCGACTCTCCCAGGTGAATTCATACTGTGAGGAGAGAGAGATACTGGGATCCCAGTGGAGCTTCCACTCAGGTCCTCTGGGCACTTTGGCATCTAATCTGCATTTTTAATGCTATCTAGTCATTTCGGTTGTGTCCCTGTTCGATACCATATCTTATATTTCCATACAACAGCTTGTTTTTAATCCTGTTTTCAGCCCAGTTGAACCTGTTCTGCCTCAGATCAGTTTGTGAGGATTTTAATGCACAAACCTGTCGTTCTTTCCTCTCTGAGCGGGTTCAGTTACCTGTCACTGCAGCGCTGCGATTGATTGAGGAGCTGAATATTTCATGATGAGTAATTAGAGCTTCACATCAGCCCAAATGCTGGATTGTCTATTTACTGGAATCGCAGAGACTGAGAGTTAATAATGAAATGATATGAAAGAAAACATCAGAGTGACGATACATCGCAAACACAAAGATCCTCCAGTTCTGTGTTCTCAGTGTTTTGATGTTGGACGGCTTCTCGCTACAGTCTCAGTTCATCTATGAATCAAAGCATTTTTTCTATTCACAGAAAGCTTGAGGCGTTATAACAGCTGTTATGAATAATTAAGATGTTTGCCTCAACTTGCTTTCTTCTGTCCCGGTGAATTTCTGCAGTTTAGAGAAAGAAAACAAAATACTCTCCAGGGAAAAATAGAAAGATTGTGATCTGCTGATACTTCGTCCTAGAAATATAAAAGGAAAACAAAATGTTAGATAAATATCACTGACCTGTAAAGAACTCTTTATCCTGTCGGCCAATGAGAGTAGATTTACAGCACACGACAAATTATGCTCTCTTCGTTTTGTATGTCAAAATAACTGATGTTTTTTACACTTTTTACATTTCATTTTGTTATCATTGATACATTTCTTTACTGATAAATGTGCAAAACAAGAACACGATGTATAAAAATGCATTATTAAGAGAACGCTACAAGACCAACCCCCTTTTATTTTAATTTATTTCATTTTAAGATACAATATATGTTCTGCCAGAAAGTTTTGGTTAAGAATACGCAAATAAAATGGAAAAGTTTCACATATAAATACAAGCAGGGACAGAACACACAAACAAAACAGACTTAAGCACAAAACACACACAGAAACATACTGGGAATCAATGGAATAAATCCCAGATGGAAATTAAGAAAGTATCTCTTGGTGTTCTGTATTATAACACCAAGACAGGCTAATGATTCCAAATTTAAAATATCTTGCAGCTCATTCCAAGCATCGGGTGGATTAAAGCAAAAGGCAAATTAACGTATTAAGTATTAAATATGTTGTGCAGTTTGTCTTTTATATGATTCATGCCTACTATGGAGTTTGTGCAGCTCACAGTTGCCCAACACTTGTATTTCGATCTAAATGTGAATCATTCAAACAAAAAGTAAATTTACATCTTGTTTCTTTTCTCCTGCTCTTCAGATCCAAGCAGTGGCAGCGATGAAACACAGTCACACAAACAACCCCCCGGTGAAACTCCACATGGTCCGAGCCGAGCGCATCCTCCCAACGCCCCCAGCCTCCAGCGCCGCTCCCTGCCCCCCCAGCGCTCCTCACCGATGGGTACGTCCCCCACCTCACATCAATGTCTGTGGAGACAAGAGGGATGTCTGTATGTCTGTGTGTGTGTGTGGTGGTGGGTGTGTGTCTGTGGTGGTGGGTGTGTGTCTGCTGAAACAAGGTCATCGGTCAAGGTTGTTGTTCCTGGTGGATGTGTGAGCGGCTCGGAGGCGTCGGCACCAACACAACAACTCCTCTGCAAACTGATATCATCTCTGAGTTGCATAAGAGACACACACAGTTGGTCAGTGGTGTAGTTTACACAGACTGGTTTACTGTGTGTTACCAGACATACATTCTTCACGAGGGTTACCAGATATGAGCTTGTTCTACATGGTTCAGAATTAGACGCAGAAATAGATGAATTAAGGGATTTATATAGTTTTGAATAGTGTTGCTTGTAAACATTTAGTTTGTTTAAATGGCTTGGTTGACATTGCTCACCTCAATAAGACTTACCTCAAGAAGACCTAGAACATACAAATGAAATATTACCTATATTGTTCTCAGAGCAAAAGTCACCAAGTAGAGTACATTTTCTGGATATAAAATTGATCAAAGGAAACCACAAGTGAATCCTGTTTATGAATTTAATAATTTAGTCCATGGGTGTTACTCTAAGTTGCCTCTGCGAGTTGGGTCTTGTGAGGAAACTCCCTGCAGGTACTCATGTAAAGTTTGTTTGTATATGTAGAGTCTTCATTTAACTCACGGAGCTAAACTGACTGAACAGGAATCATCAACCAAATGAGATTTTCTCACGTTAGCGAAAAGAACGAAGATTCAAAAAGTTGTGTGGGGACAAGGTGACAATCAAAGGGAAGAGCTCCGGGGGGGTGTGAACCTTTAAAAGACAAACAAAGCAAAACCTGCAATTCCGCTGAATTCCTTCTGACTCACGACAGGCAGCAGACTGAAAGGAAAATAACGCACTGCACCACCATAACCTGACGAAGATGAAAGACACACACATGTCACTACTCGTCCCACCTGGTGCTTTAAAGACAGTTAAAGTATGTACATGAGGTGCAGACAGAGCGAAGGATCATCGACTGCCCAGATCCCTGAACCACTCTACTGAAAACGAATCAGGCTTCATCTTAACTGTTGCTCATCGTTGCATCACCTCAGTGATACTCTTCCCTATAATATTCTCCCTCTCTGCTGTTTTGGCTGAACCTTGTTGCCTATTTTGGACATTTTTGCTTCAATATGGAAAATCAACACCATCTAGTGGTCACAGGGGGTATTTCTGTGTGGGGCCCCTGTTTCAGCCTCGGCTTCCTGCAACAGAGCAGTTCCGCCACCTGGAGGTCACTGAACAGCTCTGATGCATTCATGAGTTTTAATGTAGCTGATCAACATGAATCAAATATATACATATTATATTTATATGTAAAATCTCAGTTCGCAATTCAATTGTTAAGTGACAGAATCAAAAATCAGCTCTACCTTTACCGTATTGATTCAAGTATATAAGAGTAAAAGTGCTTTTAACCACTACAAAGATAATGTCCTACTAACAGATAATGTATTTATGAAAACAATATTTCTGAGAGAAAAACAAATATATTACATATTCATTTAACATGTCTTTCTTTACTGCACAGCCTCTAGGAGAGAGATGTCGAAGGACACGGACGCTGTGATGCCACCGAAGTCGTCCCCTAAAAGACTTGCAGTGGTTTCACCCAAACCTCAGTCCCCTGGTGAGTCTAACAGAACATTAAACTGCTCTGTGTGTGTGTGTGTGGGTGTGGGTGTGTGTGGGTGTGTGTATGTGTGTGTGTGTGTGTGTGTGTGTGTGTGTGTGTGTGTGTGTATGTGTGTGGGTGTGTGTGGGTGTGTCATAGCAAGCAATAGTCAATAGTGTAGTGTAGCTGCCACTGCATCTTTAAAATGTCCTCTCTCTCTCTCTCTCTCTCTCTCTCTCTCTCTCTCTCTCTCTCTCTCTCTCTCTCTCTCTCTCTCTCGCTCCGCACTTCATCACAAGGCCGGCCTGCTGTTGCCATAGCAACAGGCTGCAGCAGCTCCCTCAGTGGAATCCAGTCGGGTCAGATTACCACACAACACAAGTCAGCATTTTATCTGTTTCTCAGAAAGCAGCCGGACACAAGAACCACAAGAAAAGAAAAAACAGTTAACAATCAACCAGGCAATCAGAGATTCATTTGTTTGTGTATGTGTGTGTGTGTGTGTGTGTGTGCGACGGAGGAGATGAAATGTTCTTATTGTCGTTTTACTTCCGCAGCAGTGGAGTGCAGAAAATATATTCAATTGAATATAAAACAATTCAATAGCAGGGAGTCCCGGACATTTTAAAATGTTGCTTGATACATTTCTTTATCAATTTATCAATTATTAAAATTATCAATACTTGGTGTCTTTCTACACACTTTAAAATCTTCACAGTTTTTATAAATGTGTTATCAAATCTTATGTACATGATAAAGTTAAAACAAATGGTCCACTTGTTTATGGGAGTTTATTTATTTAAAAACCTTTCCCCAGTCTCATATTCATGAAAAAGTATATTGTATTGATCCCTGTGCTCTGTTCCTCAGCTCGTGGGCCGACGGCAGCGGTTCATGGTTCGGTCCGGACCGACCGGGCCCAGGAGCTGGACCGGGCTCTGATCCAGCAGCTGCGGGAGCGCTGCGAGCAGCAGGCGCTGCAGCTGCTGAGCCTCCAGGCCCAGTTGAAGAAGGCCTCCCTGTGCCTGGACGTGTTCAGCATCACTACCCAGCACTTCTGTCAAAAGGTAGGACGCTGCAGGAGACTGGGACCTGAACAAGAACCTCAAAGAGTCAGAATCAGAAGAACTGATATTGATCCACAGGAAAATTGGGTTTCATTACAGTTACTCTAACCAAGTTTGGATATATGTGCACAACTAAAGAAGATCAATATAAAATATAAATAAGAAGTATGTGAGGTATATATACTTCATTCATTGTGCATTATAGTGCATTATACTACATATACAAATACATAGTACATGTAGAAAGAAACATTTCCGTTCATGACGAAGTTGGACGTCCTGCAGGGATGAATTTTCAGTCCTTACTCGTAGAAGCATTATTGTTTCACAACAACACAACTTGATATATTGTCTGTCAGTCTCAAACAAGATTCTTATCTCTGCCAGCTGGTTTTTATATGAGAATCACAGAAGAGATCATATTTAATCTCACTGTTGATTCATTTTGCTGATAAAACACATTCCTGCTTTGAAAACACAAGAACAACTGTAGCCGGCTTCAGAATCCAACTACAAAGTGTGAAATCTTCACAAGCTCCAGTGACACCTGTAGCATCCGGCTTCTGTTGTCAGCGTCAGTTTGTCTACAAAGGCTTTAAAACCTGACTTCTGTTCCTCTTTGAATCGGTTGGGAATCAGTGTGAAGCAGCAGGTTTTTGTCAGTGAGTTCCTCAGGCTTTCCCAGTTGTTTTGTTTACTGTAGTTTGGATTATTCTACATTAAAGTGCACAGTATCTGGACAGATGTGTGACTGAGCTGGATGGTGAAACTCACCTTGCAGAAGAGTCAGTGTGACTGAGTGTGTTCGGCGTCTCCGAAGTGGATCCAGTGCTTACTCCTCGTCCTCTCCTTCTCCTCTGTTTCCATTTCATCCCTTTCTTCCCCGGCCACACCCACAGCCTCCTCTCTCCAGTGGGAGATGATTAATCAGATCAGAGCCTGAGCCTCTGCTTTTAGTGATCGAACACAGAACATCCACTTAAGGTCCGATGGCTGGAAGATCTTAAAATATATGTATCTGAGATACATCTGCAAATAGAATCTATTGTTAGATATGACTCCACCTTGAAAGCTGTCTTTTAATTTGTTTTTTAATCAGTTCTTTTGAATAAGAAGCAATGTTTACGTGATTGTTAAGTAAATTAGCATTGAGTCTAAAAACCAGCCTGAAATATTTGTTCTGTTATAATGTCTTGTTTACTTTTAAATTAAATATTTCATTATTGGCCAAGATATGATATTTTGGCTGTAGATAGATGGATGTATAGATAGATGGATGTATAGATAGATAGATAGATAGATAGATAGATAGATAGATAGATAGATAGAAAGATGGATAGTTTTATATATTAATTGTTCTATTGAGCAGCTAC
This sequence comes from Pleuronectes platessa, assembly GCF_947347685.1. Classification (NCBI taxonomy): domain Eukaryota; kingdom Metazoa; phylum Chordata; class Actinopteri; order Pleuronectiformes; family Pleuronectidae; genus Pleuronectes; species Pleuronectes platessa. The sequence continues at coordinate 4,829,940 of NC_070630.1, read as the reverse complement.
ATCTTTTCCAAGAAACTTTACATCCATTTCTGTTTTCTTTTCCCGCTGTCTGGTTCATGAAGCTATTCACAGAAACAGTAGTTTTCTTTTGCATGAGAACATATAAATTGTTTGAATTGAGTTATTTTGGACGTTATTCCTCCAGTCAGATCCATCCAGGATACCTTATCTTCTATTTACTGTGTGTGGTGTTTGATATGTTCGGAAACGTTTGATGCATTAAGCTATTTTCCCTGAGCTCAGTATCAGAGCTGATAATTGGTCACTTATTGACAATCTCCCTCCCCCGTCTTCTTCTGCTCCACTCTTTCTTTTTTTTCTCAAAGATGCAACAGACCACACATTCACATGCATGTATCCGTGTGTGTGTGTGTGTGTGTGTGTGTGTGTGTGTGTGTGTGTGTGTGTGTGTTGCTCCCTTGGTGTGAGTATGATACAGGGCGGGGGTTTCAGGGGTGGGCAGGCGGAGCTGGGCTTGGGCTGGCTCTGCCTCTTTGTTCTCGCAGTGATAAACGCAAACCAGGAAACAAGGTGAGGCTTGAGTCTTCCCCTCCTCTCCTCCCCTCTCCATCCTTCGCCCGGTTCCCTCCCTCCCCCCCTCTCTCTCTTTCTCTGGCTCTCTATTTTCTCTGCTGCCTCCCCCCGTGCACGCAGCCGGCTCAGGGATGCTGCTGTCTCCTTGCCTGGTATGGGCCATTGCTGCTGTAGGCTCCATCTCCTCCCTCTGCGCTGTCCGGACCAAACGGTAAAAGGCAGAATATTCTGCAGGCGGCACAGAGGATTCCTTTAAGTATGTGTGTGTGTGTTAGCATGGCGAGGAGGAGGTGGGGGGGGGGGCTGACTGTCTGTGTTCATGTATGTGTTGTGTTGGAGCCGGGGCAGAGGATGAATGTGAGCAGGATTGTGCTGAGTCAAAGCCGGATGGTCGGTCGCCCTGTCCCTCTGTCTGTCCTCTGACAGTTTGCAGGGACGTTACATAACAAGCTGCTGTATATCCCTGTTCTCTTCTCTCTGTATCGATCGCACGGTTGCATTCGATGGAGCGTGCAGGAGAAACTCTCGTCCTCGTGTTTACCCGACGGAGCTGGATTTTTTTTTCTCAGCTACCAGAAATCACGTGTGCAGTTTTTTCCTGTGCAGCATTCGTGCATGTGCAGCATCAGCTTCCTGTGCGTTCACTGGAGTCTCCTCAGGATGAAAACAAAACCAGTGAAGGCTCGTCGGAGGGATGTTATGGTCCCACTGAAGCTGGACTGTTGGCCTGGTCGCAGACTTTAGAGCAGTTGATTACAGTCTTTTACAGTGTTTGAGCAGCCGTACTGTAAGGATGCATGTAAATTCTGCAGCGCTGAAGCGATTAGTCAGGAGATGTAAAGAGATGAATATAAATATGTTATAATCCAGTTGTTGTTTTATATTTAGCTGCTTCCAGCTTCTTAAACGTGAGGATTATCTTCATCAAGGAGGTTATTTGTTTAACTGCAAGATTATGTAAAAACCCTCTGATTATTACTTGAAACTTGGCCAGTTCCAGGATTCAGACAGAGGACATTATCTCTCCTTTCCAGGGAATAATAAATGAAAACAATCAGGCATAATTTGGAGACAGATTTCTATGAGTTGGTGCAATTTGGTGCAGCTTGATTGAACTGAGATATGATCCTCTACTTTTGAATGATTATCATTAGGTTTTCTTTTCTCATGCTGGAAACTCACACAGCGAATGTAACCAACAGTGAAATCAATGATGGGATCAGTCGTTGGAGATGGAGGATGTTGCCTGAGCGCAGGGATGTATAGTGAAATCAGAATGCGTGTCACACTCGCCCACGACTCCCTGGGGATCAGAGTCGGGGGGGGGGATTGATGGGTGGGAGGAGAGGCGGAGCTCAGTGGCGATTGATATGGGAAAAAAAAGCCCCTAATGAGGTCATCGGCGTCCCTCCCCTGACGACTGCGTGCACCAAGTAGAACCTCTTAGACGATGACATCACTCACTGTTGAGACAAACTGTAACTGCAAACCATCTCATACATATTTCACCTGCTCCCCTCGGGCTCTCTCGCAAAAAAACGCCGCTTGGTGATCTGCACCTCATCTCCTCGCCACAGCGTGAGCGGCCATCTTGCTTGGTTTTTAAACCAGAGATCAATTAGTCCTTTAAGGGACTGACGTGTCTGCCTCTGTGAGTGATGTCACATCACGAGGAGACTCTGTCAGGCTCAGTGTGGAGACCTCATCAAAGTGGATGTTAAGATGTCGTTGACTCCTCTGTGCTGCTGGAAAGCCTTCCCCCCCAGGAGCCATTAAGACCCTTGGCTTTTACGATCCACATTAAAATTATACGCTGATGTCAAATGTGACGCAGGTCGTTTTTTTTCTATAATTATGTTGCTGCCACGTCTGTTCTTTGATTCACTGGGAGCTCCACACATCGTCCTGGGACCAGAGCTGTGACCTCTGACCTTTAGTCCAGCGTCTTGTTAACATTTATCACACACAGCGTTTCATTTGTCTTGTTTATCAGTGAGTCTGGGCCTCAGCCAATCACACGTAGGTGCATCTCGGAGGAGAGACGGCGGGAATAGCTTATTGAAAGTGCTGGTTTGAGAAAAGGGCAGTTTGGTTTGTGGTTAGAATTCTTTACACAGTCAGGCTGGAGTTCAAACAGGTCGTAAATTAGCTTCTACAAGACAGGAACAGATACGCAGGCTGCTTTATATAACAGTATTTACGTGCTGCATGTGGTGGAACAACATTTCAGTGGAGGAAGCTGCAAATAAAATGAATGTTAATGGACATCACTTTGGTCTGTATTCCTCTCATCTGCAGTCACCACAATGTCAATTTTTAGATTTGAACTCAGGGAGATGTGTTAATTAATATACATGATACCTGTAACAAGAGGCAATGCACAATTTGTATGGATAACACGACAAATACATAGTTAATGTTTCCTGGAGTCTTGATTAAATTGATCTATTAACCTTCACAATGGCAGAGATTAGCATTAGATTGTTTATACAAAAAAATTATAATTTCAATCCAATCCTATATTCCTGTGTCAGTTTTAATTTGTGCCAAAACCGTCACATTGATTCCCCTTACCAAGTTCACTGCTGTACTGTAAGTGTAAGAAATCCTCTCGCTTCAGAGGCGCTCACGGTTTTTATGTGTTTGCATTTCAGAGTGAACGTGCCATTGTGAAAGAGAGGGAACTGTCCCAGGAGCTCGCCAGAATCAGGGATGAAGTGGGTAAGTGGGGAGGGGAAGGCAGCGAGTCACTCCCTGCTCACAGCATGTCATGTATTATACAGTACACTGCTATAAGTGACCCCCGGGGAATCCACTCTGCTGCTGGATGGAGTCAAAAAGAAAAAACACCATGTTTCTAATGATGCTCAGTTTGCAGTATTTACAATTTTAGAACAAACTGACACCTGCTAAATTCAGAAATGGGTTTTTATCCAACGTCATGCAAATTAAAGGACAGATGTGACAACTGGTAAATTAACTTGGTGCATTGTCTTTGCTTCATTTTTGGTTTGTGTTTGACCCTAATTTCCATCTCCACTTTCCACTCCAGCTTTCAGTGTCGCACACTGGGAGCAACTGCAGCGGGAGAAGGAGGAACTGGAGCGTCGCTTCGAGGCGGAGCTGCAGGGATTGCGGGCTCAGCAGCAGAGGGAGCTGGGAGCGCTGGAGGAGCGGCTGAAGGCGAAGCACTTGGCCGAGGCCCGGAGCCTGAAGGCCCTACAGCGGGATGAGCTTGACGACCTACGGATCCAACAGCACGAGCAGGTGTGTGTGCACAGAAAATACAAGATGTAGATACAGAAGTGCCTGAAATCTGTAGTCTGACCAGCAGAGGGCGACTCCATTGATTCTGTAGAATCCAAAAATGATTCTACTTCTCTTTATGGTCTCAACAGCTGTTTTTAAGTCTTTTTTCATTACAGCATGATGTTCATTTTGTTATTTATGGTCCCGTTCAAAATCGCATAAATTCCCAGTATGCATTAGGGTGTTGATACCGTGTGATTGACATCTAGTACCAAGGGAAGCAGGCTGTAGATTGCAGGTGTAGGTGGACGTGCAGTGTCCTCAAGCTCTCTATACCTGGGTTCCCCTTCAGATGGGATGTATAATTAACTGTTGTAAATAGGAGTTGTGGGTTTAGATTAAGATTTTAAGATTAAGATTAAAATGCATTTATTAGTCCCAAACACATGCAGAGACATGCAAAGGCACACTCATGCAGGTAGGGAAATTGAATCTCTGCTTTTGACCCATCTGGTGCAGGACACACAGAGCAGTGAGCGACCATGTACGGCGCTCGGGGAGCAGAGACCAGAGACCTTCTCTGCCCATAGTCCAAGTTTCTGCCACTAGACCACCGCCTCTCCCAACGTTTAGCCTCCCCGTGCACACATGCATTTGTTGACCATCTGACAGAGATGAAACCGGCGACCTCAGAAGCAGAGTTGTAAAAACTAGCAGGTGTTGCTTTAAACGTCTACATCTTGCCCCAGATTGAGGAGATGAGTGAGAACCACGAGGCGTCCCTGGTGGAGATGGAGACGGCTCACAACGACACGCTGACCACTCTGCAGGAGGAGCATGCCAGGACCGTGAAGAGTAAGAAGCAAACTGAAAACCTGCTGTTGTCCTGCTGCTGACTCGCAGGTTCAGAGAGGTGGTGACATGTCATTTCTTCTCTTAGATCTGAAGATGGCCCATGAACAGCAGAGGAAGTCCCTGGATGAAGACTTTCAGAAGATCAGACTGTCGCTGCAGGTCAACAGCTGTCCTTAAAACAAAGTGTTTGTTTTAAACAGAACACATTTTAAGTTTGGTGACGGCAACATGTTGTGTGTTCAACAGGATCAGGTGGACACGCTGACGTTTCAGAATCGCAGCCTCAGGGACCGAGCCAAGCGCTTTGAGGAAGCTCTCCGCAAGAGCACCGATGAGCAGATACTGGTAACGGCTCCGTGATGCTTCACAGGAACAACATGTGATGTTATTCTAAACGTTTTAAAGACTGACGGTCTCCTTCACTGTTGTTGTCTTCTCTTGTCAGGATGCTTTGGCTCCTTACAAACACATTGAGGAGGACCTGAAGAGTCTCAAAGACGTTCTGGAGATGAAGAATCAACAAATTCATCAGCAGGACCTGAAGATTACAGAGCTGGAGATAATAGTAGGCTTCAAAATTATGCTTTTGTCTGTTCAGATTACAGTAGCTATAGTCCAGACGGTTAAATTACCAATGTAACCGTGAAGACAAATTCTCCTTCGCACGATATTGAGCGTATTTCTCTTTTCATTTGAAGAATTTAATATTGTGCACCCTGTGTCCTTTGCTTTTGAGCAGGCTGAAAAGAATGTGTACCTGGAGGAGAGACTGCAGGTGTTGCAGCAGCAGAACGAAGACCTGAAGGAGCGAATAGACAAGACCCTGGTTGTGTCCAGGTCAGTTCAAAATCTTTTTACAACGTCAAGGCTTCCACACCAGAGACAGCCAGTGGCCAGGGCCATTGTACATTCAGGTTGTCCGTCCAATAAACTGAATATCTCAACACCTCAAGGGAATCTCTTCAAATATGGTACAAATATTGAAATGAACTGATATGATATTGATGGTTGAGTTCAAAGGTTAACCCCTTAATGCCTGAGTTAATTTCCAATTCTATCAAAAAAATATTATTTGTGTTTTTGGCTGTCATACAGATGCTAAATTAATTGGAGATTGTTAATTTCAATATAGCATATACAATAGATAATACATTTAGGTATGAGGCGAATTAGCGACATTACGCATAATGGGGCATAACCTTAATTTAACAAATTTTCTAGTCTCTGGTATGTAGATTATTATATTGATGCTGCTTTTGCTTGAAATTGAATATAACATATGTTTCTGTACAATCATTGCTGTTCCATCATCACAGTATTTCAAATACAGCTTAACACCTCATAATGACTTTGCTGCACAGTCCCAAGGGGCTGGTATGTATTTTCAACTCCGACCACTAGGTGGCGGCAGAGTGCTTCCAATACCTTCCTTGGTATGTGTAGTATTTGAACCATCATTCACAATCGTCACCTCGGCGGCATTAAGTCCGGAATGGGGTTTGAGGCAAATTCACGACATTCGTCCACAAGGGGTTAAGGTCATGGTGACCTCATGTTCTTATGAACGTGACATGTCAGCAACACACGTTGGGAATTTCATGTCATCTGGCGCACACACTCACATGGACTCAAGAATTTGGCCTCTTGAAAATGATATCACAAGTCTGCCAAATTTCTGTGGACTGAAACTGCACTGGCTGTTGGAGGCATACAATTGTATAACAGTGTTTCTAGTTCTGGGTATATAACTTATATTTGTACGGTAAAGTTTAGCCTTAAAGTCTAGTGCCAGAAGTTATATTGTCTCTGTATAAAGAGAAGTTATAGGCAAATACAGCCATAAGGAAAATATATCTCTGGGACACTTAGGCAGTACAATTACGACTTTGAAATTTCTTACCTGGCATTTACACTATAACTTTCCCACATCTCTCTTCTTCCTCAGACAACTCTCTCAGGATAACGCCAACCTGCAGGTGAACGTGGAGAAGGAGAGCAACGAGAAGAAGCGGCTGAGTCGTAACAACGAGGAGCTGCTGTGGCGTCTCCAGACGGGAGACCTGAGCCCTCGCATGTCCCCCAGCTCCTCCCCCATCCACCGACCCTCCCCTGGACCGGGCTCCGCTGCCCGCCCACACTCATACCATCAATGACACTCTACAAACTCTTTGCTGAATGTTCCTCTGGGCAAAGGAAAGGGCCTCGCACCCTCGTGATACATTTCCACAGACAAACCCCAGGAATTTTAACTTTTGAACTTAATAATTGTATCAAAGCTCGAGCCTCTTGCCTCCTCTTTTTCTATTCCACACAAATCTCCCACGAAGCAGAACGCGCTGCGATACTGCGGCGGATGAAAGACCGGATCATTGCAGAGGTCAGAGAGCAGGAACAGACTCACAGTGCCTCATTTCCATGTGTTCGCCTTCATCTGCAATCTCCACCTTCTCCTCCAGCGCTCAGGATGATGGATGTACGGCACAAAGCAAACATCCAAATCGCAGAACAGTGAACACAAGAAGCGCCTTTCCTGTCCAGTCTCTTTCCACCAGCAGCGGCACAGGCAACACTTTGAGAGGAAATCACAAAACTAAGTGTGGATTCCTCTGTGGGACATGACAAAGCTTTCATGTATCAGGATTGTATGACTCTCAAGCCATCCAGCCTCAAACGTCTGTCCCATGTTTTCCTTAAACGACCAGATATGTACGACAACATAACAACTCATCATCGTTCATTGATCTGCCAAAATATTTTAGCTATGTTATTGATTATAATTTATTTAAATAGTGTACATGTGTTGGTCTCTTTTAAAGCATGTTCTGTCTTCCGGTTATGATGAAGTTTAATTTTGGATCACTGACAGTGTGAAATGGAGCAGAAGAGTGAAACGGGTGAAACAAGTGACCTCTTGTGACCTTGAGCAGGATTAAATCAAACGAAACCAAGGCCCGACAGTCGCCTCAGATCGGATCTCACTTCCCCGCCCTTTATGCAATTAGACACGTACACTCGAAAAGATGTAATGCAATGACAGGAAGCAGCGAGGAGAAGATAAGGAAATCAAGATAACACAACTGAAAATATGGAAAAAGAAATCCTTACCCTAACCCTAACCCTTATCTGTATCCAAGCCAAAATCGTATAACTTCTTTCCGGGCCCATGTCTCCTCCTTCCACCAAGTTTTGTAGAAATCTGTTCTTTAGTTTTTCTGTAATCTTGCTAAGAAAACAAACAAATAAATCGACAGGGGTGAAAACAAAAGTGCAGGATAAGAAATCGCCAAAGACGGAATCACTCATAGTCGTCCATCAGGTGTAACGACTTCAGATTCATCCTTGTAGGGTGCGGACATTCTTATCAAAAAGTATTTACCTGAACACGTGTGATTCCCAGATCTGTTCATCGTGCTGCATTGATTCACTTTCAGATACGTTCTCTTGTTCTTTCTTTAAATGGTCCTTTCACTCATGTTTCAGAAAAACCTTGAGGACAAATATGATGTGAAAAACATCAGAGCCCGACTGATGTGGATGTTTGGGTCCAATATCGATATTAAAGAGTAAACAGTTTCCATTATGATCTATTAGTATATATTTATATATTTTAAAAGAAAAATTGGCAATGACTCCTATGAGGTTGTTTATCAAACTCTCATGAAAAACTAAATGCAAGTGAAGCTTGACCTTTTGACAACTTGTCCAAAATTTTTATTATAAATAAGTAAAAACAAAACACAAATACAACCAAATATATTGAACTAGAAAAAAAAGATTGACCAAAACAAATATATTGATGTGAAATATAATTTTGTATAATAAAGTTTTTTATTTCAACAAACACAACAACTTTTAACAACCATCCGATTAGATCAGTCGGGCTCTGACGTGTTTCTTCTCTTGGTTTTCTGCAATTTACTTTCGAGGGGCGTAAACATATCCTTAAGTAATTTGCTGCAAGCTGTTACCTCATTTCTCATTGTAGAGAATCTCAGGTGTTGAGAAATATGAATCATCAAAAGGGAAACAACTGCCATAACTTTCATTTGTTTTACAGTAATTGGACTATTTTAGTTTTTACTGTTTTTCCTTAATGCTCATGTTTACATAACCACACAGTTCACTTTCTGTTTAGCAGAATGTGGAAGAATATATATAACAGTGAAGTCAGCAAATATAAAAGTACTTCGAAGAAACATTGCTGTAAATGATAATAACTTGATTTAATAATCAGATCCCCGTGCATAATATAAAATAGGAAAATCTGCTCTGATAAGACTTGGGCTGTAGGTGAGTTGTCGGGTTCCTCTGTGTCACCGCTCGCCTCTGTGTCCCGTGGACATGACGTTGTGCTAATTTACTGAATGTTTGTTCTGCACTTAAACGAGAGGTTTTGTTTACAGTTTACATCCCGTGTACTGTACGTGGGGATGTCGGTACTTCTGTTGATTGTTTACAGGACTTCTGTTGTAAAGATTGTATTCAGTATTTCCAAAACGCTCTGAATGAGTTTTTAAGAAAGCATGTCTTTATAAGGTTGTTGTGTATTTCATCTGATTTTGTTTTTTTTGGTACATTTCTTGTGCATTTCATATATTTATTTATTTATTTATGTGTTCGTCCTCCTCCAGAACTGCACCTGTAGCTTAGCTGGTGAAAATATTGTTGTCAGTGATGAGAGACTTACATCTACACTGTATATGTTGCACTTTGTATTTAAGTATTAAACCACAATATGAAAAACCAAGAGAGCAAAAGTGAGATTTGTAGTCGATATAAAACATAATTATGGTTCATAGCTCTTTTATTTCTTAGTATAAATAGAAAAAAAAATCTATGAGAAATGATGCTGAAATGCAGAACTAGCTGTGTTCTCTAAACAGCTCTAATAACATCATAACAGGATAAGAAGTTATGAGGCTCTTTTAGGACTCGCTGGCAGAGACACTCATCGCTTCGACATGAAACCCTGAATCATGTCCATGGGCAGAGGGAAGATGATGGTGGAGTTCTTCTCTGCAGCGATGGAGTTGAGCGTCTGCAGGTATCTCAGCTGGAGGGCACACGGAGCCTCGGAGATCACCAGGGCGGCTTCCTTCAGCGCCCTGGAGGCCTTCATCTCTCCCTCTGCAGCGATGATCTGAAACCCAGACGCACCATGCATCACTTCTACTCTCTGCTTTGATAGTTGGTCACAATTCGAAGGAGGGAAACTGAATCAAACTGAAATCGTGCGTCGCCCTCCTCGTCACCTTGGCTCGGGCCTCCCGGGTGGCCTCGGCCTCTGCAGCCATGGCCCTCTGCAGCTGCTGAGGCAACTTCACGTCCTTGATCTCCACTCGCTCCACCTTAATGCCCCATCGATCGGTGGCTTCATCCAGAGATGCCTGCGGAGGACGATTTAAATAACAAATAACACAGTCAGAAGACCGCTGTTAGGTCCGCGTTTGTTCTCAGACGGCAGGAAACTGTTAATGGATACAATCTCTGATAAACCCAGGGGACCGAACAAAAAACAGACAAAAAAATAAACATCCAATATGTTGTCAGTACATTTAGATCCCCAAAATTGATAAAATGAGAATGAATATAGCCTCATACATTCTTGAGCTGGTTAAGAATAGAGTAACGAGGTTAACATTTGCTAACATGGTTGTCATAATTACTCCTAACTATAAGAGAATCATGCGTCAGAGCTCAGTGTCTCTTATCTATTCAGGTGTTCACAACAACGACAGCAAGTTTGTCTTCGAGCGGATTTGTCAAATATTTATTTCCCCTTCCCGAAAAACGCTTTCTTCTCCTAATTGCCTTTGGTCAAAATGCAAACAATTAATTCTGAGGGAAGTACAGAGGCCGGTCAGTTAAATATTGGACTTTAAAAACCTCCTGCAGTGTGTTTGCACAGACACACAAGCACAACTGACCGAACCTGTTTGAATGCTGGGATACAATTTTCAGTTTTGACGCCTCTACAAAGTAACACGCTCACTCGCCCTCCAGCTCCTTACAAACAATGAGCTCACAGTTCCTCCCCACCTGCATGCTGAGAGAGATGCCCTCTCTGTCGGCCAACAGCTCCGCCAGGTTTTTGGTTCCCAGCGCGTTCCTCAGGGTGGTTTGTGCGAGCAGGCGCGTGGACGAGTGTGCGTTGGACACATTGGCCACGGATGAGATCGGGCAGTTTATCCTGAAGTACACAACGCCGTCCACAGCCACTGTCACTGAGTCTTTGGTCAAGACCTGAACAAGGAGACAAAAGAAGAGTAGTTAGACTTTTCTTATTAATGAGACACAAATTCATTTTCACACACATGATGTGATGAATAAAATCAAACCTGCCTCTTGTGGAGGGATGTCAAAGGACACGGTTCTCAGGTCGACTTTCACAAAGTTATCAGTGCAGGGCAGAACAAAGAAAAGTCCTGGAGAGAAACACAGCGTATTAGTGTTGTTCACACTTTCCCAGGATCAGGAAATAATAAGTGTCTCAGGACTAACACTTTCTTTGTGTTTGGCTTTGTCAACTTGATTCTATCTGTGCTCAGTGCTTGATGGGATCTAATAACAGAGTCATTATCACATAGGCATCAAGAGAGGATAAGCGAGTACATAAAAAAAAACTGAGAAAGATTGTAGATGTGTAAATGCACATTTGTAAGAAATGAAATGACGAACCTGGCCCTTTGGGTTTCCTGTCTGTGATCCGGCCGAGTCTAAAAATGACGGCTCGCTCATACTCGTTCACTATCTGTTTGTTGGAAACACAACCAGTCACACAAACAACACACACACACACCACAATAACAAATCAGTGAAAGTCAGCCACATAAGTGAACTATATCCAAATGTTAGACCTGTGTAATATGATAATCAACTCAGTGTAGTTTAAATGTGACTCTGTTTTTTTCTTAGAGAGCAGCTGCAGCGCATGTTTTATTGAATCATTGGCATTATTCATTATTGTAAATTATAAAAAGGTCCGTTCCCTACAACTGAATAAAAATATATTTCCATTTTTACACGGCAATGCACTTTAACTTATAAACAGAAAAGTAAAACACAATAACTTTGTTTACAAACAAAAACTGCTATAGACTCAGACCTTCAGAGTCACAGATAAATTACACAGGCAATTAAATGATCCTGGTTCTTTGGATTATATGTAAAAAACATGTAAAACTAACCTTAATAAATAACATAATGACGTTTCTGTTCCCAAACGTGCTTCACTCAAAACAAAAGGCAGACTTAAAGGTTCAGTGTGTAAAATGTAGTGATATCCAGTGGTGAAGTTGCATGTTGCAGCTTATTACACCTCACCTCACCCTCCCCTTCTAAACATGAGAGAGAACCTGTGGCAGTCTTCAGCTTTCATAGAAACTCAAAAGCTGTTTAGTTTGTCCAGTCTGGGCTACTGTAAATAAACATGGCGACCTCCGTAAAGAGGACCCGCTCCTTTCACCTAAATCTAACACACTGGACCATTAAGGATTCATAGTTAAGGATGAATCACGACTATACACCAAGGAGAATACTTTACCTTAACACACAAAAATAATGTGAGCGGGAAGGTGACGGCTACAAAGAGCATGGACACGATCACCAACAACCAACCGAAACATCCCAGTCTCCCTGAGCTTTTATCTGCAGAGGAAACAGAATTCACGTAAAAAAACTAAAGTAGAGACACGAGCAGCACTTTGCGTATCTTCTGCACATGAGAACATTTCTGTTCAGACCGTAGTGCCGATTTGTTGTTGTCATTTCAGAGTCACATAATGGAACTGTAATGTGGTCCAGTGGGACGGCAGCTTTTACTGAAGGTGACACTAAACATTCAACGCTATCAGGAGGCGAGTTGGTGGATCCACATGTTTAATTAATCTCTGAGGGAAGTCACAGCGCTCCACAGTCACCTGAGTCACGTGGTGTTACGTAAAGATGATGAACTATTAATATGTCTATGCACTAAAATGTATGGATACTTGATTTACATTGACAGTTACATAGATAAAAAAAGACGTTGAATTTTCTTGTCTCTTTTTCAAACTTCTCCCTATTCAACGTGGTCTCGTGAAACGGTTCACAAGATATCGTAATAAAAGTTATGTCCACATTTTTCGCCCTCCTGACTCACAATTTAGTGGAATTCATACGAATTTTAGTGCATTACTTTTAGTAGCATTTTCTACGAAATGTTGGTGAGACCAGCCTGTAGGACACACACACACACTCACACACACACACACACACACACACACACACACACACACACACTCCTGCAGAGAGAAGTCTCTTCTCACAGATTATGACGTAACACTGTGCTTTAACTTCGTTGTTGCAGAAGAAGCGACGCACCGTTTCTCCAGGAACATAAATACTGAGAAAGAACATTGTGCATCAAGTATTTGTAGATAATAAAAAAGTCTGATAGAGATCATTTGAGCAGCAATAACGCAATCCTCTTTCCTCTAAATATCAGCGGTGCAGTGGCGTTAGGAGATCGTTGGGAACCTGTGTAATGAGTTGTAGTGGAAAATATTGTAAAACTGGTAAATTCATACAAAAATCATGAATGTGGCGCTTCTGTATTGCATTTAAGATGACATCATGATATAGATCCTCAGCACCACAGGCCCTCTACTTTCTCAGACCCCTTTGAGGTCCAAGCTGTATCAAATCTGTCAAATCTGTTTTAAGTAGTATTTATTGGCCAGATATGGTTTGCTTTATACACACTCATGTGTTTCACTTTGGACCACGTTAGAGACACCTTTGTTCATTAACAACCCAATTTCTCACACCCCAGATTCAGACTGTTTGCCCTCCTCCCCTCTGGGAGGCGCTACAGGGTCCTCCGTTCCCGGACCAGCAGGTTCAGTAACAGCTTATTCCAGCGGCTGTCACTCTGCTGAATCACCGTGGTGCAGACTTCATATGTATTTTTCGTGTTAGGGTTAGGCCATGTTTTTTGTTTTTACGAAGAGAGAGAAGCGCATAGGTCACGTGTCCCCAGCCTCCTGACTCACGATTTAGTGGAATTCCTACGAATTCTAGTGCATTACTTTTTGTAGCATTTCCTTCGAAATTTTGATGAGACCAGCCTGCCCCATTAAGCTCATAACCAGAAAAATGCATGTTTAGTATCCACATTTGTGAAATAACAATTGATCTGAATCTAGTGTGTTTTGCTTTTTCCTGGATATGATTAGTCAATGTGGAGAATAATGGAATCCATTCTTTGTAAGGCCTCATTAATAATCCACAAGTTGTATTCCAGGACTCCAAACAGCCAGTGGGTGAAGCTATCGAAGCTTTTGTCAATGTGCGATACAAAACTTTGTCAATCCTGAATTGAAATTGAAATATGGAATTGAAAGATAAATTATAAAATATTGATTGTATTGTATTGTAGATTGCCATATAAAATGTTTACTAAATGCTTTATTTATATTCACACTTGTTTTTTTCCCGTTTCAGTTATTCTGTTGTTTGTATTTTCATGATCCCTGTTTACACCATGTATTTGTAGCTCTGTATGTTTGCTAATAATAATTAAAAAAAAATAATAATAATAATAATGTTACAATATAGAATATTATGTAATACTTGTGATTACTGGACATTCCTTGAGTTCCAGCTCACCTCAGGACCCGTTAACAAGGTGTATCATCCTCAGCTTGTGCCCCTCTCAGCTGTAAGATTTGCTTTTTAAAAAGTTCATTAGAAGATGTTCTTACCTTCTATATCCTCCACGGCGTTGATCTGAAGTTTACCTTGCGTGACCATGTCTGCCGTGCTGGATGTTGTCGAGATCATCTGTGAGTGTGTTGTCAGTGTGATGGAGCGACTGGATCAGAGCTGCTCTTGTTTACCCGTCTCTACCCATGAGACACACACACATGAACTCCCCCTCACCCGTTGTGTGTGACTCTTGGACTCATCTGATTGGGTGCCATTGGGTAACACAAGCCTATAACCAGCCTCGTATGTGTGTCTTGTATTCGAGCGCTCACAGTTCAGCTCTTGTGCTTTATTATGCTCTCACACTCAGGTCCAGGAGTCTGACACCTGCTGAGGGCAGCTGATGAATAAACAATGGGAGGCTTCCATGTCGGGGAAACACGAGAGGTGCAGAAGGAACCAGGAGCTGTGTTACCACGCTCATGTAAGTTTCCATACATTTAAAATGTAAAGAGACGTGGAAACAAGAGGTCACTGTAATTTATAAAAAAGAAGGTAAAAAAAGAACAAATAAGGGGAAGACATACAGATGGAAAGAAGGGATGAAATAAAGAAATTAGATGTTGCTACTAATATTAATACAAACAGTAATTAGTCATGTAAAACAGTCAGATACTACAGAGGCATTAGAACCATCATGTTACAGTAAGGTCCCTTTAATCAACTGTGACTTGATGCTTGGTCACATGACAGGAAGCTCAAGACATGATTGGCACATGGATCCTCGCTGCACTTTAAAAAATATCCAGAGTTTTAAAATGAGGAGTGTGAAGTTGTTTTTTCAATTGATGAGTCTGTGTGTACTCAGGATTTTGATTTGGACACAAGTTGTTTTTTTTTATTCGATCATGTGATGTACTTAATTATAATAACGCCTTAAAATGTAGTATGAGTATGTGTTATTAAATAATAACAATTTACTTTCCAACTGCTTTTCTTTTTCATTTTACCTTTACAATTGGTTCATGCAAATGTCAAACTACAATAGACGGCCAATAAGGACCAGAGTCCCCTTCGAGCATTTTAAGTAAATTAATCTTTATAAAAGTTTTAAAAGTCAACTTATCAGGGTTTTTTTAATAGCGCCAAATCACAACATTAACTTTCAGAACTTTATGTTTACTTAAGTTGAAGGTTTCACAGTGTTTTGATATGGACAGAGCAGGGAGGTTTAATAAATGCTGATTTGAATAAACTAGTTAAAGACTTGAAACCAATAATGCCTCTGCAGCTTTATTGGTGCAGAGGCATTATTGCCCCCCCCCCCCCATCATCCCTCTGCAGGCTCCTAAAGAGGGATGTTAAAGATATGTGCTCATCGTTACAAGCATATAATCTCCACTGCAGCAGAAACATTTGGGATCTGCGCTGCAAATAAAATAAAATCATTCAATGAGGTTTGTTATGCAGAGTTAGGCTGTTTACCAGGACAGGGTGAACCGGCTGATGTTCTCCTCTCTTTTTATGACTTGACTTGGCAAAAGTTTTGGTTCCCGTTCATGCAGTAACTTGTTCACAGATATACTCCATATAAAGAATTACGGTGAGATGTGAATTATTAAAACCTTTATTTCAGATACAGCTCCACTGAAAACGTAAATACATGCATAATTTTACATCATTAAAAAAGACACGATAAAGTCATTTAAAAAAATACTATAAAGGAAGAAACATCAGGTGCCCACGGCCTCCATCATGAACCTGCGACTCCACTCGTAAGCCAGGAAGAGCGCTCCGTTGGCAGGGAAGGTGCGTATCATGGTGGGAGTCAGGCCCGAGTACAGAACCAGGAACCCTGTGGAGACAAGAGAGAGTCAAACAGATCGTTCCCCACAGATGAGTCATTCCCACAGCTCGGGCCAATCAGTGACGAGATGCATGGACGCTCCGCAGCAAAGACAAATCAGCAGCGGTGCATTTACACGTCTGCAAAGTTAAAAGACTTCTGCTCTTTTATTGAGCCTCTCAGGGGAAGAGGTATGGCTCGTCCCCTGTTCATTATTTGCATTTCATCCTTAGGTTTACAGTAACTCTTTAATTTGGCATCAAACCCAGAACAATTAATATGCTTAAAGACACACATACACTGTCATCCTTATACCAGCAGGTGGGGCTGTAAATGTACAAAACAGATGCAAATGCAGATAGATATATACACACTGCTGTTTCTATCACACACAGCTGGAACAGTGATTCAGTATCTTGCCAAAGGACTCTTCACCATGAAGACTGGAGGAGCCCGGCATCGAACCACCGAACTTACAGGTTTAGCAGACGACTAATCTCCATAAACAGATTCTGCATCTGAATAAGCATTTTCTTCTGGTTTCCATTTCTAGTTTGACTAATCACGTTTGAACCGGCTTTGGTTCCCTGCAGGAGAAAGGTCCATGTGGACATGGAACACTTTTTGACAGAAATACAGCAGCTTTATAATTTAGGTGGATAGATTCATATTCAGATATCTGTTAATAGAGAGGAACTAAAATGTCATCTGGCCCTAAAATGTGTCATAAAGATTTGACTTGTGTTATAAAGGAACCTTGTCGGACTCTAACTGTGAACAGTGAATGGAAGACAGAGTATCTACAATGGAACCCCCAAAAATAATGGCCGTTGCCCTAGAGGCTAATTCATGAGAAGATAAGTAAAGCATTGTTCTCGACTGCACCACGGTCGTTTTCAAAGAGCCAAATTATTCACGTGCTATCCATCACATAATGATTATACAGTCTTATGATATAAAGCTGTTATCACATTCTAGATTTAGGATCTTCAGAGGCCTTTGAGAAGTTGCAAATTTATGGGTAAAGTTACATTTCAATCATAGAACTGATAATCCCCTCTTACCTTCGGTGCGTACGACACCCAGGAAGGTTTTCATGAAGCCCTGTTGCCTCCCAGCTAGTGAGTGAACCTGGATCCTTGACTTCACACAGTCGATGGGGAAAACCACCAAACAAAGACAAGCTCCCGCAAATCCACCGCTGAACATGACTGGAAGAACTCCTGCATGGGACCAGATCACAAGAATGTCTCTCACAACGTAGCATGAAAAAAATAACCTTGTGATATTTAAAAAAGGGAAATCTTATAACCGTACCTATTCCGTCCTTCTCTGTGCCCATGTGCCGCGCAAACGTGGAGCGACAGAGTTCATACGCCCCGAAGAAGCAGAAGTAACCTGGGATCTCCCTGACGAAGGTGGAACTCAGTCCTTGGTAGAAACCCAGGGGTCCGTTGTTCCTCATCACAGTTTTCATTACCGTCCCCACGGTGCTGAAGTCACACACACACAAACCACGACACAGTGAAAAAGCTAATCAACCGAAGCTGATGAAGTTCTGCTCAATCTCTCTCTGTGTTCGACCTGCCGACCTCTTCCCTCCGCCTGGGATCATTCCAGACGCCTCCATTTCGTGCATGGCCTGCAGGCGACACTTGACCAGCTCGGGGGGGCACTGTGCCAAGGAGGAGAAGATGGAGGACAAAGACCCTGCAGCGGCCATCTGTAGATCGCTGGTGGGCAACGAGGGGGAGTGAAGAAAACAATCAAAGCAGTTTAGGCCGAGCCTCAGCCACAACGACCTAGTTCACCTGTGCACAAGGTACACTCGACAAATACTTTTACTTTTAGTACTTTAAATAAGTAGTCGTATTTTCTCCAAAAAAAGAAAACACATGTTTCTTTTACTTTGTTTTGTCATGACCTGGAAACGTGACTCCTCCACAGTTTGATTTCAAATAGGTTATTTTCTACTCTCGGTTCCATTAATTCACTGAAATCTTTCTCAACATTTACTCTTATCACCAGACAGTTAAATCGGAATGAGAACCACTCCTACTTTCTCTTTTTTAGATTTGCCTAATTTGCCCTTGCAGTGGAGGTTATGTCTCCCTCTGTTGGTTCATTATCTGTCCACAAAAATTACTTACTGATGGAGAAGGTGCCAGAAAAAAAAAATGTCCTCACTTTCCTTAACATTGCAGGACTTTGTTTTGGTCTGCTGGGTTTTACAGTGAAATGGAATCTATCCTGCCTCGGGTAGTATGTGCCCGACTGAGTGTCATTCAGGCTTCACAGGTTTTTCTTCAAACACAGGTTGCACACTAACCTATAAACAGAGGGAGGTTGCAACATCGCCCATAGATCCGCTGACAGTAATAACACACCTGTTTCAATTACAATGATAACCAATCAGGGCCTGCTCTCATCTCTTGTTTGACTGATAATTCATCAGCTCATCATCATAAAATCTAATAAAATGGGTGTCAAACCTGAGCTTCTTCCGTTTGTCGATTCCAAACAGGAAGCGGACGGCGTCCTGGCAGAGGCCGTAACTCAGGAACAGCACGGCGTTCTGACTGATGTGGGCAATGAGGGCTGGGGTCGTGCCTCTGTAGAGGCCCCGGACCCCCACCTGTCTGTAGGTGGAGGTGAAGCAGTGGAAGAAGCCGCGGTACATGGTGGGGAACGTCTGCATCTTCACCTTGGTGGTGTCAAATGCTTGACCGCTGACCACGCACGCTGTCCCACCTGAGGAGACGCCACGATGGAGATGAGCGACGCACAGAAGTTTCCCAGTTTTACTGTTATGCTCTCACAACTTGTGGACATGACTTTGTGAATACACTCACTGTACAATGCTCTACAATAAAAAATAAAATAATCTCACAATACTTTTGAGGCTTCCTGCTGACATCATGTCTTCTCTGACCAAAACCTAAATCTTAATCTCCTCTTACCCCTAAATGTTACAGGCAGGTCCCTTCATTTGAATTCTTACGAGTTAAAATCTTTGATCTAAATAGTGTTTCAGCATTAATAACATGTATTATTATAGTAAATCAATTAAGCAATAAGGCCTTTTTAATGAGGAAACATTAATTGAGTTGTTTCTGAAGTTTCAGCATCAATGGGAATAAAAAAAGCAAGTTCATTATACACATGTGTGATATTCTAACTTCATGAAATTATGCAGAATATCATGTTTAACCCACCTAATGCTCCCGCAGTGAAGTCAATGATGACCTGGGTGACAGGGTGTGGAGCCATCGTGTTTCCAAAGATGCAGTGAACCTGAAAATATCCCAAAACACATTGAGGCTATTTAATAAATACATCTTCATCTCCCGACCCTACACACAAATACAAAGAGACAAATTTACAGTAACACATATATGTGATGCTCACCTGTGTTATTCGGCTCCTGCTGTGCTCGAATCTCTCTTCTCCTCTCACGTAGAGAAGAACTTACTGTGGCACAGCTCGTGGATTCATGACGGAACAGGAGCGTAACTTGTTAAAATGGCCAATGGCAAGTTTCCACAGCAGGTAACTTCACAGACGGAAAGTTTTGTCTTCTCCAGGAGCAAAGGATTTGGTCAGAGACAGTTTTTCATTCAACTGGACAGGAGCTGGAACTCCTCAGCAGCTGTTTTTTAAAAGTCAGAGGCTTGTGCGGAACAAGTCGCTCCTGTAGCCACGCGCACAGGAGCGCGCAGGTCGCTGCCTCTAGTCAAACAGGTAAAGTTGAGATGAGACAAGAAACAGTTCGTGTTCAGGCAAAAATAAAACACGATAATTACGCTGCGTCTAAAATATTATCTACAGGCCTATAAAGTTGTTATATATCTGGTGACTGTTGACACTGTTGAGAAAAAGTAACAAACCAGCGTCTATTTTTTTCATGATACTCGAAGTATCTTCAATTTAAATCATATTGTAGTTAAAATAACATTTGATTAATAGTTTTATTTTGTAGTATTCTTTTAGTGTTTTCATGTTCTATGTTTTCCTCTCACAATGATTAGACAATTGGTCTCTTGTGCGAATATAAGTGTATAATCATAAAATGTATCATCATAATAATAATTATTATTACTATTACCATTTATTATGGTGGAGTGTAAATACGTAATGCACTGCTGCCTGTTTGTGTGAATGTCATACCCACAAATGGCCACAAGAGGCCAGCATAGTCGAGGGTAGCTGAGAACACCGGGACACAAACAAACAACGAGCTGTGGACAGAAGCTGCTTTGTTTCAGTCTCTTTTTCCTCCTGTCTTTCCATCAGAGTGGCTGTTTTAAATGTTTTCTCTTCATAATCTCATTAGACTTTTATACTGAGTATTTTTAAGAAAACTAGGACTTTTATCTCCCATGATATTGAGTTTATTTGGGTATTTGTTATTAGGTTTTGTCAACTTCTTCTTACTTTAACTTGTTTTATGCTGTGATGACTCTAGACCAGCAGCTAGTACCAGCCTTTTTTTACCTAGAAGACATTTTGACATGACCCAGTTGAAGAAGCAGGTGTAAACAGAAACTAATGATACTTATTTATAATTATAAACAATCTGATTAAGACTGAATACTGAGACTTTAGAGTTCTGTTGTGGTTATAATAATAATAATAATTATTATTTTTAATGTAAAATAATCATAGTGATGTATTCCATAGTGTGTTTCATATAAATTGTACAAATTGTTGTTTTCTTTATCGTAGAATGAGCCCGATATATATATATAAATACTTTATATTTACAGGTAGTGGGTCCTGTCTAAGGAGGTCGCCATGTTTTTTACAGTAGCCCAAACTGGACAAACTAAACACCTTTTGAGCTTTTATGACAACTAAAGGCTACCACAGGTTCCCACTCATGTTTGGAAGGGGAGGGTGAGGTGAGGGGTGTTCAGCTGCAATATGCAACTTCACCACGAGTTGTCCCTAGAGATTGTACACACTGAACCTTTAACAAGGTAAAACCATTAAAGTTGCTGTGTGTGGAATTTAGTGACACAAAGTTGTGAAGGGTGAAATATAATCAAACATGAGTTATTATCATATTTACATATATATAAACTGGAAAATAAACTAATAAAATAATCATATTGCTGTAACTGGATGTAGTATCAGGAGGACAGAAAAACACCCAAATCAAAAAGAGCAGCTGCAACATTCAACTTCACCACTAGATGTCCCTAAACTCTTCACACTGAATTTTTATCAAGGTGCGACATCCTCTTTCCTTAACATTCAAGAGTGAGAAGTAACCATTAAATATAAATAAATATGAGATATTATCATATTCCATAGATAAAAACTGGGAATTAAACTAATAAAAGAACATAATGATGAATAATGATCATATTGCTGTAACTGGAAGAAGTAACAGGAGGACTGAAATGCTATTTCACCTAAAAACACAAATAGCAAAGATATAAATGATGATTTAAAATGTGAAAAAGTTTTATTTCTTAACATAATAAAAGAGTTTGTATAGTTTTATAAGACGTTTGCTCGGGAGGGGGGGGCGAGAATGGAGGGCGACGATTGGCTGTGCCGTGGTGTCACTCACGTGTGGGCGGTGTCAGCAGATGATACTTCCAGTAAAGTCGTGTCACGCTGTTAAACGCGCAGAATCAACAGACGCGAGCACAACATCACCGACCGATGTGAAGTTTTGTCTTTACTTCCACATGAGCGAACTTTTCACCGACACGCTTCTTCTGTCTGTGTTGTGTTTCTATCCGGGGGATGTAAGTGAGGAGCTGTCGCCCAGGAGGAGAACACTTTTGACGGACACATTCCCGAATTCTTCCACGTTCCAAAAAGCGACTTTGTAACTTTTTTCCCTCCGGAGTTTCAGTTCTGTCGCATTTTCATGACATTGTTACATTTTATCTAATTTTTTTTTTTTGTGGCTCCGTCACCTCTCGACCATGGCGGAAGCGGCCCCGCTGCCACACCTGGTGGAGATCGACCCGGACTTCGAGCCCCTGTCGCGGCCCCGCTCCTGCACTTGGCCCCTGCCGCGGCCGGAGTTCATCAACCCGGGCGACTCCAACACCTCCTCGCCGGTGCCCTCCGTGAAGCAGGAGCCCGCCGGCAACTCCGACTTCATCAACAACCTGAGTCTGCTGGAGGAGAGCGAGGACTTCCCGGAGCAGAAGCCGGTTCTCCTGTGCACCGACTTCCAGTGTCAGGAGAGCTGCGTGCACCAGCAGCCTCTCCAGCAGCAGCAGCAGCATCATCATCAGCAGCAGCACCAGACCCCGCAGCTCCCGCATCAGCAGCAGCAGCAGCAGCAGCAGGTGCCTCTTCTCTCCTCCCCGGTCGGGTCCTCGTCCTCGGCGGCCGCGGCTGCAGCTGCCGCCGCTGCCCAGAGGAAGAGCAGCTCCTCCCGGCGGAACGCGTGGGGGAATATGTCATATGCAGACCTCATAACCAAAGCTATCGAGAGTTCCCCCGAGAACCGACTCACTCTGTCGCAGATATACGACTGGATGGTGAAGAGTGTGCCGTATTTCAAAGATAAAGGAGACAGCAACAGCTCTGCAGGATGGAAGGTACGTGGTTCAAGACTTGTTGGTGCTTTTGTGCAGGAGATGCAGTGTGTTTAAGTGTGTGTGTTTTTGTAAGTGTGTGTGGCAAAGCTGTGCCACTTCTTGCACAAACTTTTCCAATAATGTGTGATATCGTCCAAATCTATTCTTCAACGAAAGCTATATGTTTAAATCCCAGTCAAATCTCTCCAGGGTTTTTTTTCTCTCCTGCACTGATTTGTCTCCATCCTCAACTTTTTTTATTCCTTCACCACAAACTTTTCTACACTGGAATGATACGAGCATCATGCATGAAGAGTGACTGTTCATCATTCTGGCTCCTGATTCCTGGTCCTTTGTGAAAACATCTCTCCCATTGTCATCCATCCATCCATCCAGTTCATGGCAATTCAGATAAACTGTCCCATTGGCCACCGTGACCTTACACAGTCATCTGACCTCAGTGAGTCTGCTGACTCAACCGTCCTGGAGCCACCACTCAGAAGTGCTTCAGCAAAAGTACTTGGCTTAGTTTTTTATTTAAAAAAAAAGAAAGTCCAAGGCCACTCCGCAGTTTTCCCTGAGGAGGAAGATGCCCAAGAGCGTTCATGTGTCCTGGAAAGCGTCCAAATCATTACACAAGGGAAGGACTCAAAACGTTTCTGATGTGGTGTGACAGGCCCTCCCACTGAAACACTACTGAAGGGCGTAACCCTCCCTTCTGGAGAGACGCACAGTTCCACTGGTGTCTGACACTGAATTGATGACAGTCTACTTTCCCAGTGAGAAATCCCACTGAGCCCGGAGTCGCACAGTGAGAGATTTATTACGACGACCCCCCCCCCCCTCTCTGTTTTATGCCGTCTGGGGCCGCTGATGAAATTCAAAGCAGTTCTCTTTCTTCCTTCTCTCCAGTTGTCTCCCCCCCCCCCCCGACACTGCAGACTCCCATGTTTGATTCATGTGCTGAGAGATGAACTCATGTCCGTCACAGAAACCAGCAAGAACCCCCCCCCCCCCCCCCCCCCCCCTTTTCTTTTAACGGAGTCACATATAGACGTACAAAAAAAGAAAAAAACTAAACCACAACTTTTAGAATTTGCCAACGTTGTTTTTCAGGAGCACGCGGCTCCACGTTCACTCTGTTTACAAAACAAGAGCAGAAAACGTGAGTGTGGAAGTGTCAGACCTGTCAGTCAAATTATACGAGGGTGGAAACCCCCCCCCCCCCCCCCCCCCCCCCTTCAGTGTAAACAAAGCGGTCGCCAGGCAGAAGTGTTGCTCTAGGTGGTGATATCATCCAAGTAGGTTTGATCATGAGAAGAAAAACATCATCGCAATATCATCATATAGTTTTGTTGTGGTTTTTAGGTAAGAGAGACGTTAAACTTCAAATAGCATATCGGTCACACTTTGTGTGTGTGTGTGTGTGTGTGTGTGTGTCTTTGTTGTGTTCATCACAATATCACAGGCTTTCGTCTCCATTTATAACATTTTAGCGTGAAAAGAGAAAATAAGTTGTTTTCCAGTGAGAAGTGAATCTTCCTCTCTGGCTTTCGAGCATCAACAGAGAAAAATCTGAATTAAATTTGACTTTAAAATGTAGGAGAAGCTTTGGATTATTAATCTCTTTACTTAGAAAATGATCTCCTAAGCATTTTGGTGGACAACATATATATTTTTCTCTCGGCCACGTGATTGTCAGGAGTCACACCGGCCGCTCGTCAACCGTGACCCAACGCTGTGGTCATCACTTTGTCAGCGATACTCATTGGTTTCAGTGTAATTAAGAAGTTATTCTGTCGCCGAGTGTAGTTAAGACAAATGGCTTCAAGGTTAATTGTCCCCAGCATCATTAACTAGGAGAGTAGATCATTTACATTTCAAAGAAAAGAGGCACAGAGGCGAAGACACCTTCATTAATGCCCCTATAAATCAGAATTTCCTCGCCATCTCTGCGTCCTCTCAGCTGGTTGTGTGTGACTGGCGGCTCCGGGCGAGGGGCACTCAGCCACCGCCGCCTGGGCTCGCTGCTTATCCTGCCATGTTGGGGGGGTGCAGGCTGAGTAATGCTGTGGGAAAGAAAAGTGCCATTCACTGCTGCGAGGGGAGTTATTCATAGAGCTCCCCTCGGCTCCACACAGGGGGGCTATCGCACATTGTCTCCTCGGAGTGAACGCACTTACAAGCCGAGCACAGAAAGCCTCTGTTGTGAACGTGAAGATGTAAACTGGTAATTTGGAGATTTTTTTTCTAGAGCGACATTTTGTTGTTGTGTTGTTTCTTCCTTTAATGACCCTTTAAATGTAAAACAATTATTGAATCAATTAGTATTTAACTAATTTCTCTCCACACATACTGGAAAATTGTTTTTCCAGTAACAAGTCTGTTTTTTTCCCCAGTATAATAGTGATGCTGTTCATCCTCGACAATCCTCTTATGTTTTGTCTTGACTATAAACAACGACAAGTCAACCCCTCAAAAGCGAAACCCAAACCATTTGATCGCCCCCTGGTGGCCGGCATTTTCCTCAAAGATGGTTTCTGTCATTGTAGGTAGTTCTTATCATATTTTAAGATAATTTTAGTTATTTGATGATATGATCAACTTGATCCCTACACCCTAAACACATGTTGTCACCTGCACAATATGGCGTCGCCTGTATCCAGGATAGTTTTGCTCTTATACTGTGAGAGAAAGAAGAGACAGGTCGTCAATCATTATTTACAATCTGATGTGACATGACTGATCATATAAATCTAAATTAAGTGGCTAACCTTGTTTCACAGACGCCAGCTTTACAAACTGACTGGAGACATTCAAACTCTTCTATTCTCAACCACTGAACCCTCAAGAGAAAAATAAAGTTCTGTGGTTTGTGGGAATATTGGGAAGATGTTCACTGGTTGACAGTTAGAATATACAGGCTGATTATTTTTGACGTTTCACTATAAGACGTCGACCTCAAACGACAGAACCAGGGATCATTTCCCCCACTTGACTGATCTCACTGCACACGCTCTCCTGAACTGAACTAGCTGCAGCACATTAAGTTTTCATTCATCTTTGATTAAGGCTGTCTGCTCTGTAATTGTCGGAGGCCGAGCTTGTTTCACAGCGCGGCTGATCCTCCCCAGTTGGTCGTGTCGGAGCTGAGTCACGACAGCCTCCACACTTCTCAGGCCTTCTGCAACAGTGTGAATGTTGAGGACAGTTGTGCCAGGTGGGACCAGCTTGGAGAGGCTCTGCAAGGGGACTGGACACTGGCCCTGGCACAGGCCACTGTCCAACAGTAAGAGGAACAGATGGCACGAATTATGTATCACCAAACCACTCTTTCGAGCTGGTTATTTATTTCTAATAAACTCGTTTCAACTCTGCAAGATGTTGGAAGGGGCTGCAGCACACATGCATTAAAGTAGGACAACACACAGTACACACTCATCCTGGCCTGCCGGCCAAAATCTGTTCTTTCCTGTATTTCTCTACTATTCGTACGTCACCACCGGGTAAATATTTGGTTGCAGCAGGTGGAGCTTGACGGCTTTGAAGTCGGTATCGAGATCAATTCGGTCATAGGTTTGTCTCTGTACATGCTGCTCCCTTGACCCGAAAATTCCACAGCCTATGCTGGTAAACACTCCCACGGGTCTCAAAACAAACTGGCAGACAAACACGAAGGTTCCGAGCAGGTTGTACAGCGAGCGGTACGGGGGGTCATTACCATGTTCATGCACCCACTGACTCCGATCCCACTTCACTCGTACTGTAAACACGGAGGGGGTATCACAGGGGACGCTGGGATAGGTCAGAATGGGAGTGTTGGAACATGGGACAGGCCTCATGTCATGGATCTGATTGATATTCATGAGATTTCAGGAAACTAAAACTTCACATTCAAAATATTCAGGTCTGTGACTCCGATACAGAATCTACTGTTAGTATTATTTTAATCTATCTTGACACAGATGAGGATCAAGAAGTTTTACAGCATAATCAGCCCATCTAATAATAATACATCTAATAATAACAATGTCTAATTGACACATGTGTGTTTGATACATAGATTCATGTTTTGTTTCACAATATCATAATGTAGGAAAGTGCGCTCCAAAGTTTTTTTGGTAATGTCTGTTTGATTATTCAAGTAGCTGAAACACTTTATTATATTAATGCAAAATTAATGTAGATTTAATATTAAAGTGTTCTGGCTTGTGTTGCCAACTTCCCAGGCAACACAAGCAGAGATGTCTCAAGTGTGTATGACATTGTTATCAACACACAGATTTATGTGCTTTAAGCAGACGTGGTAACGTGGTAACCTGAACTAATTGTTCCCATGAATCGAGCTTAAAGAAATACAGAAGCTATAAGAATTAAGGCGTTAATCCTGAATGAGCACAAAGCTGGTTTTACTTGATCACCAGTCGCAAACTGCCTGTTTCTGTGGGTCTGAGTGTGTATTAGCTGGAAAAGGAGCTGGACAGAACAGCAGTCCTCCTGTTTCTACTGGTTCAACCCACACACACACACATCTCACCCCCCTGAGCCAGTTGAGGAGTCCAACCTTGGCTTTGCCCCAAGACATGAGGGGCAGCTGTGTTTCTCAGGCAATGAGACGCAGCTCTCCTCGCCCTCCTCCCCATTTCCTGCTCGCACTGCCACCGAACTCTCCCCTCCTGGTTTTCTGCCTCTGCACAAAGCCGGGCCGTCCCACACTTGGCGATTTACGACAGGGCTGAGCGGGACGCCCCCTCGGTCGAACCCTGCCGAGCAAACCGCTCACTGTCTTCAGAGGGGGAAAAAAAAAGAATTAAGAGATAAAGAGAAAGAGGGCGAGAGCAGTGGGGAGACTCGGAATGCTCTAAGTTCAGACTGGGTGACACTTGTTAGGAGTTGCATAACAAGACATTTACTGGAATCAGGGAGCCGCAGGCCAAAGTCTGGTGCCACTGGTTAGTCAGCGGAACTGTGAGGCACTGTTAGAGATATGTGGGATGCTAGTCTCCAGTGTGTGTGCGTTCATGTGCATGTGTGTGTGTGTGCGTGTGTGTGTAAGCACATAACCTGGGCCTCATAATTAAAGCCCTGCTGCTGGCAGATGCACAGACACAATGGCAGACAGACAGACAGGCCGACACAGGGAGCATTCCAGCACAGGCTTTTATATCGGTCCTTCTTTTTTTATTTTTTTATCGTGGCGTGATAATGTTCCTTTCCTTTTCTCTCCAGCTGATTTTAATCCAGTATTTCCTTACAAGTGGCCTTTTCTTTTTTTCACCCCCTCTGCTTTGCAAATCACTGGATGTGCTGAATCACCATGACTGGCACACACAGGGGTGTTAAAGAGCAGCTGAGTACTGATGAACAATACCCGAGTGTCTTTGATCTGCCATGTGTACGATGCCCTCAAGACACCGTGACTGTGTTAAAGAGTATTTTCCAATATCGATTAACATTTTTCCCTTTTAACTGAGGAATTGAAGAGTCAGGTTTTCGTCAAAAAAAAAGTGGAAATGCCCGTCACAAGTTTCTAAAAATGAAGGTCACCAAAGTTCAAAACTCAAAAACTAGAATCTTTTTATTTGCTGAAGTTTAGTTTGATCCAAAGTTTGTTTTAAAGCACAAGCTCAACAAGTGCGTATGTGCTTCAGGCTCAGCCTGTTTTGAAGATATGATGCAGATGAGTGGAAAAAAAATATTCAGATTTTCAAAGTGATGTAACCGAAGCCTCGCGGATTTCACAACACGCACGTTTGTTTCCCTCCCGGCCGCAGCGTCGACATTCTTCTTTTGTCATCTC
Source organism: Pleuronectes platessa (assembly GCF_947347685.1). NCBI lineage: Eukaryota > Metazoa > Chordata > Actinopteri > Pleuronectiformes > Pleuronectidae > Pleuronectes > Pleuronectes platessa. The sequence goes on along the minus strand of NC_070630.1, from coordinate 4,801,421 downwards.
GCCTCTTTTCCCCCTTTCGCCCAGAAACATTTTTAGGAAGTTAATCGCTGCCTCAAACCTCAGCAGACCGAAGGGAGGCAGCAAAAACAGGTCAGTGTGGCACGGCCGGGGATGTCACATGGCGTTTGAATGTTTACGTCTGTGCGTGGTACATGTGTGTTTACTTGTGGATCCGGCCATTCTGGAGCTATGAAGTCACATCAGTTTGACCTCAGACCGCTATGGACGATTGATTCCACGTGTGTGTGTGCTGCCTGGGTCATAGTTTGGCTGTAAACATTTGACTGCATTGGCCAGAATGTGGTGAAAGAAAAAACCAGTAGGCAACGACAAGAGCCGTGAGACGGATGGCACACAGGGGAGCAGGTCGGCCACAGGGGACGTTGTTAGTCCGTCTGTGTGGTTGTTGAAGAGGCTTCATAGTTATAGTCATATTCACTACAGGAAGATTGTGTTGATGCAAAGCAGCGAGTTTCTTTTTTTCACTTAAATAACGTGCACGGCCTCTTTAACATGTAAATAACTTTAAATCGTCAATAATTACGATCGCTGTTGCTACACACAACAAACACCCACAGTGTTTATCTGCTGGGGGTTGATTTTCTCCTCGGTGGTTCCAGTCCCTCTGTCAAACATTACTCACTCCAGATCTTATTTTTTTTTTTTCCAACACCAAGGTCTCGTCTTGGCCGCACCGATTCCGAGCCGCAGCGGAAAAGAAATAAAAAACATATTTTTGAAATTCTCTCTTAATAGAATTTACGATTCGGTGAAATGTTATGTAATGAATTCCAGTGTTCGTCATAGCAAGGACAGAAATTTGGTTCTATCATACAGATTGAATTTGAATTCGATTCCCTCTAAAAAAAAATCCCATATTGGATTATTTTTTATTTTAGGAATATTAGATAATGTTTTTTCCAGAGAGATCAGAGATAACATATTTTCATTTTATTGATACTGAGGCTGCACATTTTCTGGCGTCACGTTATGACGTGCATTGAAATTCTTGACCTTCAGTGCGTAAATATCTTTGAACCTTTGTGCTCTTATTGTTTTTTTTTACCTTTTACCTTTTAAAAATCTGAACAATCTTTATACAATATATAAATATGTAGTTAAACAACTTAACCACAGCATGATCTATTCAAACTGCAGAGGAATAACATCTCACTGAAGTGATATTTACATCCTCTTGTCAGTGACTCCTCCGGTTCCACAGCTGATGACTCTACACTTACAGAACCTTTATCCCACTAAAAAGGTCTCTGGAAAACCCCCCTTTCATTTAGTGAATTCAAACAAATCATGTCAAACGTCTACACTGGTGTTTAAACACCCACCTCATCACTCAAGCTCCGCGGCGCTCCTGCCTCCAGAGTTTTGTTTTGGTTGCGTCCTGGCTGTGGACCAGGGGACAGGTTGGCCAGTGGGTGTGTATCCTCCATTAACTGCACAAGGAGAGTAAACGATATGAAAAGATACGAGCGGCGAGTCGGTGCCCACACAGGGCGCTCTACGCTCGAGTCGAGAAGATGGTTGACATCCAGCTCCACTGTCAGGTAAACAGTCATTTAGGGTGAGTCACGTTGTTTTGTTTTTTTCCCCCCGTGTGGGTTTGGTAGTAGCGGGACGGGAGCACGTGATCGTCTCTCTCTGGGCTGTGGGTTCGGCCCAGGCATGGCGGTTTATGTTCACAGACTACACTGTTGCTCTGTCTGCCGTCTCATCTTCTCATCAGTGGGAAAAACTGTGAAGAAACAAATCTCCTGTGTGGTGAGCAGGGAGACCTCAGCATTGTTTCGGGGGGGGGGGGGGGGGGGGGGGGGAGTTTGGTGGCGAGAAGAGGAACAGTCGTACGGATTCTAAGTTATTTCACCATTCCAGTGAAGAAGTGAAACAACTCGATGATTCTTCACACATTAAAAACGTCATATACCGTATGTGTGTGTGTGTGTGTGTGTGTGTCTGTGTGTGTGTCTGTGTGTTTATGTGTGTGTGAAGTATCTTTTTTTTTATGGGACCGCTCACCGCTGAGGGCCCCAAACCACAGGCATTACCCAGACCCACATTGTTGTGCAATTCCTGCCCTAAAGCGATTATGCACGGTGCCTGTCAGACTAGCCTGGCATTATCACACATGCACTCCCCCCCCGTTACATACATGAACGCTGTCTGGTGCTCTGTAGCTGCGTGGCATGCTGGGAATTCAAATGCGCATTCTAATGAAGAGTGCCAATATGACTGCAGCATCACACACACACACACAAACACACACACACACACACGCACACACACACAGCGGGATCTCCGCTTCTGTTGCCGCAGGAACTGATAGTTTGTTTTCAAGGTCAAAGTGCGTAACCAAACCGCCCTCGGGAGTGTTCAGTGTGCAGGTTGCATTGGAGTTGCGACATCGAAGCGCTATTGTGTGCGTTGTAAAGCGAGGCCCTTGGCTGACATGGTGTTCGTTAAAGGAAAACACCCACCCCCCCACACTCGGGGGAGAGGAGGGGCCGCGGGCAGTCGGGTTTGAGTCCGCGAGCTCTTTCCACAGGGATTCAAACATATAGTTGTTTTTTTAATTGTCCAAACTAGATCTCTCTCTCTCTCTCTCTCTCTCTCTCTCTCTCTCTCTCTCTGCAATATCCAAAGCAAGTATGAAATATTGTTATTTTTGCACCTTTAAACTGAAAGCTGAGAAATGCAGTTTGTCTGGCTATTAATAGATTGAACTTAGATGAGCTTTACAGTCTCAGTGTGGCATCTCGAGTTTTCAAGAACGCCGCCTCATTCAGATTCCTGCCCTGAATTCGAGGAACTGTCGACTTACACATGTAGTCTGACGTGGACTCGTTTATCTATGAATGACTCCTTTATGGTCCTGATAAGAGACAGATAAGAGAGAAATGAATGGAAACACTAGATGTGGTTCTGGCAGAATCTAGAATCATTAATATACACTTTTCCATCTTCTCAGCCATTGTGTATAGCGCTTATCCTTCGAGAGTTGTGTGTGTGATCTCCAAAAACATATTCACACAATTGGGTCCGCAATTTCAAACCGGGACATTTAGAGGTTTATTCTTGACAGCCGTAGGAGTAATATGAAATTATTGGTAGGTCCTGGACTTCGTCGGCCAGGATCTACACATTCCACATCTTGTATTCTGCAATAATATTGGCGCTTAAATATGGCTGAGTTATTAAAATCTGTCTTTTTGCAACTCATCACTTCTCTCCGGCGTTCTTGATGACGAAAAAGACTCAGAATTGCAGAAAGACTCCAACGCAGGAGAAATCATTCATTTAAATGTTGCAGAAATTGAACGTATTCATTGTAATTATGCATTTTCATATTTCCTGCCAGAACATGCAGTTGAATTCAGTGGGTGTCTCTGCCCCATCTGCTCCTCTGCGTCTTACGAGAGGCGAGTTTCAGCCCGATAGGAAGTGAGCGCTCTGAGAGCCGGTGGCGCTGTGCAGCCACACGGTAGTGATGTCATCAGAGTCGGGGGCTTCTTCCTCCTCCAGCGTTCCCTTCATTTTTTTTTTTTTCATTCTTCCGCTTCCCCTCAGAGTTGGGAAACAAATAGCTGTTGTTGGTTTTCACAACTTCATGGGATCATTTCACCACAACCCTCATATTGAGACACTGTGGTAATTACCCTGTGGTTCCCTCATAATCGGATTAATAAATACTGTATGGGCTTCAGTTGAATGGAGCCAAAGTCAATGCTGTGTGAGTGAGGCTTTGGTTTACATCTCCTGTACGGCTGCCAGCTTGATAATGGCCCCTCTGATTGGGATGCCAGGTCCAGGTCTTGGTGCCCTGGGTTTAATGTCACACTTGTCGTCTACTGTTCCTCACAAATATGCTCACAACTGGTGATAAGGGGGTTTCCTGATAGCCGCTGGAGGAGAGATTGAATGTTGAGCTCTGTAGTCACACAGACTCATCTATTAGTTCCAGAGGAAATGAAAACACCCAGCGGCAACTTTTTAGGCTTTTGGTTTTGTTTTGTGAACACTGGACTTTTTCCAGGCAGCGAAATGAACACATGTCAAATGGGAAGCTGATAAGATGAACGATTCCTGAGAGTCACAGACAGGGAGACGGACAGACTGTAATCATCAGGCCGATAGTGCTGGTGTAACAGTAACAAGGACAAAGAACAGCAACACTGGTGATCATTTAAAAAGAATAATAATTCATGAAGGTTAAACAGACCTATATGTTCATGTTAAACATTAGTTCAGCATTGAAAAAAGATAATTTTGATGATTATTCCTGTTTACATAACCATGACATAAGAGCAGAGTCCATTAAAATACTCTACCTGATAAAATCTCTGACATATTATGTGTTGCTGTTATTTCCTTTTCATGATGAATTCATGAAAAGGGCTACTTTGTGATGATGGACTATATAATGGCTCCGTTATGTCTCAGAGAGTTTCTTTTTCCCTCTGAAGATAGTTTGTATTTGTGGCCGAGATTGAGTCCAGCTAATTTTAGAACCATCAAACGGGTAAGTACATCACAGCTTGATTTTTTAAACCCGCTTCACGGATTCTGGACATATCCAAGGACATTTAAAAAGCAGAAAGATTTAAAAGCCCAAATCATTTCCCTTTGTGATTTACCCACAGTTCTTCACTTGCAACCATTTGCTGGCTCTGTCTCTCACAATACAAAGCAAATTGCAATGGCAGAGGACATAAAGCAACACAAAGGAAGCATTCTGACCCAATCTGATACACACACCTCATTAACAAGTGCTCATGTCATAGGGATATCCGAAAATTGATAGTTGTATCAGTACCCTTGAATCCACACAACTCTTTCAAAACAGAGCAGGCAACCGAGGCTGCTGCACACACACACACACACACACACACACACACACACACACACACACACACACACGGTGCAAGTGGTAGTTCAAAATGACTATCAAGGTGACAGAGCAGTGGGGTGAAACCTTTCATTTAGAAACTGTTTTGACACACTCAACGGCAATGACGGCAGCCTGTCTGATGTGAAGAGCCGTCGCTACATTAACCCAAACAAGATAATATTCGCCCTTTATGAAAACTGTTTGTGTGGAACATCGGCCCAACAGATGCCAGCTGTCGCGATACGCAAACAATAACGGTAACATATCAGGATGTGTGCGTTTTGGCGTCACATCGTTCATATGAAGTCGTCAATTTCTAAACTCGCTCACCCTGGATCCTGTGTGCAGATCCAGATGCCTGTCTTTGTGCTGCTCAGGATAAGTTTCCTCCGTCTCAGGTGACGAGCTCCGTGGCACCGTTTGCACTCTGCAGGCTCGGAGGATCTGTGTCAAATGCTAAATGTATGTTTTTTTTGTTGTTTACTGTGCCTGCCTTCAGATTTGATGTCAGACCATAGACTGGTAATAAAAATGGATGATGGATCACCACTTCCTCCCTCTATTTAGAAACTAAGCCCAAATATCCCTCTACTTTGACTTTATATTTGGTCCAAGCCCCGTCCACTAACCTGGAGGAGGCCTTTACTGCAGCCAGTCAACAGGGGGCGATCAAGACACTTTGGCTTCACTTTTTGGGGAGGCGCCAGGTTGGACTTCCTCCTACACAATCTGTGTGTTGGACTTGACAACATGTAAAACAAGTGCCGTCATATTTTTCTTTTGGCATCGAGCTCCCGTGACATCCCCATTCATGTTGTGTGGTTACTATAAAACATTTTTTTTTATCTCTTACTCATCCTGCTCTTTCAGGGTCATAAAACAATCCTGTCAAGATCAGATAAGATATTTCTTTATCAGACCCAACCCGGGGCCATTTGCTGGATCGCAGCAGTAAACGTGCAGCTATTTAAGCGAGTGAACATTTATTGTTTGGATCAGCCATAAAAACACTTCTGGGATATCCCCGCGTTTGCCAGGTTGAACTGGGGTAACAAGCTTATAAATATAGCCGCCCCCAAACACTCGCCTCACCCTCCCTTCCTGCAGTGGTGGGTCAGGCCTTTGGACGCAGGCCGCCTCACAGGCACCCAGCAGCGGTCCACACACTGCAGCTTTATCCGGGCCGAGCAGGCAGCGGCCCAGCCCAGCCGCTCCGCTGATCACAGGCGAAAAAAACACCCCCGCTCCACAGACACTGCTCTGTGCATTTACAGACGCGCATTGTGTTGCGCATAGCGACACATGCACATATTTTAGCATGGTAAGCTTTGCCAGCACAACCCGGTCCCTGTCTGTACACATGAGCTACGTGCCGCTGCAGTCTGAGTCAGGAAATCAGCGAGCACGAGAGAGAGAGAGAGAGAGAGAGAGAGAGAGGCAGCTCAGCGCGTAAACACTGAGCTCCGACTGCGGCTAAACATGCTGCTGGGTCATTATTTCAAAACTAGGTGCAACAGTTTTCATGAACAGCATGTGTTCAGTGGGAAATAAACACAAAACCTAACGAGAATCACACAGTTGTGCTCAGCCGAGGCCTCCCAGGTCCGGTGACGTTGGATGAAAGAGTTCAAATCTACAATATTATACTGTAAATAATGTTTCATATACAGAAAGAACAGTTTTTTTCTTTTGTAAAAGTACATTTTTTGCCCTAAAATGTGGAAGTTTTAGAATATTTCAAAGTTTAGAGCTTTTGAAAACAGGTTAAACTGTTGTACAATGTTGAGTGTTTGGTTGGGAAAGTATTTTTTGGAGAAGCACTGAAAGTATTTAAAGTGTCGTGAAGTGGAACCATGAAAAAAGAGTCGAAGCGTCAGTCGACACTTTGATGAAAGCAGTTGATGCGACAGTTGAAAGTTAATCACGTCCAAAAGCCATATTGGATTTTAAGTTTCATAGCCAAGAAGAAGTAGTAGTAGTAGTAGTAGTAGTAGTAGTAGTAGTAGTAGACTATTTGACGACTCGATTATGTCTCTATAAGTTATAATCTATGATCAGTCACTCGCCCGGTCGGCCAATTTTTTCTGTCAGAGGGAATTTGTCCACGAGTCGGGCCACGTGCCGGCCAAACTGAAGGGAAACAGCAGGTGATTTATCATTTTCTCACCAGGTTCTGTTTGTTTGGATCCATAACAAGGCCAAATCTCAAGTGGGGTCACTTGTATCTCTATAGATGTACAGTTAGAGCTGTATCTGCTATTGTAATCCTGCTGGAAAAGTCTACCTGGACGAGAGCCCCTCCTTCCTCCTTCCTCTTGTTTTGCCCTGTCAGACTCCAGAGTTTTGATTAGGAAGTGGTGGCACTTGAACCCGTGAGTCCCTTCACGTTGCACCTTAGCAGGGCCTTCGACTTTCTGCGCAGAAACCAGAAGCATCGGTGGGATCGGTATCAGGACCGGCCAGCTCTTCCTGTGCGGACACAATGCAGCAGGAAGTTCCCTAATAGCCCCTCCACTCCGCTTACAAATCTCACACCATCATACCGTGAGGAAAGAAGGTTTAAGTGTCAGTTGGCTCTGCTTCTTCTCGCCATATGCACCAAACCACTCGCATGGCTATTCATCAGTTGTCTGTAGGTGATCCCCATTCGCTCAGGCGTCCACGTTCAGTTGTGTGTGTGTGTGTGTGTGTCTGGGGGGGTAGGGCAGTCGGTTGCACTCAGATTCCTTGCAGAGGATCGTGAAAAGGAGATCCTGCCAGGAGGCCGTCAGTAAATACATTTGCAGACAGATTTTGCTCCTGCATGACTTGCGTTTTCTGCCTCCCCATCTGTGCTTTCTAATAGTCGTATTTCTCAGCGTCTGATAATGAGTGATCTCGAAGAAGGTACTTTGTGGAAGTTGTCGCCTGCGACTCGCGCTTGTAGAACTCTAAAGTGAATCTCGGGAGCTCCACAGTGAGAGCTCTGTGTCCGCGGCCCAGCGCTCTCCCCTCTCCTCGTCAAATTGAATTATTGGAAGTTGACGTCAGCCGGTGAGAAAAAGGACTCTTCTTTTTTTTTTTCACTGCAACACGAGTGTGCGATCAGCTGTGGCGAGTTGTGGTTGGTATGATATCGCAAAAGAGCAAGAAAGAAACGTACGAGAGAGGAACAGGAGACTCACAAAGAGGCCGGATGGGGCGAGAGGGCAGAAACAACCTATTTCTGTCTCGAACCAGATCCTAGGGTCAGTTTCCATTTTTAATCTGAGAGTTTAAAAAAAACTAATTGTGGTAGAACAGATTTCTTTTTATATCCCTGCTAACAGTGACCTGTTTATTCCCCAGCAGCCAGACACACCTGAGGTGCTGTGTTGTGTTGCTTTCTCCCAGCAACGTTAATGACAACAGTCATTTTCCTATTTTTCTCCAGGCTGTTTTAATCAAACCTGCCGTGTAAATAATGACAAAAGGCCCAAGGTTTTACATTTCCTGTGCCCTGCTTTTTTTTATTTCCCCTGCCTTTTATGATCATTGCTGTATTGACTCTAGTAAATAGGTCAGTGATTATCCCTGGCCTGCTCAATACTGGTGCTGATGATAACTTATCAAACTGCAAACACATGAGGTCATCACAGGCTATTTTGATTGCTCTATGAATGTGCTAATGTGAAGGTGTAATGCTTTTTTGTGCCTGTGTGTGTGTGCGTGTGTGTGTGAACAAATATGCATGAAGGTCTATAAATCCCAAAGGTTTCTTTGATATTCTGTCAGTTTCCTTTAATTTCCAATAAAACACATCACTTGAACTATCAGCCTGCAGATTAAATACTGGAAATATGTCCTATACAAGTCCAAACTCACCAATAACAAAACAATCTCATGAATCAGAAGGAACATTTAAGCTGGACTTGCAATTCATGACATTTCATCTTTTAATTATTGAGTGTAGGTATCAGTATATCAGAAATCCTACCTCTGCCTCACAGCTTTTTCATATGTAATTTTTTAGAAAATAAGGTTAGAAGGTTATTGGCGGTACTCATGTCTATGTACCGATCTGATACCAATGTTTTTAAGGTTTGTTAGTTTTCTCTTCTCTGAAAGAATTTTGACTTCATTTGCCAAAGTAAGGAGTCTAGAATGGCTCAAATCTGAGCAGACGTCTGATGTCATTCCTTCAGCACTTGTCAGGTCTTGGTTCTCTGTGCTCCAGATACTTTCTCTCTGCACCAAAAACTATTTAAAGTGGAGTTAACTCATGTTATTCGAAGCCGAGAAGACATGACTCTATAAAAATAACCATTACCTCTTGCTCATGTCTGGGCTGCTCTAACTCCAGGCAGTATTATTATTTTGGTCTCATTCTATTGAAAGTTTACCACAAAGCGCCACCTTTAGCGAACCTGCTCTTATAATCTGATGGAATCGCTTGTAATCGGCCTCTGGATCATCGGAGTGCCTCTGACTCTGAGTGAAGAGAAACCCTCTGTGAGCACATCTTTTGATGAGTCTGTGATCTCAGTGATTGCTAGTCTCCCAGCAGGCCGCCATCTCACCTGGAGCTGTGTGCTCAGCCCCAGCTGATGTTAAGCAGGCAGACCTGCTGAGCTGGTGTTAGCCTAATAACAGGTTTTACACATTTTCTGTCTTAACCGCGCTGCTCCAACTCAGCCGGACTCAGCACAAAGCTCCAGACATAATCAAGCTTCAGCTTTACGGCGACTTACTCCGGCGGTTAGAATTAGTGCTGTACCTTCTCTATAGGTCGTCCTCTCTGCAGCCGCAGACGTTACACAGAAAATAACTACTTACGCTGGAAGAACACACCTACTGCGCAGGCTGAGTAATGAGAGGTGAGAACGCCTGCTCAGGACAGCACCGTTTCTCTAATGAGCTCACGGGAAATAGTGCAGGCAAACCACTTTTTTTTTTCTTCTCAATTTCATCACCTTCAGATCTCTGATAAGTGCATGTGAAACTGCTCAGAGAACCGATGGCGTGTGGGTTTGAACCTGCTGCACGCTCTCGGTCGGCGAGCAGGGCTGCAGACTCGTCATACCTGTAGCTGCATGGCCTTTGCAGCTGAGGTTTCACTTGTGGCTTTGCTCGATTCACAGCAGCCCTGCATGTAGGTGGTGTTTCTCCCTTCTGGGGCTTTTTTTTTTCTTCTTCTCATTAGATCAGTTGACATTTGAGCGACTCTGAGCGTGTCTTCAGTTTTGCTGCAGGTGGTTGGCTACTGTTTTGCAAGAGAAAGCAGAGGAGGAGTGGAGAGAAAGGGAGAGGAGATATAAGGTGAGATGGCAGGAGAGGATAAGGACGAGAACTACAGGAAGGAGCAAGACATACGGAGGGGGTGAGAGGAGGACAAGGAAGGAAACAAGATGAGGGAGAGATGAGAGGACGGAGGGAAATTATTTGCAGAAAGGAGGAGACAGGAGGTTAAATGACAAAAGATGTAGAAGGACGGAGGGGACATAAGTCAAGGCAAGACAGAGAGAAGAGGAGGAGGGAAACTGAATGAGGAAAGGAGAGGACAAAGAAGGAGACAAGGGGTGTAAAGAGGAATAAAAGAGGGAAGGGACAGGAAAGGGAGGGAGGAGACGAGAAATAAAGAGAAGCAGAGTAGGAAGGAGAGGACAAGGAAGAAAAATGAGGAGGAGGAAGAAAAACAGAGGGGTTGAGAGGAGGACAAGGAAGGAACAAGATGAGGAGAGGAAAGAGGGAAACAAGGTGAAGAAGGGAGAGACAGGAAGTGAAAAGAGAGGAAAAGATGTAGAAGAAAGGAGGTGAAGGCTAGGGGAGGGAGGAAACTGAATGAAGAAAGGATAGGACAATTAAGGAGACAAGGTGAGAGAAGGCAAGAGGGAGGCAACAAGAAATAAAGAGAAGCAGAGTAGGAAGGAGAGGACAAGGAAGAAAACTGAGGAGGTGGAAGAAAAACAGAGGAGGTGAGAGGAGGACAAGTGAGGAAACAAAATGAGGAGAGGTGAGAGGAAAGAGGGGAAACAAGGTGAAGAAAGGAGGAGACAGGAAGTTAAAAGAGAGGAAGAGATGGAAGGAAGTAAGGAGAGAACAAAGAAGGAGACACTGTGTAGGCAGGGGGTGAGGGAAGGCGAGAAGGAGAAGGGAATTAAAAGAGGGAGGAGACGAAGAAAGGGAGGAGAAGCAGAAAGGGAAGGAGAGGAAAAAAGAGAGGGTGATGTAGCGAACACTGTCGCCTTTCAGTGGAGCTGCCAGTGAGGGAGTTTAAACCAGCACAGTGTGTTCTTTACTGGTCCGTGCCCACTCTGTCACACACAACCCGTCTTTCTCTCTTCCTTTAAACAGCCACCCCCCCCCACACACACACACACACACTCACACTAGCCAGACGCACTGCAGTCACTTGTTGAGTTGTGACGTATCAAATCGTGTAATTCATTTTCAGCAGTGACATGACAAAGTGAGCATTACTCTCATTGAACAGATATAGTGTGACATCAGAGATTAGCGGCTGTTACTAAACATAAACTGCACCGGGGGGTGGCGGCTGAAGGAGGCGGGACCGGGACGGGGGGGGGGGGGGGGGGGGACGACGGGGGGGGGCGAAAGGCTAAATTTGCGGCGTCCACTTGGCTCACGACGCTGCGGCTCTGCATTCCAGACCTTTTTTCACTGCCTACCCCGACCGCCGCGTATCCTGTGAGGCAGGAAGTCAGCGCTGCTTCCTGTCACTGTCCGCTTTCATGTGGTCACTTCCTGGTGTTTTGCCAGGGCCGCTGCAGCTCTGTTGACTCAAGAGAGCGGAGGTGGTGCTCCTGGCGGCGGGCTCGGGCAGAGCAGAGAGACCTCTGCGTGTCGCCGTTTGTTATGATTGCATTCCTGAGTACAAAATAGATATCTTCACACAAACTATTCATTAGTTGCGAGTGTGTCAATATAGTTTTGAGCTCCGAAAAAAAGTGTCTCCTTTTATTCTGTTGCATTTTTTTGTGGCGAGCTGCAGGAGATTTTTTTTAAACAACACAAGATAGGATCGTCCTCTAGCAGCAGCAGCAGCAGCAATCAGAGCTGGGTTGTGTGAAATCATGGGTTTTGTAACCTTCCTGAGGAATGTTGATTGTGATGGCTGGCTGGCTGGGAATCCTGACTTTACTGTTTCCTAAGAGATACTAACAAGTTGGCTGTGATTACGATTGAACTTTGCACACAGTGATTAGCAGGAATGTTCAGATTCCTGTGTACTGCAGCCAGAGATAAATCGGTGTCGCACACAGTCGCAGGATCCCAAAAAAGAAACCAAAAAATCGAATAAGTCAAATATGTCCCAAAAAAATAAGGAAGTTGTGTGTGTGCGAATGTGTGTGTGACCATGTGCGACTGTGTCCTTGTGCGTGTGTTCCCAATCGCGTGTGTTGTCAAAGCACGATGTCGCTGGCTGCAGTGGAGTGAGCAACAAAATCAACTCAATACTGCGCTGCTGCTTGTCGTCCTGCCATTCCACTAAAGCCATGAGTTGTCACTCGCACGCATGCTCACACACACACAAACCCACACACACACACACACTGGGACACAAGGCTTTTGCATTGGCTGCACCAGCAGTCACCCTCAGCCTGGCTCCCCTCCCAGCACACTGAGTTCTGGTATTTCCCATCAGGAGCACTTTTTTTAATGACTCCCCCCTCGTGCTTCCTCTCTCTTTTGCATCAGGACTTTTTGAACTGGGGCTTCAAACGTGGCGGATCGTCTGTAGCATCGGCCGTAACACAAGCCAAAATAGAAACCAGAGCCTCTGAAGCGGAGTTTGTCTTTGTCGCTCCTGTCATCAGGGTGATGGAGGGCTGCAGCAGGACATCCCGGCGTCTGCGCTCACATTGCAGTCATTCCTCGTTGCAGCACAGCTGAAATTACCAGCACTCTCAGCGGTCATGGGAAAGAGAGGCTCATGACCAGAATTTACTCCTTCGCCTTTTGTCATGACTGCCGATGTGGGGCGGGAGGAGGGGGTCGGTCGGGCGGTGGGGGGAGGGGGGGGGGGGGGGCATTTGCTAGGCTAATCGGGGAAAGGCCTGTCACCTCCCTCAGATCATGCAAACGAGCCCGAGACCATCGGCTGAGGCGGTCGGGTCATTCGATTCCGAGGTAATATGATTCTCTTGTGAAGGGCCAGTGTTCAGAAGAGCCCTCATGTGCCCTAGAGCCTGAGGTCCTCCAGTGGAGAGAGGACAGAGGTGGACAGAAGGAAAAGTACAAGGAGAAAGAGGAGGAGGAGGTGGAAGGAGATATGAGAAGGTTTAATGAAAGCCACCATCAAGAATTATCCATTTTTCTCAGATTTATGTCATTTCTCACTATTTATCTGCAGCTTTTTAGAGTTTCTTGAAAATCAACATTTATCTGATTCACTCTTGGGAAATTTGTTGAGATAAAAGCAAATCGAGTATGTCCTCATCTGAAAATGTAATCTTAAATGCTTTTCCAATGGCGACCACGTTTAAGACGCAACCCTTTGATGATGTCATCACTTCCAGCTTGAGGGGCACAGCTCTAGACATTGGGAAATCGAAATCTCTCAATTTTGGATTGCGACAAAACAGGAAATTTAATGACATCTGCGTAACCTTGGAAAATTCCAAGGGCCGAACAGCTCATCGATTCGTTTTTTTGAAAATGTATCATCAATTAAAATTAGTCGTGGCGTAGGTCAGAGTCAGATGAGACTTCAGAGGAGGAGATGGAAGAGATGAGGAGAAGCTGAAGTGGTGAAGGCTAAGCTGAGGGCAGACTGCAAGCCAGATGTGAAGCAGTGACTCACCACAGGAATAGGCTTGATGACGTGAGCCACTATGCACGCTAGGCTCTGTGTGTGTGTGTGTGTGTGTGTCTTAATGTGTGTGTGTGTGTGTGTGTGTTTGCCGGGAGTTCCAGCCTTTCCTCCAAAACAACAAGCTCTACGCATGCACATCGATGTCTGGCCAAGGCTCATTACTTCATGTCACGGGCCCGGACACAAAACAAGCCGGGGCCATAACGGAGGCAGAGTATAAATTATTCTTTGAGGGTAAATGGTCACTTTAAAAAACAGTTTTTTGTCATGAGTTAAGAGTTTTGAGGCTGAAAAACAGTCGGGTCTGATCAGCGCTCTGTCCCGGTACACTAGCGTCAGTTCCAGTAAAGTAGGACAGAGTCGGCAGCGTCTCACTTTCTGTGGTTTGCTCAGCAGACGTTCGCTCAATATTCTCGCTCTTGTGTTTGCAGTGTTTTAATAATGCTTCACTAGCTTCCTGCACAAAAATTAGTTTTTCCACTGGGGGTGTCACCAAGCAACGTGAGAGTGCAGAATTTCCTCTGTAAGGAGGAAAGATTAGTCTGTTTCCTACCTTTTGATTCTGTGCCGGTGCAGACAAGACGTGTAGTCGGCTGGAATGTGAGTGTTGGTACAATGGTGTTTGACAAAGGGCCCCTCTGTTTTTATAAAGGAAAATAAAGGCCCACTTCTACGGAACGTTTGAAGATAAGAGCGTTTTTCAGTCTAATCCTCTGTTCAGGAAATATTGCTCATGGAGTCAACTTCTTAACACCCATTGTGTTGGGTGTTTGTGCACATGTGTTTCTTTGAATGGCAAACGGCATTAGATTGTTGAGTGACCTTAATATCTCCTCTTTCTCCTCCGTGAGTCAGCTGTCAATACGAGCATGTTTTCGAAGAGAAGAGAACCACCTGTACATGGGGGGGGGGGGGGGGGGGTGGGATTTACACCTGGAAGCTAAAGCAGATCTGAGGTGTTTCTGGTAAAAGGGCAAACACAAATCTCTCCATTTGTCCTGTGCTAACCCAGATTTGTTCTCATCTGTTTTTCTGCAGAACTCCATTAGACACAACCTGTCGCTGCACAGCCGCTTTATTCGTGTCCAGAATGAGGGAACGGGGAAGAGCTCGTGGTGGATGCTGAACCCAGAGGGCGGGAAGAGCGGCAAGTCCCCCCGGCGCAGAGCTGCCTCCATGGACAACAACAGCAAGTTCACCAAGAGCAGAGGAAGAGCAGCAAAGAAAAAGGTAAACAAAGAATCCACTTATGCTCTTGTATTCAGGGAAATTGGATATTTGTTTTAAACCATACCAGGGGTTTTTCTCCACTGTGTCCTCAAAAATCATTTTTAGCATGATTAGCATTGGATATAATGCTGAACTCTTCAAATATATAGACATATAGAAACACATGAATATAATTAAAAGCTACATTGTAATTCCTGACTCTTAAAGCCGCAAATAGATTAACAAAGAATGATCCTTTTGTGTTTGGTAATCATATCCACATGCGCATTCATTGTTTGTCATAATCCTCTCGTCTGTAATCATCCTCTGAATAGTCATTCTCAAGCATTCTGGGTCTGTTATTTGACACGATTGATTAGATGTTTTATTCCGAGTGGTTTCAGCCTAAAGCATACGTTACACCGTCTCCCTGTCTCCCCACAGCTGTCCCTGCAGGGAGGCCCTGACGGAGGCGCAGAGAGCCCAGGCTCCTACTCCAAGTGGCCGGGCAGCCCTAACTCCCACAGCAACGATGACTTCGATGCATGGAGCAGCTTCAGGCCTCGGACGAGCTCCAACGCCAGCACTCTGAGTGGCCGCCTCTCACCCTTCATGCCGGAGGATGATCTCGGGGAGGAAAACGTGCATATGGGCTACCCAGGAGCCCCTGGCACCAAAATGACAGCCACCCTGCCCAGCCTCACGGAGATGACGGGCTCTCTGGGACACAGCTCTGAGAACGTCATGGAGAACCTTCTGGACAACCTGAACTTGCTCTCGCCCAACAACTCTCAGGTTGGAGGAGGGGCGACAACCCCAGGCTCCTCCCAGTCCTCCCCGTCTCCCATGATGCAGCCAAGTCCTGGGTACCCCGCGTACAGCTCCCCCAGTATGGTTTCACAGCCTCAGCAGGATTATCGCAAGTGTGGTTATGGACAAGCGGGTATGAACGCCCTGTCCTCCATGTCCCTGCAGACGCTGCCAGAGAGCAAGCCCAGCTTTGGACCCAGTATGGGCCAGTACAGCTGCCCTGCAGGGCTTCTGAAGGAGCTGCTGACATCAGACACGGACCAGCACGGAGATCTCATGCCGTCGGTGGACACTGTGGTGTCTCAGTCCAGTGGAGGCTGCATGCTGCCGCCGTACAGCAGCAGTCAGCACGCAGCCAAACTCATCGGAGGAGGGAACGGTCACTTGCACAGTCTCTCTCACTCTCATCCACACAATGTGCACAGCCAAGCCCCAGTCACGTCACAAGCTATGAACGGCCGCTTGCTCATGTCCCTGAGCCACAGTGGGGGCACCTCACGTTTGCCTACAGCCAAAATCCCCATGCAGATGCCGTATGGCCTCTCCAGCCACCTCAGCGGGGGGGGCATGCCCGGTGGCTTCTGCCCCCTCAACACCAACGGATACGGCCGACCAGGCCTGCCACCACCCTCACACCCGGAGAAGCTGCCCAGCGACTTGGACGACATGTCCATTGAGAGGTTTGAGTTTGACATGGAGACCGTCCTCCATGACACTCTGATGGACGGGGACTCACTTGACTTCAACTTTGAGCCGATGGTGACCCAGCAAGGTTTCCCCCACGGGGTTAAAACCACCACACACAGCTGGGTAGCCGCAGACTGAAAAGAGAACAGTCCTGTTCATCTGGATCATTGTTGTTGTTGCTGTTTGGATGTTAAATCCTCGTCCATGTTCGATCATCACCTGCAGTTTTCTAACATCGACTTTTCTGTTCCAAAAAGACATTTTTCTGATCATTTCCGTGATCTGCTGAGGACACAACTCCCGTAGGGACCCTGAGCTGAAGACAATAAAACCAGGATTCATTTTGAAATATCATAATATTCTGTACAAACAAAGTGCCAAACATTTTTGCCTTAACGTAAGAGCCAAACTGAAACACACCTTTCACTCACCAAGGCTAGAAATAGAAACTGCCAACTTCATCTCATCAACATCAGCAGCAGCAGCACAATCTGTGGACGTGCACAAGCTCATACCATTCTGTTTACTGTCTCCACAATCAGCCTTGTTGTATGTGCAGTTTAGTGATAATTGATCACCACTACGGGCAAATTATGAAGGTAATCCGGCTCATGGGTTTGTGACCTGATATGATTTAAAGTGAGAGAATTCTCAAGGGATCCTCGGACGATGTTACATAATGTCTCGCTTTGTTATGGCCTGAATGTACATAAAGTCGTACAAAGTTTGTAAAATCAGGTCTGTAGTGTATTTTATAAGACTGTAAATAGTGTTTACAGAATTGAAGCAAACATTCAAGGCAGCAGGAGTGAGCTCACACACACAACTGGATCTGATTCTTTTAAAAACACGCGTCAGGTGTTTGAGAATCCTTCTCGATCAGGCTGTAAATGGAAATAAACTCAGATTTCTTGTACATATATTAAGAATGTATATTAAAAGTACGTACTAGGTGTTTACTAGATTTAGTATATATATACATATATATATATAGAGATATTTGACGTCTAAATTATTTGAGGTTAAGATAGATTTCTGCTGGTGCACAACCTGCACTCAGACGTCAAAAATAGTTCTGAGACATTTGTCACTCTGACCCTTAATACCACAGGGGCCTATTTATTGTGCCCAACAAAGTGGATATCGACTGCAGGCTTGAAGGGTTTTATGTTGTAAATGTCTCCGGTCCAGTTGATACTCAAACCCACGAGAGCTGCAGCGAATTCTTGATTTCCAGTTCCCTGCTTTTACAAGAAGAAGAAGCGAGCGAGGGAGTGTAGAGTTAGAGACATTGTTTTGGTTCCCGAACGCTTTGTGAAACGTGAGCAGGTCGAGGCAGGTTCGATAAAAGACGTTCTGAGTCCGAGACCTGCTGGAGATTGTCCTCAAAGACACTGTGAGCAACCAGCCTGTCCCCTGTTAAGTTCCAGAACTTTTTACATTTTCTTATTTGTCTCAGAACGTCCGCGTGACTGATTTTTAAATTAGAACAGTATGATTCCTTCTTAACAAGACTCCACTTTCACTCTGCCTCTACCTCTACCTATCTCTGTCTTTTTAAACATTTATTGGTTTAAACATGTGATAGCCTGATAGCTCCGAGCGACTTTTTCTTTTTTTTAACAAAACATCTATTTTGATTAGTTTATGAAGTTTCCCCTGAAAAGCGCTACTTAGATGTTAAGTATTTTATCTAGCTTGTATATTTGCATTTTTCGGACCTGCTTTTCCCACTGTACTAACAATGAGCTTGTAAGCCAGTCAGTGACTTATTACGTGGCGACCTTAAGTAAAGATGGTATCGTAGACGTGAGTTCTCACGAGGTCGACTGGCGGAAATACCAAGTGGCTTAGAGATAAACTGAAAACTGCCTATTTGACGTTAATCTTTATTGATTCATTCACTCAGAAACCACAGATATCAGCGTGCGTCAGTTCATGTGCAGTCAGGGACGGTGTGCAGGAAGTCGTGCTGCCACCTCCGACCGCAGGGGAAAGCTCCTTCCTCAGCTCGGGTGTTTGGTTGAGATGAGAAACTTTGCAAAACCCCGGAGCTGCAGCAGCACATGATCTGAAACAGGTTCGAAGTGACGCCTGGGAGCGAGAAGGTTTACGAAGAGTCAAATGAAATTCTTAACATTTCAAAAAAAGGCTCTGCAGAGGAGCCGTTAAAGAAGCTGCTGTTTGGCTGTGGTGCCAGGTGTTGCCTTTTCTTACCCAAACATGCCATAATGTACTATAGCCAAATTTGCCTTTTTGAAGTTAAAGTGATATATTTAGCATTTTTATCATGTGATATGTTCAGAATTCTATATATATATATATATATATACATATATATTTGTGCCGGTCACTCAAGTCAGGATAAACTATAATGAATCCATGTAGTCAGTGTCACAGGGTTCATTCTAAAAGTAAAAGAGCTGTACTAAGTAAATTATATCTCTACATTTTTGAATTTTTGAATCTATGCATTGTATTCTTTAATTTTATGTTGCTACTGTTATATTTTCCTTTTTCTTTTGAACTTATGACAGAGATATTTTATTGTAACATAGCGCTGTGAGATATTATGGTGTTGTTGTTGTCAAAAGTCTATGTTCCAGATAGTTATATGGGAAAAAATGAAGTTTATTTAGAAGATAGATGCTGCAGTGATTGATAGGCTAAGCTTTTGTAAACTGACATTGTTGTATTTCTTGTATTTAGCTACAGTTTTTAGAAAATAGCATCAAAAAAGCAAATTACTGAAAAAAAAAAAAAATGTTAAGATACATTGCATTTTTTTTGAAAAATGAAAAAAACACAATATTTAGTCCTGCTCAGAATGCAGATTCTGGACCAATTTTTTTTGTAATTTTATGAATAGAAAGATATTGCACTTTTACACACATTTTATAACAAAGTGCTCCTCGAAACAAGAGGAAGAATACCGATACATATTTTAAAATAAAAATCTGTTACATTTAACTTATACAGGAGTAAATTGGAAATATGCTGTGTGATTTGCAATCAATACGAATA
Source organism: Pleuronectes platessa (assembly GCF_947347685.1). Classification (NCBI taxonomy): domain Eukaryota; kingdom Metazoa; phylum Chordata; class Actinopteri; order Pleuronectiformes; family Pleuronectidae; genus Pleuronectes; species Pleuronectes platessa. The sequence goes on along the minus strand of NC_070630.1, from coordinate 4,781,997 downwards.
TGTAACTTGTTCAATATTAATGTATTAAGACCTGAATAAATGTACTTCTGTGTTCAATTACGTGTTGATCTGTTATTCAACAAGTTGATGTGAAAACATCTGAGAAAAGAGCTGCTCTGCAGGAACAGACCTTCTGTCACTATTGGATATAAAGGGCAGTGAAATGAGCTTGAAAGTCATGAAAGTTAAAAATGATATTAGGGGGTGAAACTTTTCCAATACAGTTATATCAGAAAATATATAAATATATTTAAATCCGTTATCCCTAAGATGGTTTTATCAAACCCTTACTACGATATTTTTTGACAGTTTAACCATAAACTTTATTATAAATAAAGTACAACAGAATATATAAAACTTAATTGTTTACGTGACATGTTTTCTGCATAGTTTACTCTGTAGAAAAAGTTTCTATATATTCTATATCAGCTAATTTAATTGCAAATACCAATATGTCTAATTTCACTAGTTTAAACTGAGCCAACAATTCGGCTCCTACTTTTCCTCTATCTCTGTTGGTTACAGAGGCCTCTGGACTTAACCAGCGATTCCCCAAATAAGTTTTTCGTAGCTGGTTTACACTCACAAATATTATTTTATACCTACACCTACCATCTGATTCAGTTTTTCCTGAGTTGTATTCTAACACAAACTGTCTTTGGCTTGGCAGAAGATGGTTTGTAGGCTGTCTGGCATGAGGTCACACCTCCTTCCAGCTAATAAGGCAGCTGACAGTTCTAGGTCAAAGTGACTTATGTAGCATTACAATACCTTCAGTGCATTTAAGTCTACCAGTATAAATGTGGGGGACTAGTAGCATAAGTAGCATAAGTGGCAAATACAATTATAACCTATAATCCCATAAGCTGAAAATGAAAGAATGCAGAGAGTGAAATAAGTAAATATTCCTCCGTCATCTTCCATTCTGTCTCCATGCTTAAAACCTGGAAAGTGCACATGAGGATAAAGGATCCCGGAGCCGGAGCTACGAGCCATGTGCAGAGGCTTGTTTTTGGAAAAAGAGTGAAAACTCTACTGGTGTGCTACACTCCCAGTTGCTGGCGTCTCATTTCTTCCCTCCAACGATTCCTCCTGGCTTTTCCTTACAGCCACATTCCGCACCATGCACCCCCTACCACTGAACTCAGTCACCCCGGACAGCAAACTGCGCCGCCTCTCTGGACCCACTGACTTTGACTTTGACTTGTAAGTAAACGATAACCTTTGCTAGACAAGCCGCTGGGGACTAGCCTCATAAAAAGGCTCTGGCTAAGAAGGGGTCTTAGGAAGTTGCAGTCGAGACTTGTTCCAGAGCTCAACTTCTTTTTCCCCACAAATGTTCCTCCTCCTCTTTGTTTCAGTGTCTGAATACTGAAGATAAAAAACGAATCCAACCCCAGAAACTTGACAGACCCACACAATCGACATGCACACGGTATCAGTCAGTTTAACCAGCAGAGCTTGCAAAGACTCAGGAGTGGCACACGTTATGTTTCAGCTCCCCCTGCGTCCAGAGCTGAAGGAAATCAGAGTGTTTGCATTTCTTTACAGTGCACAGAAATGTGGGCCAGCGTTTTGGGTGTCAGAGCAAAGTGGGAGGGGGGGGGGGGGTTGGGGGGGAACCACGCTTGTGAGCACATAGCACAGGAATGTGGGTGTGGACTGTTGCCAAACGCATATGCGATCCTTATGTTCCCCTGGGTGCAGGAGGCCCAAATGCGGTGAGACGCTCGGGGTCCATGTCAGGACACGGCTGCAGTGTGAGGACACGGTGAAGAGGCCATTGAGTTCACATTCTTCGCTGCATTTGCGCTTTCACATCTTAAGTTTCTTTCCAGTGATTTTTCTTGTGCCCCTAATTTGAACTGAAGACAAAGAGTTAAAGGAAAGAAAACCACTACTCACATTTAAATTCTTCTCATTCCGTGTCGTGGGACAGTTGAGTCAGTATTTACAAACACGTAGATTCTCAATACCTTAACACTGGAGGGGGTGGGGGGGGAGTCAAATCTCCCTGGTACTCATCCGCTAACAATGTGCTTGTTTGATTTTTCATACTCAAACAAGCACATTAAGAAAATAAGTAAAAACACTTACTCGTCTCTTTAGGTGACTCATACACAAATACAGGGAAATAACAGTTAGAATGAAAGGAAGCAGGCTGAATTGGGTAAATAGACTGTGGTTATATAGTGCTTTTCAATTCATAATGACGACTCGCGGGGTCACACTGACCCATTCACGTTCATATTCACTCCACGCCAAGCCAGGGATTGAACCGCCGGCTTTCCAATTAGTGGCCAACCCCGCTCTACTTCCTGAGCAACAAACAACAAGGGATGTCTGTGAATTGATAAATGTGTTGTAGTCATGCAAATGTTTCCTTTACGTAAAGTCAAATGAGCTTGTGGGTAAATAGCGCACAGCTGATCAGTGCACATACAATTTAAAGTAGGATAATTTTCCTGGATCAACAAGATCATCAGCTGCCTCCTGGACATAATCGAGTTATGTCCTAGTTATGTTACACAATGGGGTTAGTCTGGGATAAAGGTCCAAGATCCACCTACAGAGCTTTAGTGTAAACAATAAATAACCTTTTAATTTCAGTCTGAATACTAATGGACTCGGTGTCATTGGGCCTGAGCAGAACATTCTTAAATATTTGACTATGTAACATATATTTAAAAAGGAATTCAATTTAAACCAGTTTAAATTGATACTGGAGAACGGAACTATCAAACTCACATAGTGAGACCTCTGCACTTATCAACTGTACTTTATCACATTTAGCCTCTATACCGACATGCAAGCCTGAGCATGCAAGATTGTGTGTGTGTGTGTGTGTGTGTGTGTGTGTGTGTGTGTGTGTGTGTGTGGGTGTGGGTGTGTGTGTATGTGTGTGAGATGCTGTCATAGGCCAATTGGGGACAAAAGCTGTGTTGCCAGTAGGGAAGAAGCTGTTTTGTGGCTCAGTTGTTAAGATTATGTTTAAGGTTTGGGGTGGGAGTTAGGGGTAAGTGTTAGTGTGTGTGTGTGTGTGTGTGTGTGTGTGTGTGTGTGTGTGTGTGTGTGTGTGTGTGTATGTGTTTGTGTGTGTGTGTGTGTGTGTGTGTCTCCAGGGCTCTCTGTTTGGCACAAATAAGTCTCAGAGAGACTTTGGCCCCATAAGACACCATGCAAATGGGGCCTGTAACTAATGAAGTGCCTATGTGGATGGTAGAGCCAGTGCCCTCAGAGTAAAGGCCCCTGTGGTTGTCTCAGATGCTCCTCAGATGCTCCTCTGGTAGGTCCAATTGCTCTTCTGCAGAAGTACCGGTTGTGAAGTCCCTGACCCATCTGGTCGACTCTTCTACTTGGTAAGTGACCCTCTGGTTGACCAAACTGGGATCTTGCTTGTTCTTGTAGTGGTTGGAAGTGCCCACAGTTTGCCGACATATGACTTCAATTGGCCTAAGTACCCTTCTCGTCGGCTTAAGTACTCTTCTGATTGGCCCCCAAATCCCCTGTCGGTCGGCCTTAGATCCCTCTGGTTGGTTCGAGAGCCCTTCTAGGTCAAGTGCACCTACTGTTGCTCCGGTTGTCTCTTGGTAAGCCCAAGTGACTCTGTGGCTGGCCTAAGTTCCCTTGTGGCCATCCAAAGGGCTTCTGTGGTTGACTCAAGTGCTGATCTAATGTGACCTCGTGGCTAAATAAACCATAAACATAAACATTAGCCACCTTCTTCCTCCCCGTCCAATAGAAAGCCTGCGGATGCCGCTGAATTGACGTACATCGTATATAACTTTGGTGCCAGCAAATGTCATCGTGAAGCAGCCCAGTACAGGAGGAGAGGGGAGAGAGACAGAGGGGAGAAAGAGGCAGAGGGATAGAGAGAGTAAAAGAGAACCAGATGTAGCTCTACTGTTGTGTAAGTTGAGAGGAGACAGCCCAGCCTGGGGTTGTGATTTGTGTCCTGACTTGACCTCTCCAGCAGCACCGATAAGACACCCAACAGGCATGACACACACATACTGATGTGATTGTTTCTCTCTCTCTCTCTCTCTCTCTCTCCTCTCTGTATTATCTTTACCATTTCTGTCCGTGCTGCTGTCCATTACTGGTCCTCCCTTCGCAATTTATGCATCGCTGGAACCGATTAGCAGCATATGACTCCAGCTTCTAGGTTAGTTACATTCCACATCAGTCTTCGCTCCTCGCAGCCTTTGTACTGTCACATTTTCTCGCTCACGGAGCCCTCGTTAATCACCCCTGGCACTATTTAAGCATCTATCACAGCACTGGATATACAGTATATACCCGAGAGCTCCACTGTCCATGTCATGTGATGTAAGCAGCAATCTGGGTTAAACGGAGCCAGACAGAGCGGAGTTTGTGAGTAAGTGTTTTTTGTTGAGGAGCAAAGTGTCAGAGCGGCCGGGCTTCGTTAAGAGACACCGTCCAACCCTCTGGTGCTGGGAGGAGACGGCTAAAGTGACAATTCAGGGAATGTGAAGCATTCAAAATAGATTCAAATGTTCGCGTCCGATGCTTCATGGATCGAATTTGACAGCCTGGTAATATCTTATGACCAACTCGGCAACACACAGAAACAATAGGAGCCCTTTTTCCCCAGCTATACCACAGGCCATGGTTACTACAGTCCGCCTTTGTATTGCTCAAAGCTGTTACAACATGGCATGCAATGGGACTCTATTTATGGCGGCTCACTCAGCCTGGCAACGGCTCGCCCACAGTCATATTCCATGATTTATATGAAAAATGCCCCTCTCCACCCAGCTTGGGTTTGTGGTGAGCTGCGACTGGCACGCGACTCCTGGTATTTCCTCCAGAATGATAGTAAGAGAGTCACACAGCGGCCCTCTCGAGAATAAACAAGGTCTTCTTGAAAAGCACACAGGATGTAAACACTGAAGTTTCTATGGTAAAGCTACCGGAGAACAAAGAGAGAAAGACGCGGAGGGAGAGAAAAACACATGGACTGAGTCAAACACCGGCAGAGAGAAAAGAGTTAGGAGGTGAGGCAGGTTTATTTGTGTAGCACGTTTCAGACACGGAGGCAATGGCTTTTAATAGTTGTACATTATTCCCAGTGATTCGCTGAGGCAGGAATCTCACAGCAATCTGTTTCTCTTCCCCGCGGAACTACAGTTTGTGGTCGGGTTTACCAGAGAGACAGAAGAAAAATGATTCGCCCAATTTCTTGTATGTATCCAGCAGCTGTAAATTCACAGTCTCTCCAAAGCAGCTGCAGCCCGACACTTCCACACAGACAAGAACTCAAAAAACAAAGGGATGCCGGCTGTAACTGTCCTCTGCTGGGTTGCGGCTCGTGGTAAAGAGCGCTTTCTGGTTTGGGAACAATAGCGCTCATTTGCATGTTTAAGTCTCGTCTTAATACCCATAAGCCCCACGAAGATTGTCTGCTCTCTTTCTTGTGGATGGAGCTGCCCCGGGATATTTTTTATGACTGACAACTCTGGCTTGTGGTTCTCTGGGTTTTCCACTGAGAGAGCTGCCTCATCCCTACAACTGCTGAGTGGACGATTTAGCTCCTGAGCATTAGGGAGTTTTTGTTGTTTGTCAAAATGTCAGATTTACTTATAATGAAAGACTTGGAAATAGACACGTTAGTTTATTCATCACCAGTTGGGCTGGCACGCGTCATAAGTCATGAGTTTGAAAGTGTTACTCATCAATGGCAGGGAGCGGGGGGGGAAAGATATCCTGCTGCATCTGCGGGTCATTCACCGTGTGATGAAATTATTCATCAGCGTATTAGATTCTCTGCCCCCCCCTCCCCCTCCCCTCCTCCCCTTCTACACTACACTGGTTTTACGCTTGTTTACGTTCTGTCCAGGAACATATCGGTTACCTGAGCCCCGGCACCAAAATAATCTCCATGTAGGGTACGTGTTGGCGAGAACAGAATATCAGCAGGACATTTGAAAACAACACCGTCAACAACACTCAGCTGACGAACACTGAATCCTCACAAAGCAGAGTGTGTGTTTGGTGAAGTCGGCCGCTGAGTCGCAGGTGGAGGCGGTTTCCCCATCGCTGCTCCGAGTCAACAACAGCATTGGTGTGTGACACTCACTACAGTTACTCCACAGTTTATTTTTGAATCTTTATTTTTTTTTTCACATTCACATATCAGTGATTCAACTCATTCTTTTTATCAAAACAGTCTCACAGTGAGAGATTTGTGCCGACATGTCTGTGTTTCAAGGACGGCGGCTGCTTTGTGTGGCTGTGCACATAGCTGAGGAGCAAATGTAACCAAAGTGAGAAAAAAAAAAATCAACCAGTGGTACACAGAGAACAAAGCAAAGGAAATGGCAACCGTAACTCTTGTTTTCACATTTAGAGCATATATTCTCTTTTTCATCTTTTAAGCAGGTATTTTTTTCATGTTATGTCTCAGCTTTGTTGTGGTTAACGTTTTTGTTATTTCAGCTTATCCATTATTTAAGCTGAAATTGTCAGTATGCAAAATTGGGTCCAGTCTTCTCACCTAGAAAGGTTATAAAATTAGGTTTTCAAAGAAAACCACAAAATGTATAAATCTATGCCGTTTTCAGATTTGATATTTGCTAATTTTTTGATTTTGTCCTACAACTTATGTGTTTATTTTCAATTCTCTTATTTCCCTCATGAGGACATTGAGGGCATTTTTTTTTTTTTAAATGCTCCAATGACCTTTGTTAGCTGTGATTCCCGTTTGCTGTTATAAAACCAGTTCTGCCACCTTCTCTGCACCGTTGCTCTGGTAACGTCACTCCGCTCTGTACTTTGTCAACTGATGCTCTTGTTTTGACCAGAATAGCTTCGACCCAAATGACTTAATTAAAATTGGGAAATTCCCATTTCTTGGTTCTAGAAGGAAATGATCTGAGCACAATTTGTTATCTGTGCACAAACAATAGATCATTCAGGAGCTGAGTTATAATTAAAACCCTTGGACGATAATAGAGCGAATTGTGGGAAGAAAGAATACAAAATCAGAAAATCTCAGAGGGGGAAACTCTTTATAACCATTAACTGGGAGCAATACATTGAAATTAGGATTAAAAAGCATAAGAGCGCGTAGAAATGGGTCCAGTCTCTTTTTGTTTGCAGTCTAAACTTGCGAGCGACCCTCAGACCCTCGCCCATGAATGCCACTGTGCAGCTATAGTGGATTAAATGGTCCAGGATTGATCCCTCCACCGTTGCTCCTGATAACGTTGTGGAGTTAGCACTTTGCTGCTGGCCAAACGTATGTGTTCTGAGCTAGTGGGTTATTGACATAGAGAGTTCAGGGAGGAGCTCGTGTCAATAAGCTGGTCTGCCCCATGCTGGCTGCACCATATGGAGAGGTCTGGTTGTAATTCGCGGGACAGGCCGGGGCATAGTGCCAGGGAATTAGAGAGGCGGGCGGCAGGAGACATTTTAATTTGTGCTGCCATGTGCAAAGGCATGCACCTCCAGCCTGGGTCGGTTCCTGTGATTAGGCCGGCCGGCGTATTCTTAGAAGAGGGGAGGAGCAGGAAAACAAGGGGGAAATAAAACCGGACCCAGGAAATGCTATTGATGACATGAAGTGTCCTAATATGACGGTGCGTCATGGACCCAGACCAACATCCTGACTCCATAAACAAAGACACCATCAAAAGCATAACCAGAAATCCATCAGCTTCAGGACCAATTTCAGCCTCTTTTACCTCGTTGTTTTGGCTGTAACCCGGCAAATGAAACCATCATTAACCTCGACTCCAGCAGCGCCGAGCTGCTTTCTGCAGGAAACACTGCTACTGATAAACCAACCATGAGCTGTACTGGCCTATAGGGACAAATGGAAGAAGAGAGCAGCTGGTCGGTAACGTAAGTGGATCATTAGCGGGTGAATGGAGGAAAAGTGTGTGGAGGCCAAAACAGAGCTAAAAGTATTTTCTATTTGTCCTGTGGCAAGAAAGAAAGACACCAAATGAATCATAATCTCTCGGTCTGACAGTCCAATATTTCATCTTTTAGCTTTAATGTGAAAATGTCAAATTGTTAAGCTGCTGAATGACTGTTCACCAGCTGGTTCTTAGTTGTATTGAGTAAAGCGGCGTAAACTTGTAAAGGTCCATAAAACCAAGAGGAACTGAAGATTTGGGTTCATCACTGCGAACGCCCCCGATCACATTGTCATTATGTTATAAACATAGTCATTACAGCAGCTTTAAAGATGTGATGAGTTATATCTTCTTAGTTACTCAGTGTAGACGTCAGCAGAATGTTCTTCTGACACATGTCGCTGCTTCTGGAAACAGAATAAATGCTTACAAGAGGAAAACGTTTATTCTGCAACAAAGGGATCCGATCACAGGTGTTTGTCACCGGCCCTGAATGGTCGACTATTCATCATCAGGACAGGAGTCTCAATGCCAGTCTGCTTTAATTACAGAGTACAATATGATGAACAGACCTGCTGGAACGTGTTTTTTTTAGTCCAGTCAAGATTTTACTTAATTAATGCCAAATATAAAGAGTAAGAGTTTCTGCCTCATGAAAATATACTTTTTTTTTGACACCACAAAGCAGACATCTGCCTTGACCGGCTGTGGTGAGTAAGAACTAAAGAGGACAGAAGGAAAGAAAGAACAGGAGGAGGAGAAAAGAGCACGATGTGAGTTTCATAAATGATGTTAAATCACAGTTATGGTAATGTGCTTATGATAAATCAATAATAATAAAGTTATAGCAGCAGGTGTTAAGTGTGTTGTTAGTATTTAGGTGATTTCATTATAAATCTGTAGCCGTGGTGTAATTGTCACGTAACTGTGGCACATTAAGCTCCGTGCCTCTGATGATCTCATCACCGGGAGTCAACTGGTGTAATTCTGAGGATGGATCTGGTCCACTGGGATGTGCGGCTGTCTCTCCAGGCCCTGACTGGGAGGGAGCACCTCTGCGTCTCCAAGGTGACACAAATCCCACTCACCAGCCGCCGACGAGAGGAGAACTCGTTCCAAGACGAGACACCGAGGATTAAGAGGAAAAGCAAAGACCCTCTCGCTCTCTGCCAAAAGAAATGAATCCGTTGAAGAAAATTTGCTTTAATCCAGTATCCAGACATTATAATAAGCTCCAGATTATATTTTTCCCACCATTGTAGAGAAATTGTGATTAGTCTTTGACTGGAGCCGGGGGGGGGAAGCCTTAACTTTGCCCTAAACTGTGATTTACATTCAGTAATCCCGTTTTGCAACCGGGAGCCGATCGAATTCAACGGGAGCTCGTCAGGTGGACGGCCGCGAGCATTCCTCTGTTTTTCCTAGACAATGGGATTATGGGATATAGACGGTGAGCTAGGCAGCGTTGAGTATAGAGAGAATGACCTGTCTCTCATTAGTGAGACGGGGAGGGGATGGCAATTACCGCTCAACTCCTACAGGGAAAACACCTCCGGGAGGGATTTGTTAGGCGTGTGATACACTGTACGTAAATGTGACACCTTTTCCTCGTGTGAGAGACAGTAGGTGTGTGGACTGTACGCTCACTCACGAGGATCTAGAGTCTTACAAAAACCTGAATTTCACTTCTTAAGTTGAGATGGTACCAGTGACAAACAAGTTTATCCAGAAGATTCCACAGACGCCATGTCTCCAATTCCTCCCACTGTCCAGAAAATGAAGCCAAAATATCTAGAAAATACTAAATGTCATTTGGAGCCAGAGTCTGTGCAGCAGCGTTCAGGGGCTGATACACAAGCTCCACCAATCTGCTGTCAATCGTGACTTTCCAGCCTGTTCCTGTCCCATCCACTAACATGCGGGAGCCATGGTTTATGAACTATCCTGCAGCTAGCCACCGGGGGGCGATCAAGGCACCTTGGCTTCACTTTTGGGTAGATTTAATGTCGTCCATCTTCATATACTTCATAAACCTAGACAGTGGTTAATTTAATTTATGGCAAAACTGTCTAGGTCCCTTTTGCTGTGTTTGTTTCCTATCGAGAAATATTAAGAAATAAATCTCATATATAAGACTATGTATAAATAAGACTCTATATACATATATAAGACTTTCAGATGACTGAGGCACAAGCAGAACAATCTGTGCTTTCATTTGCATTCAAACCCCTTCCCTCTCACATGGAGACGCCATGATGGAACTGGATTGCAGACATAATTATGGTTTCAAGGGACCTCGTACGCCCTCGTACATATAGAACATTTCAAGGGAACATTTCAAAGCACAGCACACACACACACACACACACATTACTCTTCATATACTGTTTCCAACCAAAGTGCTGTGATGGTTGAGTGGTGGAGCATTTACTGCATGTCTGTGGAAAAGCAACATACAAATAGAACATGTTCATCTTTTGAAAGGGACTAAGTAGAGACACAGCCTCAGGGCAGCTACTTCCTGCACAACCGTGGGTTTGTATTCAGAGTCTTCAGTCACAGCATCACTCAAGATATTATTTGATTGTTTATGGGATTTAAATGTGTTAAATGTTGGGATATGAGGACTTGGCTGTTAACATATAGGATTATGAACATTTTTGTGAGTCCACTGCGGTAAGCACATGTTTTTTGTTCAAGGCACTTAAACATCCGAGCTTTGACATATAAAACGCTCTAGCATCGTGTTGTCTTTCCAAGTTGTGGATCTTTGTAGACGTCCTCTAAACCTATGAAATCCTTAGATGTTTGTAATCTTCCAGTTTCTCGCCTGTCACCTGTTAAAAACGTCATCCTGCCGAAATGCTCAGATGGGCTCACGCAGTCATTTTCCAGACTTTAGACCGGGGGGGGGGGGGGGGGGAGGAGGTCCTCAGCAACTGACATGGACATTTGCGTTCTCACATACAGCCCCTGTTGAAAACTTCTAGAAAATGTCCAGGCTGTTTAAAGTGTCCTTAATTCTCAAGGACATGTTAAGTTACCTGTTCTCACTGAGGAACGTGTGTAAACATCTGTTATTACAATATTTTACTGAATTAAATACCATTTCAATATGTGCTTGAATTATACATATTATGTATGAGCATAGCACAGGTTCTGAAACTGTCCCCGGACAAATTTATCAAATTGAATCCAAATCGGATTAAAACTCCCTGAGTTATTGCATGTGACAGACAGATGACACGGATTACAACTGAGCAAACCACAGCAATAAAACTAAAAGTCCATAAATTTCCTAAATTATGAGCTAAACAACTTATAGGCAATTTACTGGCAGAGAAAACAATGTTTCTTAGATACTGCACAGAGAGGCCACTGTTAATAGGATTTTTTTTGCTTTTACTTTATGGTCCCTTGTTGACATCCTGTGCTCATGTGTGTGTGTGAGTTTTTTTTTTTCCAGTCCAACAGATGAGAATAAAATGTCACTTTTGGTTTCGGTTTCAAACGAGTGGCACAGATAGACGTCTCACCCACCACTTCCGTCCCCCATTGAACTCGGCTGTACACTCTCATGTGTTACTGACACACACACACAACACTGATCGTGAAAGATTTCATTCTATTGTGCACAGAAGAGAAGATAATAAGCTGTGAAATCTATGAAACATCTCTGCAGAAGATGAGCTCCTTGCTCAAGAGCACATCAGACATTAGTGTTACTCATACAAAACGTGTGCAGAGCGGCCGTGCATGTGTGTGTGCGTGTGTGTGTGTGTGTGTTGAGGGAGAAGCCGATTCACTGTTGCTAATGACTGCCTTCCCATGAGCTTAATCAAAGATTTGTACATTTAATTGCCGTCAAGTCAGCGCTCGCCACCTGCCACGTCTTGTCACACATGTGCTCTCCCCCTCTCTGGGAGCCTTTCCAGCTCCATCTATCATCCCTGGCTGAAGGCTGAGACAACACAGCCTGCTGGGCAACCTGCACTCAGCCGTCCAGCAGGGCCCCGCCAGGCCTGCGCAGCACGGACCCAGAGAGCCGGCTCGGCGCGGCGGGAGGCCTCTCAGCACCTGGGCCTTCCACCGCCGAGCCGCTCCTCGCCTTATTAGAAACAGACCTGCCTTCGAACTGACACCGAGCGAAGCCGCGGAGGTTTGTGTTTGCGTTTTGCTCCCTCACAGGAGGCGTTCACACGGCCACATGCAACCAGGCCGTGACACGGGATACATATCAAAGCTCCTCTTCAGACCTCACCCTCACTCCCACGCTAACCGCACTCGCCGTGTGTGAGAATCGGTGGTCGGGCTTTGTCCCTCGACGCAGCCCGGGCTGGAATGTGGAGACTGATCTGTTATCAGTCTCTGCTTGTTTTCCCAGCTGATGCCCACAGGCCCGGTGTAACGCAGCCTCACTCTTGCACGGGGATCTGTCAGGACTGCACGCTAATGCCTCTCACCTTCGGATTTGTGGGGCTATTACAGTTTGCATGACAGACATTATGAGTCCCCAGGGGCCCGAGCCTCCCAGGGAACGACAATGCACAACACAGTAATGCAGCATCAGGTGGATTTTGAAAGAGTGGGAGGCTCGTGCTCCATGTGCACGCTGACAGACAGGATCCAGGGAGTGTGGGGGCTGATTTACGGCCTGACGGTCATAAGTGGTGGTTTGATGAGTACCTCATTACTAATCCATGCGGTGATGGTGATGGCAAATGGACGTGGTACCTTAAATACCCTTATACAACAACCACAACTCAAAAAATATTATAACTGTCTGTAACAAATGACCATGTCATTGTTAAAAGATATTTATGGAGGGGTGAAAGAGGTCAGTGCTCAGGGGAACAGGGAGTTTATAATGAATCTGACCTTCTATTACAACTAAACTGCAGAATGATCCAAAAGTATTACGTAATAAAAAAGTATTCTTATATTTAGCAATCAAATCCTGCAGCACCCGCAGGTTCGATTCCGACCCAGCCCCTTTGCTTCATGTCCCCCCTGCTCGCTCCCCCTATTAATAAAAGTTTCATGCCCAAAAATATCTCATGTTATAAACAGTTATACTTATTATAAGACCTTGAGATACTTGAGAAAATGCTCATACTATTAATAAATAATACTAATGAGCCGTGAATAGTTAAAGTTTTATTTTGAAAAGTTCTCATCTAGTATTTTCTACAATACATGGACAGTTTGACCTTTAAGAGTTTTTTTTGTGATATAATTATCTAATTTGCATAGATTAAGATAGAATCAATAAACTTTATATATATTTTAATGCCATTACCCAGACATATCATCGCTTTTGGATTATTTACTTGCTAATTTAGAGACCGAAGCCATGAGGAGAAAAGAACACGTCTCTGGTGAGACACTGATCTCACACCAGCAGTTCACACACAGTACAGCGGTGGGTGGTGGCTCAGGTGTTACAGTTAATCCAATGTTATACTCATCCTCCAAAGTTCACTAATTATCTCACACGATAGCTCCGGGCGAGACGGAGGAAAACAGGCCTGACCGGTACAGTGGGACTCGGATTGAATGGATTCTGACAAGTCTGAACAAGACCCTGTGTAGCTGGCGTCTCCCGGGGCCGACGCAGCCGCATGCAAGGTGTGAGGCCGACCTGTTCCCATGGGCGCCGGGGCCAGGGAGCAGGTGGAGCACCCGGCTCCCTCTTCCACTCCCTGAGCTCATCAGCCGCTCTTTTCACCGTCTACAGAGGAAACATGACTCGGCCTCCACAGAAGCTCAACCGACGGGTTATTACAACCAACGGGTTTTATCGAAGGAGTTTCGAGGACAAGTCAAACGTGTTGTGTCCGATTAAAGAAAGATATTAATATGTCGATATCACTTTAAAAAAAAACACTTTTTGAAATGAATGATCACTTTCAAACCTACTTTGAACAATGTTTCTTCCTCCTGAAGTTTACAATATCAAATCTGAGCTTGTAAAAGAATAAATAAAAGACGAATTAATCCTTAAGAGAATCCTCTGTTGCTTCGCAGATGCCAAGCTGAGTGGTAATAGAGGATTCTTGAGATGAAATTTGGTCCTGTAGCAACTCTACAATTGAGCAAATACATTGCATAACTTGACATCTCTTCAAAGTAAAAGAAAATATAAGTAAAGTTCAGAACTTTTTTGTGGTTGAATGTTTGAAGTGCGCAGGAGCTGTTGGCTACTGAATTCCAAAAATGGTGAAAATATAAAGTTAAATAAAGATGAAGAAACTGAAAAGTATAGTGTGATTTTTGTCTTTATTAAATAGCTTAGGAAAGAGAAAAACATTTTCACTTTCTCCACTTCAATTTTAACCAAATCAAACACATGATCGGCTGTTTGACATGATCTCCTTTTGACTAATGTAAGAACTCAAGTCAAAGCCTGACTCCTTGAAGCAGCATGTAATCTACCTTCCTGAAAATAGCAGTAACAGCTCTTAGTGGAGTCAAAAGATCTCCTCACACACGTCATGAAGTGGATCCACCAGGTGAACCCAAACTGGGATCCACCTCCTCGGCTTCCTTCACAGTTCACTGACGCAGCGACCGCAGACACTGATGATGATTACATTGAATCCTGTCGTTGTGTAACGCAGCACATTCCTGCTCCTGATTCACTTGACTCAGGACGTTCCTCCATCTTTGAAGCTGCCCACAAACCCCCCAGTTCGAATGTGGCACCAGCAGAGAGCGGGGCTCGACCATATGGCTTCACATCAGGGAATCCGAAAAAAAAAAAAAAAAAATAGATAGAGTTCACGATCCCTCTCATATCGTGACAGCAGATGCAATCCGAGTGGTCTGTTTCACTGACTCACATGTTCGAGGCCCACCCACGTATGAGAGCTAAAATCACACACTGTTTCCAGGACAACCATAATTCATACCTTCAAAACAACTTTTTCTTTCATCTCGCACACACACACACAAAAAAGAGAGAGAAGAAGAAGAAATTAGAAACTGTAGCTTCTGGACTCACAATGTCAAATAATGTGGATTTATTTGCTAAATAATCACAACACAGAGATCGTGTTCCCGTCTTAGGGAGGAATAAACTTTGCCCAAAAAGAAACAAGGCTTGTGAGGAACCAGATCTTTTCGATTCGTTGGCACGCTGCTTACAGATGTGGGCAAAGGCAAAAACAGCATCGAGAAAATCCACATCAATCACAGTGGTGGACAAGTGGAAAAGGGTTTTGTGAAAGCCCGATCCCTTCCATTCTTGAATTTTTATCTAACTTCCTACCGCGATTTCCTACTTCGGGGTCAAACGCAGCTTCCTACTTCTTGATCGCCGCGGAGCGTTTCATTCGTCAGGGCCGAGATATCACTTAAGAGAAAGTCGGGACCTTTGGGGCGTTTGAATGGAAGGAAGTGGCTGGAGAGTTTACCCTCCATGCCAGTCATTCCAAAATAACACCCCGTCCCTGCTCCCCCTGTGCTCAGGTTAAATACCAAAGCTTTTTGTTGTACTTCCATTATTTGAAAGCGACTATTTAAAAAAAAAAGAAATTGGCATTGTATGGAAAGTTTTCAGATCTCTCTCTCTCTCTTTCTCTCTCTCCTCCCCTCCTCAGTGAAAACAGGGCCCGGTGAAAAACTGGCCCCGGCTCCAGCCCCCGGCTTGTTGGGACAGCTGCTCAGATGATCTGGGCTCTCTGCAGGTTCCATGATTCATTTTCTGAGTCAACATCACGAACTCGAGCCCCGGCTCCTCGACACGCTCGTGATTCACGGGCAGATTTGTAAATTTGAATAGTAGCCCGACTTTGTGTGTGTTTATCTCACACGCGTCGGAAAGAAATGTTTTGTTTTGTTTTACACTGAGATATTAAGAGGGGGGAAACGGCTGCTGAGGTGATTTTTCACTTCAGATACAAAGTTAATAATTTTCCTTGGATGGTTTTGTTTGTTAAAGGACATCACGGATCGCACAATTAATTATTTGTTTCTGTTGCATGCACACTTTTTGATTTGTATGTGTAAATCAACAACACAGCAGTAAACGACAGCAGGCGGAGACACCACAAAATGTAATGTTTCAGACACGTTTTAAATCCCGTATTTGGTATAAACTTTATTAATACAAGCTTCTATTCTCTCTTTTAATAATTAGAGTGTTAATTGCTACTTCAACGGCTTCACACTAACACAAACACTAGTTATTCAAATTTTAATCTCCACTTATCTCTGCTCAAATAAAAGAAACCGGTTTTAGAGCTTTTCAGCAGAGTCACGCCGCAGAGTTCCTTTTTCCACACTTCTCATTTCCATGATACTGTTAAACCCTGTGACGCGTTTACTCAGTTTTCCATTAAAAACAAAGCAGAACTGATCTAACACCTGATTAACAGCACTGGGCTCCCTCGTGGAAGCTGCTCGCCAAAGCGCTGAAACGTTAAACCTTTTACTGGAGCAAAATATTTACATATTTGTATAATGACGCAGAAGAATGCGCTCTGTGGTGTGAGAAGCACACACGTCTTTTTGTGTTTTCAGACAGGGCTTTACCAGAAATCTTCCAGTCACACCCATGTGATGTGGGAACCTACGTGCGCAGGTTCCATTGTGGCCGCTCTGGATCGCTCTGGTTCTGCTCGTCACCCTGGACCGAGTTAGCCGCCCATCTTTCAGCCGGTACCTCCCTTATACCAGTCTGGCATGGAGAAGAGTGTGTGGGCTGGGATGGATTAATGATGTCAGGCCAGCAGTTCTGTCACTGCCACTCCCAGTCTGCGTATAAAGCCACTAATCACCAATCTACCTTGTGCAGACAACCTACCGGGTTCCCTGCTCATGCTAAATATTATTGTTGTGAGTTGTAGGTCGAGTGACTCACACTTTCCATTGACAGCTTACTCATTCAGCTGCTACAATGGGAAGGAGTGGCGTTCTGCTGACACAGTGGCACACACATTCCCACACACTTCCCCATATTCAACTGTACTCTATGCTCCCTTTAAAGCAGCGCGGGGGCCTTTCTGAAAACTCTGCCCGTGACTAATGAACCTTAGCACCACCCTGTGGCCTACAGTAAATAACGCTTTAAAAGTTAACTTGCAATTCAAAGACAAGTCATTTGGAAAATGAAAATGAAAATCTAGTGATAATGATGCCTGTCACAGTGTTTCCTGCATAATTTAATCAATCTATGGCAATAATGGGGGTGCGGGCAAAACAAAGGTCCCTCTCACGCACAACAGATTCCAAGTGACGGGTCCAAAGGGTTAAATCTTCCCCGAAGAATTGGGACAGCCCTTCAAGAGGCCGTTACATCCTCAGCAGCTGTCGTGAAAGGGGGTGCGACATGAAATGATGTGAAAATATGGGATTATCGTGCCAAATAAAAAGGATCACTAGTATGCTAACGCTAGCATGCTCGCAATATTTTCTTTTAAGGTTGTTAAAGTGACCGTAATACATTGAAATGATATCAAACTAAGATATTACAATAAAAGATATTACAAAAAGCCCCTTAGCCCTACCCCTCCGTCCCTACAGGTATTGGGACGCCCTGCCCCCGAGACTTGAACTTGCAAAACAAAAGGGGACGGGCTAAGAGCTAAGGGCAGAGGGGTGAAATGGGATTGGGTCAACGTTGGTTTCTGTCATTTCTGGTAGTTCTTATTACACTGATGCTCGAGGGATTATGTTTCTTGTAAGAGTGGTTTCAACTTGTAAATTGGGCTAAACATCACGATTGGCAGACGGAACTTCGATACCCCTGCCAGTCCAAGATGGCCGCACCCGAATCGTGGATATTTTGGCTTCATTCTTGTACAGTGGGAAAATATGCGTCGTCCACCTTTTAGCTGTTGTTTTTAGCTTGTTCTGAAACTTCGAGTTAATGCTCTGGTGTGTGTGTGTGTGTGTGTGTGTGTGTATACGTGCGTGTGCACCACGACCCTCTGTCACTGGTTAAGCTTTCTCGGTGCGTGTGTGTGTTCGAGTGCACACTATGGGGAGTAAGCATACTCACTTCACGTGGTTCGGAAGGTGAAGGGCTATTAGGGGAAAGGTGAGCGTGGGACTGCTGCTCTGGGTTACTCAGTAACTGGGGCTCTCTCCTTCCCCTCTCAGGCCTCTAGTGCCGTTTCTGCGCAACCAACCTGACACCTCCCACCTCCAGCCACACATATACAAACACACACACACACACGACAACTGTATCACTGTGTTCTCCCTTTTCTTACGTTCCTTCTGCAAAACAAGAAGAACTATTCAAACAACACAAATAAGAAGACGTGAAATTAATGATGTACCGTGAACTCACCATCTGCGACAGCTGCCGCCTCAAAGCTGTTTTAAAGGACATTTTAGGCAACTCCGAAATTGGGTGTGTGAAAGCTTCTTGTCCTGGTATCTAAATAATTTGCCTTCAGAAGGTTTTGAGCAGATATTTTTCAAACAACATTTAACCCAAAATTTGTTCACGTGACAAAAATATCTAGAAAAACGAAAATGACATCAAACGCTAAAATGTCGACGGTCCGTCACAAACCAGAGGAGAACATCGTGAGCGTGCTCAGTGAGCTGGTTCTCCTCCGGCACTGGTAACTTCAAACCCTAAAACAATAGTAGCTCAACGTTTTTTATTTGTATCTTTGCAGATAGTTATTTGATTCTTCACCTTTATCCCAAACCTTTCTGGAAAAAGTGCTGTGATATATCATCGTTTGACCAAATGCTGCGATTTAAAGAATCTGCCGTTTGGAAGGCGTTTGTAAAATTCTCTAATTTAGTGACTTAATTTGCCGTTTGCGTTTTGACAAGAGGCTCAAACAAGAGGAAAACTTTTTTGGGGAAAAATGTCCCCATAAGTGTGGAGGGGGCATGACAGGATAAATGTTTTACACAGCAATTAACACAGCGGATTTGAGTTAAAGACAATAAAATGGTCGTATCTGTTTGGATACCGCTCAAATTCAAACTAAAACTACAGTGATGGAGCATAGACACGGTGCAGATGTTGCCAGCTGTGACTGGATCGGAGCCCCTGCACCCTTGCGTCACCATCCGGGCATCACAGCTTCAAAAACACAGCCGTACCGTGCAGCCCCTGCTTTGTGCTCACAGCCATGTTTTGTTTACCGTCCCTGAGCGAGGACACATGAAAGTGGGGTGACTGAGTCGTTGGCCATGACCCTGGTGACAAGAGCAACTCCTGTCCATATAATCACTGGCCTTCTTCCTCTCACACACACACACACACACACACACAACACGGCCCTGTTCTTTCGCCTCGCGATGGGAGTCACGGGACTTTGCTTTGAAGAAGCCCAAAGCCCGGCCACGCTCGGACCAATGAAAGCGGAGACAGTGATCTGCGTGTGAGTAATGATTGACAGCATGTCGGATTACTCAGAGGAATTAGTCACGGTGAATTTGTTCTTGTTCTCAAGATTGTGTTGGTGTGAATAGGTCTGTCTGTCTCTCAGGTTTAAGGGTTCGGTCGTGTGCCGGTGGAGAACACTGTGATCCTGAAAGTTTGGCCCGGAAGAGAAGAAAAAGTTCAACATCTAAATCTAATCCAAAAGAAAAGTAAACATCACTGACCAGCACTGTGTTTCAATAAATCTCGATCATATTCTGAAAAATGTTACACAGATTTTGTAAAAGATTTCATGTTCACGCAAGGGAAATCAACGAGAGGTCTTCAACAAGTGACTGAAATCCCAAAACAACCACCACAGGACCCACGCGTTAGTGACACAATTCAGAAACGAGAACACAAAGTGATCGTATCAGCAAAAAGCAACACGCTGCAGCCGGGGAGGAAAAAAGCTTTCACAATGAAGTATCGCAGCCACATGCAACACTGTACCAGCATTCTGGGGCACCGTCGGGGGGTCCGACCTTTTCCAACAGTGCGAGGGCAGAGCAGCTTCGTCATTGGCTAATCTTTGGCCGGGAGGGAGCCAGTCATCTCTGCTCGCTCCCCTAATCCCACAACTATCCAAACACGGTGCCGCTAACGTCTCTGATATGCTTTGTTTACCAGGCCACCTGGACGTGCATCTGGTCGGCCGGGGAGAGTGCTCGTCAATAGCGGTGTCAGATGGACGTGCATTAATAACTCTGATTATGTGTCAAAATCACCAGCAGCAAATGTTGGGTTTTAATTTTTTTTTTGGGGGGGTGTGAGGCAGTTATGGAAGTTTCACGAGCCCCCGTGTCGCTGCTGCTGCACGGAATGAAATGCTGATTAAAAAAACGAAGGGAGCGGAGGAGAATCAAGAGAAGAAAAGTAATTAGTGTGCACTTGTGTTTCAGGTCAGTACTTCGCAGTGACTCTCTTCCTGCGCTAATAGACAAATTGCATAATAGCCTCCAGAGAGAGAGAGAGAGAGAGAGAGAGAGAGAGAGAGAGAGAGAGAGAGAGAGAGAGAGAGAGAGAGAGAGAGGGGTCTGACGTCAGGAAGCAAAAGCAACGTGGAGAGATAATTAGAAAAGGCGCTGATATGAGCAGGGAGATATTTCACCTTCATAAAAAGACGGATGAATATTGCTTGTGCTTGAAGCATGGAGAGCATATTACATAACTAATGTCTTATGCTTTCTAACGGGCGTAATAAAACCAATGTTAAACATGAGGGAGACGGACGAGTGGCTTAATAATTTTTAAAAAATTGGCTGACGTGATCAAATTCCAAAACAGAGGATTCTCCAAGTATTGACTGAGATGATGATAACTTCATTTTAACTCCATTTTAACTCCATTTCCAGGGATAAACACATCCCTGTGTCGGAGAGAGGGTTTATGTTGAATATTTAACAAAGGGGGGGGGGGGGGGGCGTGATGCAAGCGTCTATAATCTGCCAGTACAGCACGGTTTGTGAGACGAAGAGCCCAATCCACACAGATAGCACATTCACACTGTACACATAACAGTGTTCTCAGGCTGACTTCCTGCTTCCTATTGAACAGGACGTTGTGTGTACAGGGACGGATCTCAGACGTGTGGACATTTAGCCTCAGTTGTCCTCAACAGCACCAGAGCCCCCCCCCCCCCCCAGCTTGGAGCTCTACAACCTCCTGAGCTCAGCTGAAATGTCAGTTTTTTTGACCTGGGATCTGACCAGCAAACTTCTAAATCAACAACCTGATGTCGGGCTTTTAATGTCCCCAGATCAGATCATGCCGTTTTATATGCTGCCGTACATCCTCTCTTCATCCTCTTGGTCACAGTCGTCTGCTGGAGAACTGATAATCTAGAACTGCAGACTCATGTCTACCACAACTAAAGACTTTATAACTGTGGAAATATGCCTTTGATCCGGAGGTGGACGTTTGCCAGAAGCTGATGAAACAGATTTAAAAGTGACCAGACAGTCAAAAGTGGTCATGTGCTCGAGTCCCATTCAAAATCTAGTCACATGTATTAGATTGTTAGATACGTTGAGACTTGATAAGAAATACTTCCACTAACATTTCACTCACCTTAAAGAACTTACAGAAACCAGTTGACAAATAACCATGAAAAGACAATTTTTTATGCTGGCACATCTTTTGGAATCTTTTCTTTTCTAATCTATCTCAATAAAAATGTAATTTAAATTTGAATCTGTGCTATTTGTAGCATCAAATAGCACCACATACCTAATTTAATACCTAATTTTGAGCTCTTGAACATACAGTAAATCAATGTGATAAGAACTTTGTGCTTTCGGGACATCACACAACATTTAGCATTAAAAGCCGAGGACAAGAACAGCACTACTGTGTTGGGACACACAACCCTCCTCAGGACTCGTTAGCAAATCCTACTTCGAAACCGCCGATGAGTCATTTCCAAACGAGAACACAACACACAACATTTCTCAGAGAAAAAAACGCGAACACAGAGCAACAGCGGTGCAGGAGGCACAGCGGTAAGACATGCGATGGCCACACTCGTTCATTTGACTCAGTTTGTGCTGAGGCGATAGATAAGACACAAGCTGTCAGCTGTGGATCAACGTTTACCACCAGCCACTGGAGTGCAAGAAGGTGGTGGGGGGGGGAGAACTCAATACTGCAGCTATTGTCCTTTAACCCAGATTCCAGCTGGTCTCATGCTCCAGCAGGCAGACGCTCGGTGACCGCTGTCATGTGGAGCGAATGATGGGATGACTGTTTGCCACCCTGCTCCTCGCTACCTGCCTCTAAGTGGCGGCTCCATCACCTCCAGCATCTGCCGAGTCATTAATACAGACACGGGCAGGAAAAAGCCCTCACGTGCAGGAGGCCGACATGGATTCACACACAGACACACACCTGATGAGTGTGTGTGTGTGGCCTGCATTTATTGTCGTATAGGAAGAGTGTGTTGTTACTCGATGATCCTGCCTTTCCAAACATCACCTCCCTCTCTGCCAAAGAGCGCTGACTGAAAACACTCAAGAATCCGCATCAGGCCGGAGCCAAGCAGAACTGGAGGAGAGAGCGCCGGTCTATTTAAAGGATGAACGAGCGCCGTCCAGATGCTGAACTTTGTGGAATTCCATTTATTCCCAGTACTCAATGTCCCGGCCAATGATATCCGAGTAACATCCGGTGAGCTGGGGGAAATCCTGGGACTCGGAGCTGGCAGCGCTGCACAGATCAGGCCCGCTGCCATGACCCTTGATGTCATGAAGCAGAAATGAAATGCCGCTTCTCAGGCCTGAGACCAGCTACAACAGATAGGACCAGTATTCATTTATCTGAACTGGCTTTACTGGGAATTAAACGGGGTCAGCGAGAGTCAGATTTTCACTGATGTGATTCCATCAGCATGTTGCAACTGTCCCAATTATTTTCTTGAAAGAAATAGAAAAAAACACAACAGGGATTTACTGTTCATTTCATCACTGGATGTTCATTTAGGGACATTTTAAATATAATTGTCTGTATTTTAATGTGTGGAACTATATATTTTGAATTAATATGATAAAGCTAGTTTATCTTTGTGAAATTAAAGCCTTTTAAGGTTTTTTTTAATACTTTAAATTGAAAAATATGTCAATTACCACTAAATAGTTTAAATAAAAGTTGATATGATCCAAAACTTCAGAAGATGAGGTGTATTAGGTATAAAACACATCACACAGTAAGGCAGCAGAAGTCTGGAAAGAAAGAGAATCAACATTCTCCTGTTTTGGATTGAAATCATGATCATAGGTTTTTTTTCTTTTCATTAGAATTTCCTTAAAACAAACTTTATCTCTATACTCGAATGTATCAGCAGTGAACCTTAACCTTCCAATCTGTGCAGCCATGAGGGACAAAAATAACATTTACTTCCTGTGGCGAGGCAAATTCACGTGCGGTTCAACTTTGGTGAACTTTGTCGCACGCTTTGCGTTTGCATGTGTGTGACCGTGCCCTCACTCTGCATCACATGGGGTAATGCTGAAGCCGTGATTGGCTGAGGGAGAAAGAAAAGATAATGCGGCACATTAGGGATGATTTAGATTCTTAAGGAGAACGTACGAGGGCTCGTTTTGATGCAGCTGATGTCCCTAATTAAAATGCAGCAGAATGGTTGCCAGTTAGAAATGAGATGTTGTGGTAACAGTGAAGAAAAACACCCCCCCCCCCCCCCCCCCTCCTTCCCCCTGAAACACCATACCAGTTTTTAAAATGGGCCAACAATCCATTTACAAGACAGAATTTATGGTTAAATCCAGCCTCATGACAGTCTTGTTTTCACATCTTAGTCAGCACGGTAGACATTGTTTAAAAAGCCAAGCGAGATGCTAAGACAGACTTTCCATTTCATCCCCGACAGCTCAGAACAGTTGAGAGTAAAAATAAACACGACTTTTGTGCTGAAGCTCCTGAGGTCCGTCTTGGCATCGCGGAGGAATTCTTCCTGACCACTTAAGTGTGCAGGAAAAAAAAGAAAAAGGCGAGCCTCTTTGGTTCAACGTATTCTTTTGTTTTATGTCATTGTCAATACTTTCAATCAAATAAAATAAAATGTTTTGTACAATCAGGGAAACCAAACAGGGAACACGATGTGAAAACCAACAGAAAGGAGGAGACAACAAGCTGACTGCCTGCAGCGGTCAAAGTAGAAAGGATCATACAGACACGTGTAAATGTTCTTTCCTCGTGTCTCTCTCTCTGAGGTCAGCGACCCACATCCCACATTTCCCACAAAGAACCCCACCTTAACAACTACTACGTGTGTTATTATACTGTACAAGTACAAATACCCTGCGGGCCATCCGGCGCTGGGGCTCGCCCGCTGCTCTCAGGACAGCAGAGTCTGAACCTGCTGAGGCGATCTGGGCACCAGGGTCTCCGGGTCTTTGTAGGCATTAGCCGGGCCGGTCAGTGCTGTGTAAACCTCCCCGTAGGCTCTGCACACCAGCTCTGTTGACTGACGGAAAATCTGCTCCCTGCACAAACAGATAAAACTCCTCAGATTCTGTTGCTTGACACTCACAAAAACAAAGTAGTGAACAGGCCTTTTTTTTTTTTTTTTTCAATTCCACCGTTTCCAGCCTTTAATCAGTCAAGCAGAGCTGTACTGTAATTAGTCCAGAGCTGAAATAAATCAGTCATGAGTGAGAATTTGTCCTAATTACTGTTTTGCTCAGTGACCAGTGTGTGCCCCTGCAGAGTTAAAACAAAGAGTGGCAGTATGTGTTGCACACTGCCCTCTATGGCCACAGTGTGCAGCACTGACTGAGCATCATCAGGTTTCCCATTTATCAACCGAAACATCTTTAAATCAGCTTTAACTTGTAAAGTTTATAAATATTATTGAATACTAACGTTTGTGTTCATGTAGCACTTCTCAAAACAGTAACAAAGACCTTCACTGATAAAAACACATTAAAATACAAGTATAAATAACCTTTAAATAAATAAAAACACAGTCATTATAGAATAAAAAATTATAAATATATGACAGAAATTTAAACATGACTAGAATAGGATAAAATTAGGGGCGTGGTCGCATACAAGTACGTTTTAGGCTCTGATTTAAAGGACTCAGCCGGTCGCATTTTCTAAGGCAAGTTGTTCCATAGCGTCCCAGTCTGAAGCCGAGAATCTGGAACCGTTAAAAGCCGCTGCCACAGGATCTCAAGGTGCGAGCGGTACAGGGATAATAGAACCACAATATATTGAGGAGTCAGACCATAAAAAGTGCTTTGTAAGTAATAAAAAGAGGCGTAAAATCTATTCTAAAACGAACTGGAAGCCGGTGTAAAGCGGCTGAACCCGGGGTGATGTGTTCCAACCTCTTCACTCTGGTTACAAGCCTGGCACCCGAGTTGTGCACTGTCTGGAGACGCTCTTCAGATTTTAGATTTAGGCATGAAAAGCTGTTGCAGTAATCCAAGCAAGATTTTAAATATAAGAATTTGCTGCTTTGACTGACTTTACATCGTAGTAAATTAAATGTATGCATTTTGGCCTCAGACAAGTTACGACATTTGTCACTTGGTGCAAATATCGTGACACAAACTGCTTTTGGGCTAATGTTTGAAAAAAATGGAAATATTGTTATTTCTTCAATATTTACCTTAACTTATTAGTGTATTTTGCATTTGAAGGATATGAGGATGTGACTATTCTGTGCAGGTGGAGGATGAAACTGTCGGAACAGAGGAACTCGGTGAAAGGACTCAGCGACGCTGCGAGAGCGCCACAGTTGAATCCCACTCAGGCTCTCGAGATCCATATTTTTAATTGGCCCACAGAGAACAAAGACGCACAGAGCTGTGTGTAACACCTTACTCAGCGGCAAGTGCACTAACACAAAATTTGAAACGAAGGGAGTCTTAGAGTTCAGTCCCATTATTTGTGCACTCCGGGGGTATTTTCGGACGCCGCAGGGTGTTTTTGTGTGTTCAGGTGAGCCGGAGAAGCAGACGTGAGAGAGAGAGAGAGAGAGAGAGAAAAAGACAAAGAGGAGGAATGATTTCAGGGAATGAGTGTGAGAGAGAAATGGACCAGAAGATAATTAATGGCGTCCTGCCCATCAGTCCTCCCATGTCCATTAATAGGGAACATTAACCTGAGGTACAGAGTGCTCCTCGGGCCTGCTGTACTTCCCAGTAAACGTGACTCATAGAAAGAGTCCTCCAATGTAGCAGCTGGATTGAGCTAAAAGCATGTGCATTTTCTGATCAGTAAGACAAATACAGCCAGTCCTGCCGACCACTCTCCCAATGTGTCAGTGGCTCTGGCAATTTAGCATCCAAACTCACTGTGCATTTAGCTGAGTGTTTTGTTTGGAATGCAGTAATGATCATATTACATCTGGGAAGCTAATGAACGTTACTGAGCATTACTCAGTCGACGCTGCTGTTCTATTTCGATCACGCTGAACATGCTCTTTACCCCGCTGAAACACATTCGGTAAACATTTAGCACGAGGCCTGGATGCTGCAAATATGCTATTCTTTCCCTGAAACTGGAGACGGAGCCGCTCTCATCAACAGGGACAGGAACTCACTTGATGGCCGCACTGAGCAGGAAGTTGAGCTGCGGCATCACCAGAGTGTCTGGCGACGACAAGTACCGATCAAACTGGACCTGCAGTTGGAGTTATTAGCAGATGATAAGTCAGAGAAACATCATAATTAAGTGACAGGTTATTATTCCCAACCCCCGGAGGAGAGCTTGCTTTCTGAATACATGCGGTGTCACTCACCATGGCTGCTTTCACAGATGAGCTGTCCATACTGGGGAGGAGGGACAGAGGACCCTGGGACAGAGAAGAACATGGGTTCAGATCCTCAGGTGGTCGCGGCCCTTCGCTCTTAATTCATGTCCCCATGCAGAAGTGAGAATATGTCTTCCAGAGTTTATTTTTATACATTGCCCACAGCAGATTGTATAAAAAAAAGGAATGGAGGCAGAAACACAGTGATGCCTGAATGAGTGATGCCGCCTCTGGCCACTTCAGCGATAATAAGGATAATTTATCTTTCTTTGGTTTAGGAGGAAGTTCATAAAAGGGTTTATTAATAAAGAAAAAAACCTAATTGTTTATGGTTTACTCCCTCCAAGCCAAGGCCTGGAAAATGATTCAACAAAGATCTGTATCATAATAAAATGTCACATTTATCTTAATGACTATGTGACACTTCCTTTCTCCTGCTGTGCTACTTAACACAGTAAATGGTTGATTGGTTGGTTTGCATAACAATTCTGATTCCTCCCATGTTGGATTTTTTTTTTTTTCGAGCTCGCTATCCATTGACCTCAGAATCAACAGAGAAACACTTTGGTGAAACTGCTTTTCAAGAAATTAATAACGATATCTATTTAATTGAAGTTTAATGTATAAAGTAAATATAAGGGGTTAGCATACCTTTTGAAAAAACTGGAAAAGATCTTTAAAATGAAATAAGAACCATTTCTCTTTGACCTATAAGTGAGATGTGAGAGTCCCACCCTCCTTTACATAGGTTTGTGATGTGACCAATGATGATCAGCAGGTCAAGTGTCATTCATATCGCTGACGTGCGACACAAACATGTGATGATTTGACCTGGATTTAACTTCCAGTTCAGATCTTCCTATCTGCACATATCTACAATGGCTCTTTGATCTTTTCAGGATAAAGTAAAAAATTCCACACCCACTAACATCTGGCTTTTAAATGTGTTTATCCAGTTTTATTGTTACCTGCTTTACCCTCTGGGTTTTAATTATCTTTAAATGTGTTTCAATGCCCGTCAGTCTTTATGCTTGTATGTGTAAACATGTAATGCACATTTGTCTCGAGGAGAACCTTTGCTTCTAATGTGCTATTTATATTATATCAACTTTCAGTGATAATAAACAAATATCAGTTTTGATTTGTTAAAAAGGAAAATGACCATCCTATATCCTGATATATACTGGAGTGAATACAGTAGATGACTGTCAACAACAGGTACCTTTAAGGCAATTAGCTTGCACTAGCTATCTGGAACGACAACATTAAGTCAGAGTTAAACGCTGGAATTGCCGACATTAAAAAGCAGCAAACACGAAGCAGTGCAAGGGTCAAAGCAACTTCGTAGTGCCTGGAACGGTTTTATGGGGATCTGAGCACATCAACAAACATATTATGAGCCTGCAAACTCATCTGCTAGCCAGCTCGTCTAGTTTCTGATCCGTTCGACTGATACATAGCAGACAATTACAGGGATAAAATGTTGAACAGATTGCGAGAGTAGAGAACGTGGATTCTTGTCAGTCATTGACATCTGGGACGCTGCAGAGTGTCGACAGGCAGACTTAATCTTTTTCTAACAGAAGACTATTTAAGGAAAAAAAAAAAAAAAGTCAGGCCACCCGAGGAGAGAAGTAGTCTGCAGAAGAACGACAGCTCTTGATTGAGCTCAGCATTTAACTGCAGCAACAGCAGCAGGGCGTGGTGTGTCCTGACGTGACCCTGCTCTTTCAAGAGTCACATGCTAAACCACAACTATGGGTCTCAGTCAGCCCAGTGGCAAAGTGTGTTTCAAAGAGGGACGGAGGCTCCAGGGCAGCAGCTCACTCATCTGCACAGCACACGTCTGCACAGGCTAATATATCCTAATAGAAGATAATGTTATCTGCCTCCTTCTGTCCTTTTCTCATCTGAAAATCTAACAGAAATAATATTATGCCCCTCATAAAGACATTGGTCATTCGGTAACCATAGCATCGGCTATTGTAAAGCCCAAACAGGTAGCGTGAATAACACTGATCGCTTTGTGTAGCTGGAAAAAGAACAGAAGAGATGTGCGAGGAAAGAAAATCCACAGTTTTATATAAATTTCCGAGTGAGTGAGTGTCAACATGTGGATTAAGCGCTCAGTGTGAGACCTGTTCAGGGCCGTGCTGCTGGACGCAGCCGTAGATGTAACTGAGTCCGGCTCTGGTCAGCACGTAGGACGCCTGCTCGTTGATCAGAGTGTCAAGGTGGGCCTCGATCTGGAAAACGTGGGAGAGAAAGAGTGGCTTGAAAACCCAGTACGAGCCGGCATTGTGAGCCAATGGTACTTGTGGTTAATGGAGAATCGCTGCGCTATTGATGATGAAACTTGCACAGGAGCTCTCGTGGTACTCAAATACAAAAGACTTGCTAAAAATAGAGGGATAGGTGTCACATATGAGCCCGGACGACAATATGTGACGCACACCCTTTTATGAGACAGCAAATCAAATCTTTGTAATAAAAAATTCGGGCTGTATGGGTTTAAATGAAAGGGAAAAGAATGATTAACGGCTTTTAATGAACAACACCCCTATGGACAGACAATGTAATGACGCCTAGCTCAGCATTCACGTCACGGTTATAACAGCGTTGCATCACTTCGTCTTGTCCCACTAAGGTGTGGCGTGTTATGATTGGATTCGTGCCTTTGACTGATTGTAATCAGACGTATAAAGACATTTCAAACACAGAGAATCTTTCAACCGTGAGATTTTTTTTAATTGTAAATAATTGTTTTGAATTAAGGCGAACCTGGAACTCGAGCATCTCCAGTCTCTTGTCCGTGAACTCGAAGAGAGCCAGGGTCGTCTTCATCACGTACAACGAGTTGACCATGTAGGTAGCCATGTCCGCCGTGCCCAGGTTACTGGCCGACACGGTGCACAGCTGAAGAAGAGGATCCAAGATGCACGAGAGAACCTGGGAAGAGACAAAGTAAGACAGGGCTCAGAGATATCAGTCCCCTTAACATCCCCGCTTGTTTTTCTTAAAGATAAATTAACTTGGGTGTCCGTCCTCCAAAAGCACGATAGCCTTTTATCCAACAGGTCAGGCTCTAGGAACTACCAGAGAACCACAATCAGCTGGTCTAAGATGGCCACCAGGCTAAGAGCAAGTTAGTAAATCATTGACATGCTGTACAAGGGCTTGATTGTGTAAAGCCTTAAAAGTCATCAACAAAATCAATTCAAAACCGAACAGGAAGCCGATGCAACTAGGTCAGAATTATAACGAAGCAGTAATAATCACCGCAGCAGCATTTTGGACCAATTCTAGGTGAAGCAGGAACAACTGAGAGATACTTGTGCACAATAGCATGGACGACGGTGTGCAAGTCCTCAAATGCTCAGGAAGATGTACTCTTTTTTAAATTAACTTATGTAGGAAGAAACTAAACGGAGCAACCTTCCTAATTGATTTATGGCTCAAAGAATCAACAGAAACTGCAATGGATCACAGGATTGTTCCCTCAATCTGATTATATGGTAGAAATGTGTGTTCACCTGAGCAAAGTCAGCCTGACGGGCGTTCAGAGGAACCACCGAGGAGTCGTGGGAGGCCAGCACCTCCCTGAGGAGGGCCAGCGTCTGAGTGAGGGAGGCTGTGGGTCCCAGGTCCGCAGGGGGCAGCTCCACCTGAACGGGGCAGATCAGGGGTTGGGAGGAGAGGGGAAAGGTTCGGTTGCAGAGATCAGTTGAGTGTGTGTGGGCTGCAGTCTTCACACAGACAAGTGCTCCACACAACATTATCAGAGCATTAGAACATGCCTAACGAGCAGCGTGGCAGATCTACAACTGCTCCCTGCTGAGACTCGAAGCCTCAGCTTGTTCAGTCAGTCGAGCTTTTTAATGAAGAGGGTTCTGATTTCATTGGGCCTCTGGATGTACAACACAGGACTGGCCCGGCCACCTTTGTCTACCTAATGCAGCAAATTATGAGAAGGCCGTGTTCCTGGCATTAGCTGGACTTGACAACAAAACCCTGAGGGCCTCCAATTTGATTAACACCGAGCAACGGGGATAATTCTCGTAACTGCTATTGATCAATAAACAGCGAGCATTCAAGGTGGAAGAGCTTGTGCTCGTGCCGAGGGATATTGGGACGGCAATTGTGATTCAGGAATAGCCTTGTTGTGTTTAAGGGTTTGGACACGGTGATGAAACACACAGTGTGCAACGCCGAACTTCTCTTGGCGTTAGGTTTTTAGAGTTTTTAAAGAAAGAATATTGCAAATCATCTCTCGTTTAAAAACCAAGCTTTATCTCTTTCCTTTGGTGATGGTTTTGTTTGTAGATTTCATTATAGGT
The DNA here is from genome assembly GCF_947347685.1 of Pleuronectes platessa. Lineage (NCBI taxonomy): Eukaryota > Metazoa > Chordata > Actinopteri > Pleuronectiformes > Pleuronectidae > Pleuronectes > Pleuronectes platessa. The sequence goes on along the minus strand of NC_070630.1, from coordinate 4,751,106 downwards.
TCTCAATTTGGGTCTGATTTCTTATTTTTCTTATCAAAGATTTCAAACATTTTCTGTGGGAACACTGAGTCCCTCTGGATAAGAACGATTTTACACTATCAATCCACAAAACAACAAATACAACAACAACAATATTGTGTCATTTCAAATAGAAACCCTCGGACAGACACTGTACCTTGTCCATGAGTCTACTTGCATGGAGGCTCAGGCTGTTGAAAAACATCTTCTTGCTGAGGACGTGCATTTCCTCAATAGTGATGAGCAAAGTAGCCACACTGGTCCCAATTATAGAGCTGGACAAAGATCAAAAGGAGTCAACAAGACGGAACACAGGTTTTATTTGGATAACCAATTTATCTTTTTTTAGATTATTCAACTTATTAATTAAAAGGTCCCAGAGGGTGGAAAGTGAGATTCCCATCTTTTTGATTACAAAGATGCTCTCTGTTATATAAATACTGCTAAATTATCAAAATGCTCGATCCATGCAGAAATGCACAGAGCCTGAATTCAGAAACTGTGCCTTAAAACAGGACTTCTATAAGTTCACCACCCTCAGTGATGCCCCCAGGACCTGGACTCACCATGAAACAGGATTCTGCTGTCTTTATACCAGACCTTTAACTTTTAATGCAACAGTTTCTTATATAATGTTTTCTGATTCACGCTTGGACTGAAACCCAGTTTTAATCATTGAGTCAGAGCTCAGAAGCAATCGCTGCGTCATGGATTTGTCTCAGTAAGTCCACAGAACATACTTCTGGCATCACTTCCATAATTTAAGTCCAAATTTGACCATCTGTTCGGCTCGTTTCAGTGTTAACTGCCCATCACCAGTTGCATTTACTGGTGAGTTTCTCTAATCTACATTAGAGGGCGACAATACGCCCTGTTGTCCTGGTTGTGAATCACTCAGAAAACATATTGTTATTGATATGGAGATTTGTATAAAACACTAGAACAAGAACTTCTTCAATTAAATTTTTATAAAAACAGAGAAGAGCAGCAGGTTCCAGACTCTGCAACAATAGAACGATTGAGCCGAGCTCTAACGGAGAAAGATAAACACTCTGTTGTTTTGTATCTGAGCCCAAAGCCAATGTCATCGATTACAGGAACATGCAGGGTAAAAAAAAAAACAATCAAGGAAATAGTCTCATTGCCTGACTCATTCGGGGGCAACAGTATATTTTGCTCTACAAATTAG